>NW_004567111.1:47881048-47953751 GCF_000260355.1 Condylura cristata
CCCTCCGCATCTCTGGCCTGTACCCCAGCTCTATATGAATAAATAAATAAATCTTAAAAAAAAAATTAAAAAATTAAAAAAAAAAGATGAATGACCCCAAATTGACTAAAAATACAAAAGTTTCAAAAAATATTATAAGCTCTGCCCATTACAGTATCTTTCCTAGTCTCCTTCCAGTTGTATCCCCTCTGTCTCATAAGAACACGAAAGCAGGAGGGAAAATTGTAGAATTTATTTTCTGGCTGATTCCTCAAAGTTCCAAGCATTATTCCAGATTTTCCAACATCAATTTAACAGAGTATGTTTGAAGATTCCTTCTCATTTTAGTTGTGTAAGTCAGTAAACTGGGTGGTTACCATAAAGCTGTAGACCCAAAAATTTGTAGAGTGGGAAATACAACAAGAAAAAAATAGTCTGAAGTCATTTTGGCACTCAAAGCAAAAGAGAAAATCAGTTACAGAGAATTTGGACCAAATTAAGGTTATTCTTCTTTAAGGAGATCTAGGCTTTCAATATGAAGGAATATTTAAAAGTTTCCTATTTTGATATCTAATTTTATATTTCAACTTGGGTATATTAGTTATTTGGTCAAACATTATTCTGAACATTTGTGTGAAGAATTTTTTTTTTAATTCGATTAACATTCAAGTCATTGGACTTTGAGTAAAGCAGATTGCCCTTGATAATGTAGGGGAATTTTACATTTAATCAGTTGAAGACCTGAAGAGAAGACTAATCATCCATGACCAAGAAGGAATTCATGTGTGCTGAAAGAATACATTTGTACTGGAACTGAAACTCTGAAGTATCCAGTCTCCTGATCTGTTCTGCAGATTTTGGACTTGCTACACAATTGTATGAAACAAGTTTTTAAAACTTGCTTACATGTATATATCCAATGAGAGGTTAATTTCCAAATATACAGAGGATCATACAATTCACCAAACAACAAACAAATAAGCTAGAAAACTGAGAACACCTGACTAGCCTAATCAAAGATCAAAAAACCTAAACAGATAGTTTTCCAAAGACATTTAGATGGCTTACAGCATACAAGTATGTGAAACGATGCTCAATATCACTAATTATAAGTAAAATGCATATCAAAACCACAAAGTGATATCACCTCACACTTGTGAAAATAACCCCTATTTTGGCCCTATATTAAGAAGAAAAACAATAAAAGAATGTGGAGAAAAAGGAACACTTGTCAATTTGGTAGAAATGCAATTTGAGGCAGTCTCTATGGAAAGTGATATGGAAACTCAAAAAAAAAAAAAAAAAGAAGAAAAAGAAATAGCATGTGATCCAGGGCTAATATTACTTTACAATACGAAAATACTAATATGAAGATGTTTGTACATGCTACTGTTCATCACAGTGATATTTACATAGCCAATTCATGGAACCAATCTACATGCCCATTAGCAAATGAATGGATAAAGAAATTATAGAGTGTATGCTCAATGGAAGATTACTTAATTATTAAAAATGATTAAATAGTGCTTTCAGTAGCAAAATTGATGGATCTTGATTATGCTAAGTGAAGCCATAAGTGAAAGATAGTCACATAGTGGCTATCATTTACAGATTATAAATAACCAAAAAACACATATTGCCAAAAAAATACAAGTGGCCAGAAAATAATTCTTAGATTCTGTGAAAAATCTACTTATTACAAGAAGGTGAGAAAGAGGAGCAGACAGGGGAAGGGAGGTGATACAAAGCATTGGTGGTGGTGAATGAAGTATGTGCACATTGGAGGTGTGAAGTAGTGTTTCCAAAATTATATAACTCTGTAAGAAATTGGCAAATTAATAGCATTTGAGAAAAAAGTAATTAAAAAAAAGGTTAGCCTTGCTTAATGCTAAAAAATAGTCAAAATAAACATTGTCTACACAAATGAATTAAGAATTCAGTGTTAAGACTATGATATTTACAGTTTCATTTCAAATAACAGATTAAGGGAAGACATAGTTTTATTTTTAATCTCTTAGTGTTATAGCCTATAGTATTAACACTGTGTTAACCTTAAAGCTTATTCAAATGTTTGCTGTAGAAAATTATGTTAGCTCATTTAAGTTTATAAGCTATATTTGTCTTAAGAAATTGAATTTGTTCATCTAACTTGTGATAATTAACCCACTGAATGTGATCTCACTGATCTTAGTAAAGTTGACTTTCTACATATGTAAACTCTGCAAATTCCCTTTAAATAGAAAACTACCTCAGACTTATTGTCTAAATTTTTATTCTTTCAATTTTTATTGTTTAGTTAAAATAAAATACCAAATCTCATCCTTAGCTAGTTTCACATGAGGTCCCAATCTAGTTTTCCAACAATACAGTCTACATTTTGATACGTACCTACTTTTTTATATATCTTGATCTATCCTCAATCTGAAGAGGATAAGCATAAACTAAATTAATTTGGGAGCTTATTTTAATTGTAAAATGCCTCTTGGTACTAAGATTTAGGAGAAGGAAATGAATATCTCCACTTAGTTCAAATATGGGCAATTATGAATGTTTTAGAAAAGAACTTGGTTGCCATCATCAAGATGGCAACATAGGATGCTTCTGAATTTCTTTACTACTACATGTGTACTGAATATACAGTTACTCGTGGGTCACTTCCCTTTGAGAGAAATCCATACGCTAGTTGAATGATTCCTGTACATCAGGAGATTGAGAAAATACCCATATTGAAATGGGTAGGAAAGGCTGAGGCACATTTTCAATAAATGCCACCCTTGGCACAGGAGCCCCCAATAAAAAACTTCTGCCTGAAAGCTAAGGTGTCTATAATATATACTTATAGCACCCTGACTTTTAAGGTTGTCATATAGAGAAAAGTCCCTTAAATCACTTACTTTTTAGACCAACAGGGCTTGCATTCACAAGTCTCAGAAAAGTATAGTGAATAAAGCGACAGTTGTTAAAGGGTATGTGAGCACAACTTGTGGCTATCATCATGAGCTTAGTGTTGAGGGAACAAATAATAATGTCCATTTCCCAATTTTTTTTTCCCCTGGGGTTGATTTGACTGTACACTTTACTAACTTTTGTCTGAAGGTCTAACTTCTGTTTAGACCACATTTAGGTGCTTACTGGTATCCTTCCTATAGTATGAAAGAGTTGGAGGAAATTTTCCCCCATTTTCTTTCTCCTTTTTTCTCCATCAGTAAAACCAAGTTGTTATCTTATCCTTGGAAGGTCCACACATTTAATACCTCAGCTGTTATGACATCATTCTCATACGCTGGCTCCCAAGCCACCTACTCTTAAACTAGACAAGACTGCATTTTTGAGTCCCCCAGAATGATTGATGGAGTTCATCATAAGGCAGGACCATAAACATTAAAAGAAGTGGCTATTATAGCTAATACTCAGAATACACAGCAAGTCAAATGAAGTGAAGAAATTGGAATATGCTTCAAATATCCTTATTCCTAAATTCCTTAGATAGATGCATTCTAATTCCTTAGAATGATGCACGTGCTGCTTTATAATATAGCCTTCCAAAGATTCCTCCAACTTCACTCCTATTACATTCTCAAATACTTAATGTCTTCAGAGATTGTGAGCTTGGAGATCATGTTTCTTTATAACTGGTCTTTTCTTACAGTTGCTCTTCTCTTCCCTTAAAATATCCAGCTTCCTAAACGCCACACTTCCTTTTGCTCAGTTTCTCTGTTCAGATGTTCCCTTCTTGGGTCAGTCTTCTGCCCAAGGGTCCTGCCTCTTTATCTCCTTTCAATTATAAAACCTCATTTATATGAATGATAAAGGACTGATCACAAAAATATACAAAGAGCTGATGAAATTCAACAAATAAAAATGAGCAACCCCATAAAAAGATGGGCAGAAGAGCTACAAAGACACTTCTCCAAAGAGGAAATGCAGGTGGCCAACAGACATATAAAAAAAATGTTCAGCATCACCTGTAATAAGAAAAATTCGTATCATAGCCACAAATGAGATACCACCTCACACCAGTGAGAATGGCACATAAATGTTGGTGAGGATATGGAGAAAAAAGGAACTCTCCTACACTGCTGGTGGGAATGCGTACTGGTGCAACCACTATGAGAAGCTGTGTAGAGGTTTCTCAAACTGCTAAAAATGGAGCTTCCATATGATCCATCAATTCTACTCCTAGGTTTCTACCCAAAGGACACAAAAATATTAATTCCAAAGGACACCTGCACCCCCATGTTTATTGCTGCACTGTTTACAATAGGGAAGGTGTGTAATCAACCCAAATGCCCAAAAATAGATGACTGGATCAAGAAGATGTGCTATGTATACACACACACACACACACACACACACACTGGAATATTACCCAGGAATCAAAAAAGATAAACTTATGTCATTTGTGGCAAATGGATGGTGCTGGAAGGGACCATGCTTAGTGCAATAAGCCAGAAAGAAAAAGAAAAATACATATCAGGAAAAAATATATATGTATAGTAGTTATAATAAAGTAAAAAAAGAACATCAATTAACAACTATAAACAAGAGACGTTTATGGGGGAGGAGAGGGGAACAAGATAAAAAACTGGGGTGGGAAAAGCACATGGGAGTATGGTGATGGCTCATGAGTGAAGTGGTGGTGGTAAGTCCACAGGGATTACAACTGAGATGAAAAAATGTACACAATGAAGAATAATGTGAAAAAATATAAAACAAACACAAACCTCATTTAGTGCTTTAACTGATCTTTGATATTCTGGAACATAAATCTATAAAAGTTATTACTGTCTTGTGATTAAAATATACAGAATTCTTTCTGTTTTCTTAAATAGATTGTAAATTCCTTAAGAGGAGATGTTTTGTGTTTCATTTTTATAACTTTAGTACATGATATGTTCTTGATGCATGTTTATTGAAAAAAAAATAAGATGAATAGATAGATACTATAAGTACAATGTTCTGTTATGGATCAATCTCAATTAACATATTTATTCTGGGGCTTCCCTGTTAGTGCAAGGGGTTAAGTCTCAGCACAAGGGGTTAAGCTATCCACAGCTACTGCAGCTTGAGTTTGAGCCAGGGAGCTGACCCATATGTATTATAAATTATAGTAACAATAGTACCTTGATGATAATTTCCTTATCCATAAAATGAAAATTGCTATTGATTCACAAGTTTCTGTGAAGATGTATATATTACTTTGCTAGTGTTATAAATACAAAATAATACAGACCAGGTCATTAAAACAATAGAAATTTATTTTCTCACTGTTCTAGAAGTTGGATCACCTAATCAATATGTCTGTAGTTTAAGTTTTTCTAGAGGTATCTCTCCTTAACTTCCAAATAGCAGCTTTCCTGCTGTGAACTCACATGGCTTTTCCTGTTTGCATCTTTGGTCTTCTTCTCCTTAATAGGATACCAGTCATATTGGATTAGGGCTCCACCCTTAGGCCCTCTTTCAACCTTGAAGTACCTCCTTAAAAAGCCTTATGTCAAAATACAATCATGTTTTGGGTTGACTTCCATGTGAATTTTTCTGGAAACAATCTATAATATGTGTATCTAAATACATATTGCATGATTTTTAAGATGCATTAACATGTTCACATGTGTTTGTGTAGGTAAACAAAACATGCATGTGTGTATGTGAACCACATGCATGCATGTGTGGGAAGTATGTTAAAATACATGGGAAGCATGTTAGAAGCACGGGAAGCATGTATGTATATATGAAAGCATTTTGAAAATAATGATTACTTTTCTGTTGAGGATAATTTAAATGAGTGTTAGAAGACATTTTATTATTTAGTCTGAGCTTTTAAAGTAGTTTTATTATAAAACAACTTTATTATGCTAGATAGTAATACTGGGTAGTAATAATTTGCACATTAAAAATAATACCTAAAACCGGCCCTCCCTGGTGGGGTAGCCGGTTAAAGCACAGCACTAAGAAGCTATAGCCACTTCCGCATGAGTTGGATTCCCACCTGCGCCGGAGGTGACCACATGGCGCGGCACACCTTTCCTGACCCACCCGCTGCTCCCCTCAGCAGTGTACTTCATCGATCTGCCTGTTCTGCTCCCCACTCTGTCTCTGGTGAATCCTCTCACCATCCACATCTCTGGCCTATACCCCAGTTCCATATGAATAAATAAATAAATCTTGAAAAAAAAAAAGAAAAAAATACCTAAAATCGCTAGACCTTGTCAAAAGAGCTCTTCTAGGCATCATGCATTTGAATTCTATTCTAATTCTCCTTTCCACTGAATAAGGAGTTCATAGGGCCAAGAGAACTTAGGCGTATCTGACACTCAGTTATTCCCTGCTCAGATGTTCTTGAACTTGACTCTGGGGCCTCTTATGGTCTCTCCCCAAACTTTTGAGTGTGGTCTGTCATGTGCATGTGTATACTCCAAGAAGTAGCTTAGGGTAATTATCTAAGGAGAAACATAGTGGATATCACCTAGGTAGGTGCTGTATTCCTGAATAGGCTAGGGAAAAAATAATAATAAAAGAAGAAAAATAATAGAGTAATCAATAAAGTAATCAAGAGACTAAAATCAATAAAGTAATCAAGAGACTATCTATAGATAGATTATATATATACACACACACATTTATATGGTAAAGTAATACACAACAGTAGTTAATAGATACTGATTATAAAATGAAAATGGGTTGTTCACTTATATATGATAAAGTATTTAAATAGTTCATTGACTTAATACTATACCTTTAAAATATTTAGACCCATTGTATTTACAAAGACTCTTCTTGAACAAGAAAGTTCTTTTAACCTCCTCAATTATGCTTCAACCATGTACCTGTTCTGGCTGGGCTGCACTGTCCATTTTCAAAACAATCTTGCTAAGTCAGTTTATAGGGAATTCCTAACCATTGATGTCTGATTACCCTGGCCTGCCTTGCGCAAAAATCCTGTTATCAGTTTAGTAAGAATCACCCTACCTTTGAAGTCTCTCTGCTTTGAGTAATTTTCCATTTACTGACCTCCTTTCCCTCCTCTTTAGGGACAAATTCCTACCTGTCCTTCTTGTATTCAGAATTAAGCTTAATTCTATTCTGACCTTTCTTTTCCAAAATTGCAAAAGTTTCTGAATAAAAATCTCTATATCACTTTGACCAGTGTCAGGTATGGATCTCTTTGATTGTATAAGGGACTTCATTTGCAGACAGTGAAACTGGGACATAGAGAGGATAAGTTAACTTTGCAAAAAGTCCTTCAGTTTAGGAAAGGCAGAACTGGACTTGGAATGGAGCTGTGACCTCAGAGATTGAAATCTTAGCAACTGTACCTTACTTTAGGAATATTAAAATGTAGAGTAGTGATTTTCATTCATTTCGAAGGGAATTAAACATAGACTAATTTACCACAAATAGTAAGTCTGAAGATAATAATCTGCAACAAATTTTGATTCCAAGACTTGCCTTTTCAGACATGGGACTAAGAAAAACTGTTACAGTTAGTTCTGTCTTAAGCAATGTAATTTTATAAAGAAGAGTGGGTAATCTTGCTCAGTTGAGAGTTGTTTTTTTTTTTTAAGATTTATTTATTTATGCATACGGAACTGGGGTACTGAGGTCAGAGGTGCATGGGTAATGAGAGGTTTCACCAGAGACAGAGTGGGGAGCAGAACAGGTCAACCAATGAAGTACACTGCTGGGGGGAGCAGCAGGTGGGTGGAGGACAGGTCTGCAATGCTATGTGGGTCACCTCGGGGGCGGGGAATCGAACTCATGCTGACATGGTTTTTTAGCTTCCTAGTGCTGTGCTCTAACCCATCAACCAACAGGGAGGGCCCTCAGATGGGAGTTTTTGCCAACAAAGGAGCAAAGGGGTTATAGGAATCTACTTGAAATATGAAAGCAATTTGTTCCCTATCATTTATCATGAAGTATTAGAAGTTTAAGGAAAACTAGACTTTTAATCAAGAATTCCATAAACATGTTTTTTCTTCTCATATTTAGAATGTATACTGTACAAGGAGGATGATGTATATTTTTAAGTTTTAAACATTACTGTAATTCTTTTACCATGCAAATGTTAGAATTGTCATCTAACTTAGAACAGTGTTCTTTCACCTCCCCTTGTAGGAGGTTGGCCTTTGTGGAAATGTTACAGTCTTGTAAGCAAGTTTCGGTTGTAGCTTGCTGCTTTGCTCACCATATTCATGTTTGTAATAAGGTCAGTTTTTAATTTGGGGAATGACATCTTTTTTGGCTCTTCTTCAAATGACCACAAATATCCCAAGCTCCTGATAATTCATGGACCACAAGATACAGCAGCTGAAATGCATTAGCTTAATAATAAATACAGGGAACAGTTTGATCTTATAATACTAGTTATGCAGCTATCTCACATGAATAATGGTCTTAACAGTGACAATATGTGAGCCACAGCTGGTTTGTTATTGTACTTCAAGAGATTTTTTACATGTTTTTAAAATTCCAAATTATTTCTACAAGATTCAGTCTCTGAGATTTTTAGGTTTTCCTTTTATCATGACTTAATATTTGTGGTCTTGCAGAATAGTTACCTAAACAAAGCATGAAGGAAATCTAGAGCCATAGAATCAGCAATGGAGTGTCTATTATTTATTTCAAATTCCTAATGGAGGAAAAGGAGGAAGTATGATGTTTAGGATAGGCTGAAGGCAAAGAGTGACTTTCAAAAGACCCTTGGAAGGTAGATAAAACCAAATACAGTGATAGCAGAAGAGTCAGCCACGTTAACTTCCCCTGAATTAGATTTTCTCATTAGTATTCCTATGAGGTACCCACTTACTATTACCATTTGTTACCTATTATTATTATTCACTTGTTATTACCTATTAGGTATCCACATCTCCATGTTAAGTCTCAAACTTAACACTTACAAAACAGTTCCTAAGCTTGTCTTGCCTTGCACAAAACAGGCCCCACCAAGTTCTTCCCTATCTCAGTTTATGGTAATTTCTTCCTTCCAGTTACTCAACACAAATACCAAGCAGTCATCTTTGATTTGTGTGTTGCTTGCACTTTCTTTTTCTTTTTGTGGCAGTTTTATAAGTTTATTTGAGAATCAGTGGTTAGTTCCATTCACAGTGACTTAGATTTTTGAAAGTGGTGACAGGCACATAAATAACTGCCCTATACAATTTGGGGAAACTTTGTCCTTTGTTTTCTGGACAACCACATATACTTGTTATGGCACATTCCTTATTCTTCTGGCCTAGTTTTGATGAACTTAATGCCCATATCTGGTGTGCCATATCTCCATGGCAAATTCCTAGGTCTTCTTGAGTGCTTGACAGGCATGCTTCTCAACACCTTCTCCATGAATATACTTAGGAAGTTTGATGGTGTATTTACTTCACTAATGGCAGAATGCACCTTCTTCTTAATACCCTTCTTTGTGGGAGCCGTTCTGCCGAGACCAGATGAGAAAGTGCTCTCGGTGATTTTTTTTTTTTTTGTACAGGGGGAAATAGCAACAACAACAAAAAACTGTTAACTCTACCTTTCAGATATATCAAGAATCAAATAATGTCTTATCCTCTTAGCCTGATCCTAACCATGATTTTAACCATGATCACCGTACCTAGATTATTGTGATGGAGACTCATTAGCATTTCTGCTTCCAGCCTTTCCATCCTTCCTTCCATCTGTCACACAGCAGATTGATTATATTAAGCCTAGTCAGGTGACACCACTCCTCTGCCTAAAACAGTAATAATCCAGCAGCCCCAGCACAGCTGGAACTGTTATTCACAATAAAATCCAAATCTTGACCTCCATTTCTTTTACCTCCTCTTCTCTGGTGCTGTCCTTCATCCATGTATGCCATTTCTCAGATATTCTAAGGTGACTCCCTGCTTCAGAATTTTGCACTTGTTGAAATGCTTTTACTTAAATGATGTATTCCGATGCGGGATTTCCTAACTATATATTTGTAAATGCATCCAGTATGCCACATATACTCAGTGTGTATTTTTCATCAGAACAATTAGTTTCTAAGGAATTTAGTTTCTTCTTTTATTTATTTGTTAACACTAGTATATAGATTTAAAAAATATTTATTCATACATGCAAGAACTGGGGTACAGGCCAGAGGTAGGGGTATGTGAGAGGACTCACCAGAAACAGAGTGGAGAGCAGAACAGGCAGGTTTGACTGAAATATACTGCTGAGGGGAGCAGCAGATGGGTCTGAATAGGTCTTCTGTGCTATGTGGGTCATCTCTCTGGGAACTGAACTCCAACTGCAGTGGCTGCCAATAGCTTCATAGTGTTGTGCCGTAACTTGCTGTGTTGCCAATGAGGGCCCTAACATATAGATTTCTTGAGAATAGTTTTTAGTTTTTGATTCAGCCCCAGCAAGTAGATTACTTAACATGTAGTAGGTAATTAATAAATTAAATATTAAGTGAATGAATGAAGATGTGTATGAACTGAGCTGCAACAAGCTGTGACCTTGTCTCTCTAATTTAATTCTGAAACTATTTCTTTCACCATGGATAACATCAGCTATGCCCAAATGGGTATTGATTTGATGTATCAGAGCATGTCTAAGATTAAATTAGTAGGGGCAGAGGACAATCAGGACAATCGTATGATTTGAGAAATTGTTCTGCATTGTATTAGTTTTTCTGTCATTGTATTAGTTTTTCTGTAATACAGTTTCATAGGTAAAAATTAGATTAATGAATGAAAATTAATTTCATTTAAAATGTTTGAGTCAAATCAGATCAAGAATCAAAGAATTCAATGCATTCTAAGAACTGTAGTGAGAGTTCCTCACAAGATTTTTTTCAGGATTATATTTGTGCAAGTGTTCTGGATAGCCATGCTGTTACTGCTGGATTGAAGGTCATGAGAGAATGCCAGAGATAGCCTAGAGAAAAGAGCAAATAGAGATTTGCAGGGGACTCAAATTGCTATCTCCTTGTCAGCTTGTTTCTGTTGCTTACCATTAAAACCTGTGAAAATGATACCAACGGCTCCAAAATCTTCCTTCAAATTGCTAGAACTGACAGTGAAGTTAACCAGCCTGCATAGCAGGGAGGCAGAGGCAGAAGGAACTGAAGCTGTGATGGTTGATATTCCCATTCTCATTTCTCACTCTCACCACAAGTACTGTTCCATAACCTGATCTTCAGAGACCTTGGGTGAGAATTGTTTTGTGAGCATGGGGAGTTATAAGGTGCTTAAAAACCTATTATTTAATTCAATCTATAATAAATGTTCTGAAAGTCTAAGTGCAAAAGAGAAAGGAGGTAGCAGAGAGGATATATTTCTATGCAGTATTTCTGGTAAATTGTCTCA
The DNA here is from genome assembly GCF_000260355.1 of Condylura cristata. NCBI lineage: Eukaryota > Metazoa > Chordata > Mammalia > Eulipotyphla > Talpidae > Condylura > Condylura cristata. Next base: position 47,892,352 of record NW_004567111.1, read on the forward strand.
AGGTAGTTTAGAATAAAGGGAGATGAAATTTCACTGTTCAAGTAGTAACCTCCAAAATATCAGGGACTTAGAGCAACAAAAATTGTCACTTATTTTTTTTTTAAGATTTATTTATTTATTCATACAGAACTGGGGTATAGGCCAGAGACGCGGAGGGTGAGAGGATTCACCAGAGACAGAGTAGGGTCCAGAACAGGCAGATTGACAAAGTACACTGCTGAGGGGAGCAGCGGGCGGGTCAGGAGCGGTCTGCCTGGCCATGTGGATCTCCTCCGGGGCATGCCAGGATTGAACTCTTGCGGAAGTGGCTTAAGCTTCTTTGTGCTGTGCTTTAGCCCGCTAGTGCCACCAGGGAGGGCCTGTCACTTATGTTTTAAGTAGTTGGTAGAGTAGTTGCATCTCTGCTTCTGAAGTCTTCTTTCTAGTAATCTTGGGCTGAAAGGGCAGTTTCCTCATTGGCATGCTGTTCTAACAGCAAAAGAGGGGGATAGTCATCACTTTTCACTAAATGAAACATGTTAAATGGGCAACTGCTAAGACAGTGATATTATTTAATCTGACATCCAGATAGTAATGCAATATACCATCAGCAAGTAGCAGAGACAAACTTCAGTCTTTCCAGGGCCACTACTTTTGTATTGTGAATCCTAAGCTTATTTAATCTTGTTGGTCCTGTTTAAGAAAAAGAAAAGAAAACTACAAATATAAAAATAAGCATGATGCTTACCATAGCAAAATAATCTTGACAATTTACTTGAACAGTGAAATTTTAGTTCCCTTTATTCTAAACTACCTTGCAATTTACCAAAAATACTGCTTAGAAATATATCCTCACTGCTACCTCCTTTCTCTTTTGCACTTAGACTTCCTCATAAAGGCCATTCCCGGCACTCACAACGGCACTGTGTGCAGGCTTTATTTACTTCCCAGTAATGCAACCAGCACCTTGGTGTTACAATTTAAAAATGATAGCCAAATGGCATTAGTTATAGTCTCATGAGTTTTTGAATTTATTTTATGAACTTCTAGGTACTTTTTCCTAAGAAATAGAGATACTTTACTAGGAAAGGCCTTTGAGACATGAGTTTTTACTTAGGTTTATTTATTTATTTTTTTTTGCAATAGTATTGGATGAACTTTTGTCATTGTAGAAACCATCTGGCAGGCTTATAATCTTCTTTTGGAAATATTTAAGTATACAGCTTAAATAATAAAAATCTGTTCTTAAATAAATAATGTTGTCACTAAGGGATTTAACTGAGGTTTATGTGGCTCAGACACTATGTTCATTACCCAATAATGGGATTCTGGGAATTAAGTTACCCAGAATCAATCACTTCAATTTTCAGAAATCTTGGAAATGACTAAACTTTGTTGAAGGATCTAAGTCATTTTTTCCTTAAAATTTTATGAATGTTTTGACCCCACAAAGATGAGATTCCATTATAAATTGGGCTTTTGGTGTAATATTTAAAGTGGGTCAGCAGAGGGCCTCATTGCAATGTGCTGTATTTTTCTAAACATTTTTCTCGTCTTTGCTCTGCATCTGGTTTCTTATTTTAAAGCTTGCAGTATGTTTGTTTGAAAAAAAAAAGAAAATAAAACTTATAAATACCATTTTACTATATTGAGAATGTAGGGTGCAAGATAAACCCTTAAAAACCATTACCTTTTTTCTTGATGTTGAAATTTGACATTTTTCTTTACTTTCTCCATAGCCATGGGGAATTATGTAGTCTTTTGCTTCTCCTTGCAGGCTCTTACTTTCCCTATTAAGATCATTCAAATTGTTGGCATATTATTCTAAGAATACATTCATGTAAATTTATGAACAGAGAAATTAAATGGCAACAGCGCAAACATAATATCTCATTTATTACATTTTCCAATTGTCTTTCATTTAATTGTGCTTCAATCTAACAGTTATCTCCCACATTTTTTATAAAGCTGTTGGTAACAATGTTGTTAAATGTTGGTAACAATGATTGGGATATATACAGCTATTCATTAATTAAGCCTGTCTTTAATTTTCTATAGGTTTATCTTGTGATTAATTTGACTTTTCTTTTTTGGGAAATAATTATTTATTTATTTATTTTTATTACTGATATTTTTTAGTTTGACATTTACCAGGACAACATAAAAAATAAAAGGACTGAAAAACTATTCCTCATGTTGCAAAGTTTTGTGGTTTTTTTTTTTAAAGATTTATTTATTCATACAGAACTGGGGTACAGGCCAGGATGCGAAGGGTGAGAGGATTCACCAGGGACTGAGTGGGGAGCAGAACAGGCAGATCGATGAAGTACAAGGCTGAGCGGGCTGGTCAGGAGAGGTCTGCCACACCATGTGGCTCTCCTCCCAGGCAGGCGGGGATCGAACTCATGTTGAAGTGGCTTAAGCTTCTTGGTGTAGTGCTTTAACCTTCTGTGCCACCAGGGAGGGCCAGCAAAGTTTTTATTTATTTATTTTTTTAATTAATAACTCTGGATTCTATAATTTACTCTTGAAGACTCAAAGCTGTATCTTAGAATTATGCTCAGAATTTTTCTCTTATTCAGTCATTATTTGATCTCACCAAAAATGTTTTTCTAAAATTCTAATTTGGAAATAGATTTTACTTGTCCAGTAGAAATGGTTGTTTGAGGTGAAAATGAGTTCACAATAATGAATTATTGTTTATTATCAGCTTTCAGAACCCTTGCTTCTTGAGGACCTTCAGTACTTTTAACTATAAGGGAATATAAACATTATACAGAAAGGGACCAGCATTTTAGTTTGCATACTCTGTAATCCACACACATAAAAACTGGTGATAATAACAACTAACTTGTAGTTAGTCATTAGTCCCTACTATTTACCTTTTGTATGTTCTTATTATGTTCTTTTATAAAACTTTATATAACAACAAAACAGACAAAATTCTCAAGAACTATTATAGGACTTCTGAAATAAACCAGAGGCCTACAAGAGTTGAGAAACAATCACTTTTCATTTTATGGAAAATATTGCGTATTAGATAACAGCAATGGGAGTGTATCATTCTGGCCTGGAGCTTCTATCATCCATAACCCACCCCCAGGGCCAATAATTTGGATGGCCCTGAGTGGAAATTTTCTAGGATAATGCAGAATAAGAAAATCAGCAGCTTTCCTGCCAGAGGGGGGCGCCACTTGGTTTCATGCCTAATGGAAAAACTCATATCTAGCTATGTTGTCAACAAGAATACTGATTATTATGGGAAATGAATGGGGAAGAATAGCTTAAGTAGCCTGAGGTTGTACAGTTGACTGGAACATGCAGCAGATGGGCATATTAGCATGAAATTTAACAGGAAAATCTGAGAAATGAGGCGGTCAGAGAGGACTTGGAGAATTCCTTCATATCTCCACACTGGAGACTGAAGGGTGTTCAATGAATCCATCTGTCTGTAACTGGGCATGAGTCTATACACTGTGCAGAGCAAATGTTGGAAAGACTGGTGGCAAAAGTCAGAGCTGTATTGACAACTGATTAATTCAATGACAAAACTTTTTTAGAACAATATAATTTGCTCTATTTTTAAAATTAAAAAATAATTTCTAAATATTTATCTTAGAAATACTAGAATAGGAAGTGATTTTTTAAATCCTGAATTATGGATCTCTGAAATCTTTCCCCTACTTACATAGTAGAACTCAGTCACATTTACTATTTTACTTCTTTTGGTTTTAAATAAAAAAATTAAAGTTTCAAATAGAACTCTGAAACAATTATAAGTGATGTGTATTGAACACTTATTATGAGCCAGATATTGTGCTGACTTTATACATTTTATGTCATGTAATTCTCATAATGACCTATGGTGACATCATTCCTACTTCTGGAGGAGAGACTGGAGATTAAGCAGAATAAGTCACTTTTCCAACATTATAAAAGCTAAGAAATAGAGAAGGTGTAATGCAGCTTGAGGAAATATGATTTCTGAATTCATATTTTTAATATTTTGTTATATTTTCATATGATGGTGCTATAGACCATAAAATATATGGGTATAAAATCTGATAACAATCAAATGGCTTAGTAAAGTTATTATACATTAAGTTGCTATATACTGTAACTTTCTAAGTAAACTTTTAAAGGGTCTTTTACATTAAGGAGAGTTTAAATTAGATTAAAAAACAGGTAGTAGTGTAACTGTTCTTTATGCTTGCACACATCACACAGCTTTGAGCCTCTTCTGTAAATGTGAAAAATACTGCTTAGATTGCCATTTTAACCACAAAAGGGAAATACTTTTAGACTAAATTTTGTATGATAAATAGTAGTAACTTACATTTGCAATTGAAGATTTTCAGCAATGGATTTATTACCTATTCATTATTCAGTTAGTTATTCAGTAAGTGTTTCCTTTTAGAATGAGCATACTATATTTGCAAAAGTAGACAACTTAGTGAAACAGTCTGAAAAACATGAGAAGCAGTTAGGTGGGAAATTTAGGCACTATTTGGCATAATGGGGCAAAAGACTACAATGTAGTGGGGTGGAGCAGGGGATTTTAGATAGCTTATTCTCTTTTATTGTTGTTGTTGTTGGTATACTAGGCCCTATAGTAAAATACATTATGGTTGAAGTAAATTTTTGTTTTTTTCTTTTTCTGTTTATACCCGAAGGGATCACCTTTGTTTCTTTCCACCTCTATACCTTCTGTTCTCTTGTCTCTCTTTTTCTCCCCCCTCTCATAAGCTCAATGCCTTCAGGGTGTTTTTAATTGCTCACTAGGTTTTGAAAATGCTTTCATTGCCATCTGTCAACTTTATGAATGTCAATATTTGTTTTTAATCATTTTAATTTACTTTGCTCCACAGCTTCTCTCAAATTCCCTCTATTTTGTTGAAAATGACTGTATTTCATCTTTCCTTATGGCCGTGCTCTATCCCATGGTGTGTTGGTATGCCATTATCTTTATTCTTTTGTTCTTTTATATCCTCTGTTGTTTCTTAAAGTTCTACCTGCATTGATAGGAAAGTTGCCCTATGTCAGTCCTACAACTCTACTGAGTTTTTGCTCCTTTCATGGTCTTTGGCCCTGGGATTTATACTGTGTTTTTCTGTATTTTTGATTTTGTATGGGTTTTAGTAGGGTAGATTTTCAGCCACAGCTTTTCCCAGCCATTGGAGTAGTCCAGGGGGCTGGTGCCACCAGTGAAGAGGGCGGGGACAGTCGGCATTAAAGAATCACCTTGCTCTTATGAAGCAATTTTGGGAGGGTGGTTGGTATTTTGGATATTTCAACCTGGGCTTCAGTTGTAACTCTTCTATTGGGAAGTTCCGGTGCTCTGACCAGATTCAGCTATAACTATTCTTTGTCATAAGCCTCAGGGTTGAGCTGTAAGCCTCACTCTGTGCCTCCTCTGCAGCTCTCCAGCAATACAACCTCTGTCAGGGTCGCCTGCTTGCGCCCTATTTATGTCAGGTAGAGCTAGGTCTCAGGACCCCTACTATTGGTGTGTTCCCCAGTCACTAGCTGTAGGGGGCTCTGCACTGTTGCCTCTCCTCCCATTAGTGTTCTATACTGCCCCATTGTCAGTCTAGACAGTGTTCACTTAGAATTTTTTCTACCTCTTTCCATTGGGTTGATGCTCCTATTGTTTAAGGTGGTAGTCACTTTTCCCACAGGGATTTTGGTTTTGTCTTACATCAGTTCATCAGTTTTGTGTGTGTTTGGAGGCAAGCCTGGTTTCTTTACTCTGCTGCCATCTTGTGAGATTCCTCATCCTCTGTTTTTTAAAGTGTTGCTTTGGGTTCTGTGGGTCAATCAAGTCACCTTTGGGCTAAAGACTGTTTTTCAAAGGAGCTTTAGATTAACAGCAACGAAATTGAATGGAGTGTACAGAGAGTTCGCATAGATCCACTAATCACATAGTCCCAGCCTCTTCCGCTATCAACATCCCTGCATCAGAGTGGCTCATTTGTAAATATTGATATTGTAAATATTGATGTAAATATTACATTGAGATTTCATTATCATCCAAACTTTAAAGTTTACCACAGGATTCTCTGTCAGCCTTGTGTATTCTGTGCATTTTAACAAGTACATTATGAGATGACTCCTCCACCACTGTATCATACAGAGCAGTTACGCAGTTGCACTACACTAAAAATCTGACTTTGTTTTTTAATAACATCTCTCCTTATACACATCAGTATTGTTATTTCGTGTGTTTCTAATAACCATAACATAGTTTTTAGCAACTTGTTGTAGACAGCTGAGAATCTGACAGCTGCAATCTCTGCCCAATGGTATGTAACCGAGGTGGCTTGTGAAACTGGAAAGAATTAGTAGTGTAACTAAACCTAATTCTTTTAGGCCACCTACAGAAATATTTTGTATTGCATAGAGCATTTAACTGCTTTATTTGAAACTTTAGGTACCTAGAATGGAATGTGATCTGTTAAGCCATGTGTTTCTGTAATAGTCCTTAAGTTTCCAACGTCAAATCTATTTACAATAACTCTGGCTCCTAACAGAAACTATTTTATAGTTCTGCCTCTTCTTTGGCTTCATACTTCTATCCCATATTTCAGTAGTGAATGTCATTAGTAAAGCTTTGATTTATTTCTGGGAAAGTCTTTCTGACTTTCTCAAGAGATTATAAACTATGCATATCCAGGCTGTTTTCACTTTTTTAATTTTTTTTTTGACAAACTGCATTAAATGAATTTAGAATAATTTAGGTTACTAATGTTTGACTTCTCTCTTATGCATTTGGACTCTGGTTTGCTTGGAATCTTAAAACTGTGCATTTTGTATATTCTTATAACTTTTTTTTTTTTTAAAACCAGGCCTTAAAAGTTGGCTCTTTAAAATGTCCATTGTCTGCTTTTCAGGAGAACTTACCACCATATTAATTAGGCTATCTCTTTTGACTCCTTGGGTCTGGAGTGGGTGAGCCAGTCCACTGCTGTCATGATCTGTTGCCCAGGTTTCCATGCACAAAGTGGAGTTGCAAAGATCCAAAAAATATTCAACTCTGGCTGTTACTGCTCCACTAGGTGCATTAACATAATTTACAGATTGGGTTTTGCACAATTTATAGAACTGTTAAATGATTTCAAATGGAATATTTTTATTCTAAAGGGCTATAAAGAGGAAGTGGTGAACATTACTTAAAGGTTCAGATGTGGGGTGATAAACTCAAATACTAGGCCTAGCAGTATATTCTAAATGAACCTAGGAAATGTGAACCTTGCTTCTTTTTTGCAGTTGCATAAAAACCCCCACCACACTCACAAAATCATGGTGAAGATTAATAGAAATAGTGTATTCAGAGTCCTTACTTGGTAAAGTCCAACATGGCCTGGTATGCACTAAGCCCTCATTGTTACCTAGAAGAATAAAAATGGTAACAGTATATAATTGAATTACATTCCACAATATTTTTGATGCAATTGTTACTTTTTGTATCTTCCATAAAATATTATAATGTGCATTTACAGTACCTTGTTATTCTCCTATAAATCCAGAGATTATACCAGATTGAATGTATGATTGAATATCTCAGTTATATTCATATGCCTCATTGTCAAAGAGGTAACAGATAAGATATAATTATGAGACTCTGCTAAGGAGGCAACTGGTAACAGATATAATTAATGAAGATCTGTGAAGTAGAACAATATTGTGAATTATCACTGTAATCAAAACTCCCAATTAATACTTTTGTAATTTTTATACCATACTCTGAAAGCAATAGTGTCTGGATAAATATTAAAAGCATTGTTAGTATTAAATGATTTATATAGTAAAAAACTATTTTAGGGCCCTCCCTGGTGGCGCAGCGGGTTAAAGCACAGCACTGAGAATCTAAAGCCGCTTCCGCATGAGTTCGATTCCCACCTGCCCCGGAGGTGACCACATGGCGTGGCAGACCTCTCCTGACCCGCCCGCTGCTCCCCTCAGCAGTGTATCTCATCGATCTGCCTGTTCTGTTCCCCACTCTGTCTCTGGTGAGGCCTCTCTCACCGCCCCTGAGCCTCTGGCCTATACCCCAGTTCTGTATGCACAATAAATAAATCTTAAAAAAAAAAAAAAAAACTATTTTAGAGTGAAATGAAAGTCTCCTTTTTACCTATTTCTCTAGAGTCCAAGTTCTTCTCAGAGGATGAAATATGTCTACTTTGTCCACAGATAGCTCATATATCTATATATATAGGCCCCCTTTTAAAAACACAAATGATCTATAGTATGTGTATTCTTGCATTTTCACTTAATATATGTTACTCATTTTATATTAATGCATGAAGTTCTGCTACCTGAAACATGATACCTAGAAATGGGATTATTCTAATAACATACTTTATGATAACAGTTAACATTTACTAAGTATATTTTGTCATTATTAAGGATTCCTAGATTATCTGTTTTTTGAAATGACCTGAGGAAATGGTTTCTATTCTTGCACATACTTTACAGATAATAAATATGAGGTTTAGAAATGTTTAGTATCTTGTCCATGATCAAATAACCAGTATGTTATAGAGTTAGGATTTAAATTAAGGCACTAACTTCAGAACCTATTTAATACTCTGTTGTCTCATAGACTTCATTTTCAATGACTCTTCATTTTCAAGAAGACAACTGTGCATGTTACTGTGGAAAAAACGAGACAGTGTGAATAGCAATGGTGGTGGTGATGAAAATGGTTAAAGTCTGTCATTGCTGAAGGAGGGAGTGATTATGAAAGCAGGTAGTTCTGGTAAAATACCAGGTGTCTCTGAGGACTTAAAAAGGGCAGATTAGTGTTAATGTAGGTACTCAGGTGGCCAAAACTGGGAGCTGCAAAATAGAGGGTGCCACAATATAAGGAGCCTGTAATGTTGGATGCTGACCTGTATTAGTACATGATGTCTTTTTAACAATCCTCGAGAAGGGTATTATTAGCCACCAGTGCTAGTTGAAACACTGAGGCATAGGTAATTTGTACCATGTCTCACACAGCTGAGAAGTGACAGTATACAGATTCATGCCAGACTCTACCATTTCCACCAAAAGGAGGTGGAGATGTTAGCACCATCTTTCTCATTGCATCTCACAGGTGACTATCATTGAAACCAGGTTTGTATCATTTATTAAAGTGGTTTCAAACTTTTTTTACCTCTAAATTTGTGTAACCTGTTTTAAGTAAAAATTTATAAGAAAGCTCAAAATGAAATCACAAAGAGTAGATATATTACTGTTATCTTCTTCATCAGGCTACTCTCTCTTCCTCTTCTGGGATTACCCAAGGCAGTTCTGTGTAATTAAGTTTGAAACCATCATTTCTGTTTTTGAGATGAATGAAAATTCTTTCTGACAGCAAAACATGTTATTAGAAGGTCTAATCTTTATTAATTCGAAGTCATCCTCTATCTGGTTCCATAAAACATTCTGTACTTAATTTTGCTCTTAAGAGTTTAATTTGGATTATACCAAATTATAAGGAACATAATATGGAACTAGAGTAATATGCTATTGCCGCTCTTTGGAATGTACTCTAACCATCCTGAGAATCTAGCATAACTTTCAAGATGATTAAGGCACTTGGCAGGTCTTTAAGTTTTTTATATTGTACCACACAATCTTAAATTTCAACGATCCAAAGGGGTAGTCATAATAGAGTTTCATGCTAACTTAATTTTAGAAATATTTTGTATGAAATTTCCCTTATAGGCTATTGTAATGTTCTTATGAACATGCAACATTTTATTTAGGCAACTCTGCCTTTGTTTCCCATGGTCTGGAGGCTGCAAAATGTGTGCTTCCAAGTGTGCCTATGTAGGTGAGCAGAGGCAGACTCTCATTGGAACCAAATGAAATGATAAAGAACTTCTGTAAGTCTCAAAGATCCCATCAAATCTTGGATGTAATTACTTATATGTGGTAAATGGGAATCCAACTGCAACTTTCAGTCATTAAAAAAATGCTTTTAAACATTCTGGTTATGGCAGAGCACATACAATTTATTATAATTTTTGGCTGTAAAGTATTTTTATGGAAAGCTGTAGTATTGTCTCATAATTGATAGTATGAAAGGAAACTTGGTTATAGATTCAAAACTTGAGAAGAACACATTTCAAGCATTAAATTCTTTATTTAAAATGTGATTTGGGGGCCCTCCCTGGTGGCGCAGAGTATTAAAGCACAGCACTAAGAAGCTAAAGCCCCTTTAGTATGAGTTCGATCCCTGCTCTGGACATGACCCACATGGTGCCGCAGACCTCCTGACCTGCCTGCTGCTCCACTCAGCAGTGTACTTCGTTGATCTGCCAGTTCTGCTCCCCACTCTGTCTCTGGTGAAGCCTCTCACCACCCCTGCACCTCTAGCCTATACCTCAGCTCTGTATGCATAAGTAAATAAATCTTAAAAAAAAAAAAAGGTGATTTGGGGCCAAATAATGTTTCTGATCTTAATTTTCTATTGTAAAATGGGGATAGTCTCTCTACTTCATCTGACTTTCATGAGACTTGAATATACTTATACAGACACACACACAGATACACATATAACCTAAAAAGTGTTCCACACACAAAACATATTAATTACATGTTTTCCAATATCCAAAACTTAGAATCCTAAGATTGTACATTGTAAAGGAACATTATAGTACATTTAATGTGGGTATCTGTTTTGTAACATTTAAAAATTATTGTGCTCTCTTTGGATATCTCTTTGATAGGCCCATACTATTTTTGGATCTGTACTGTTCCATATTTGGCAAGTATACTGGACTGGGTTCCATGAGAAGCAAACTGAGAGAGGGAAATTGGGGTGCTGGGCATTTATTATGTGGTAGCCTTGACGTTGTCACTTGAGGAAGAGAGTGTGTTAGGACTGGGCAGGTAGAGAAGTCAAGCTATCATGCAGTCCCAGTGAAACTTCAGACTTCCCATGGAGAGTCTGGGTTGCAGTAGTGCACCATGAGCTGGGGCAATGGGGCTGGACTTTTTAAAAATAATGTAATAGTTTAGTATTACATCAGTTTGTGCCTTTTTACATCTCAATTGTAATCCCCTTGGGGTTTCCATCACCAGATCACCCATGTGCCATCACCATAGTTCAGTGTATTTCCCTCCCCCCACTGTTTTTTGATTCCATTCTCCACTGCACCCCCATAAAATGTCTCTAATATATAACTGTTCATTATTATTATTTTCTTGTCTGGTGTGTATATTCCTGCTATGAGTGAAACCATCGGGTGTTTTTACTTTTCTTTCTGGCTTATTTCACTAAGCATGATCTTTTCAAGCTCTATCCATGTTGCTGCAAAAGGCATGTGTTTTTTTTGAGTGCTGAGTAATATTCCATTGTGTATGTGTACCACGTCTTTTTAATCCAGTCATCCACTTTTGGGCATTTGGGCTGTTTTCATGTAAATAAAGCAGCAATAAACACGGGGGTGCAGGTGTCTTTTTGAATCAGTGTTTTTGTGTCTCTTGGGTAGATACCTAGGAGTGGAATTGCTGGGTCATATGGAAGCTCCATGTTTAGCAGTTTGAGGAACCTCCAAGCAGTTTTCCATGGTGGTTATACTAGTTTGCATTCCCACCAGCAGTGCAGGAGAGTTCCTTTTTCTCCACATCCTTGCCAACATTTGCTGTTGCTAGTTGTTTGAAGATGTGCCATTCTCACTGGGGTAAGGTGGTATCTCACTGTTGTTCTAATTTGCATCTCCCTTATTACAAGTGATGTTGAACATTTTTTCCTATGTTTGTTGGCCATCTGCATTTCCTCTTTGGAGAATTGTCTTTTTAGCTCTTCTGCCCATTTTTGGATGGGGTTCTTTTTTTTTTTTTATTGTTGTTGGGTTTCATCAGTTCTTTGTATATCTTTGTGATCAATCCTTTATCTCTAGTTTCGTGTGAGAATATTCTTTCTCAGTCACTGGGCTGTCTGTTTTTTGTAATGTCTCTTTTGTTGTATAGAAGCTCTTTAACTTGATGTAGTCCCATGCATTTTTTTAAAAAGATTTATTTATGCATACAGAACTGGGGTACAGCCAGAAGTGTAGGGGCGGTGAGAAGATTCACCAGAGATAAAGTGGGGGAGTAGAACAGGCCAACTGACAAAGTACAGTGCTAAGGGGAGCAGCAGGCGGGTCAGGAGAGGTCTGCCACACCATGTGGATCACCTCTGGGGCGGGGATTGAACTTACACTGAAGCAGCTTTAACTTCTTAGTGCTGTGCTTTAACCCTCTGCACCACCAGGGAGGGTCTGGGGCTGGACTTTTACATCCCTTATTGCTTAGTGATTAGATCTTTTGCAACATGATTTTCTTCAACTGAGGCAATCATCAAAAGTTTTAAAAGCTGATGATAATATCCCTTGATGAGGAATAGTCCTTCTCCTTAAGGGGACCTAGCTATCATTGCATCTACTACAGAAAGCCCTGCAGATAAGATATCTCACATTGCAAATCTTCCTCATTGTGGTTGTCATGTAAAGTACTTTACTCCAGGTCAATTTCAAGTCATTAGTATTTTTCTAATAGCTACTTCTTCACCATTTTCTGGCAACGTTGGTGCCGATACTGATACAACATACTTATGTATATATTTCACATATACATAGTGATATCTGTAGATGTATACAAAGTTCAGTGTATTCATGCTTAAATATATATTCATGTGACCCATACACATATATTCTCAAAATAGATATTTTTAGTACTCTAAAAATATTGGGGGAAGGATAATCACTTTTACTTAATACCTAGTTTTTTTTTTTTTTTTTAAGATTTATTTTTTTATGCTTACAGAACTAGGTATAGGCCACAGGTGTGGTGGGTGAGAGGAGCCATCAGAGACCGAGTGGGGAGCAGAATAGACAGATTGACAATGTACACTGCTGAGGGTAGCAGTGGGCAGGTTAAAAGAGGTTTGCCACATGTGGGTCAGCTCCCTGGCCGCAGATCGAACTTGTGCTGCAGTGGCTTCAGAGAGCTTCACAATGTGGTGTTTTAATGTGTTGCACCACCAGGGAGAGCCCAACACCTAATTTTTAATGACTATAATGATGTCATTTATTCTAGTGGATAAAATGAGGCTGCTTGCCTCAGAGAGACAGGTTGGAAGACCAAAAATTCTGTTTTAGTTATGTTAAATGCAAAGCCCTTTTAAGACGTGTAAGTGAAATGTTGGGGAGGTATTTGAATGTAGATGTGTGGAGTTTGAGGTGAAATGTATATCAGAAATAAATGAGTTGGGTTTAAGTGGTAACTTAAGCTAGGGAACAACTTTTCTACCAGGTTTCCCCATGTCAATAATGAAATAGAGCTGCATTTCCCCTTTCAAAAGTGTTTTTTCCCCTTTCATTGTAAGCCTTTTTCTGCTCTGCTTCACCATTTTACCTGCCTAACTCCTGAGACTTCTGAGAGTGCTATTACTGATAGAGGAGAGGAATAGAAGGGGATCCATGATAGACTAGAGGAAATCCAACATTTAAAGAGATTAAGTGAAATCTGGGACTGAGCTAGAAAGGAGTAGCCAGAGATTGAATAGTAGAATTATAGATGTAAGAAGAGAGAGAAATGGTTCGCACTATAAAATTAAGAGAATTAATGTTCATTAGAGATAGATAATTGATTTTTTAAAAAAAGATTTACTTTATGCATGCAAAAGTTGGGGTACAGGCCAGAGGTGGGGGGGCAGGGTGGTAAGAGAATTCACCAGAGACAGAGTGGAGTGCAGAGCAGTCAGGTCCACTGAAATACACTGCTGAGGGGAGCAGAGGGAGAGAAAGGAGAGGTCTGCTGTGTCATATGGGTCACCTCTCTGGCAGGGGATCAACTCCAACTTGTGCTGTAGTGGCTGCTGATAGCTTCATAGTGCTGAGACTTAACCCCTTGCTCCAACATGGATGCCTGGTAATTGATAATTTTGAGGAGTGTTTTTGGTGGGAGTGAAAGCCACATGGAGCAGGTTGAAGCGTACATAAGGTTTGAGGAAAAGAAGCAAAAAACATACATAATGCTTTTGAGAAGTTGGGGGCCTTTGGGAGGTGATTGCATTACAGAGGCAGAGCCCTTGTGATTGGGATTAGTGGCTTTAGAGGCCTGAGAAACCTCCCTTGCCCCTTTCCACTGTGAGAGAGCACAGCAGGAAGGATGGCCAACTAGGAAGTGGGTCTTTGCAGACAATGAATCCTTTCACACCATCACCTTGGACTTTTCCTCCAGAACCATAAGAAATGTGTGCTAGTTGCTTATAAGCTACCAATATTTTTAAAGGTTTATTTATTTATGCATACAGAACTGGGGTACAGGCCAGCAGTTCAGGGGTGGCGAGAGGACTCACCAGAGACAGAGTGGGGAACAGAACAGGCAGATTGATGAAGTACACTGGTGAGGGGAGCAGCAGGTAAGACAGGAGAGGTCTGCTGTGCCATGTAGATCACCTCCAGGGCCAGGAACTCACATTGAAATGGCTGCAGGTAGCCTGCAGTGCTGCACCCCAACCCACTGTGCCATCAGAGAGGGCCATAGCTACCAAATTTATAGAATTTTTGTTACAGCATCCTGCATGGTCTAAGTCAGTCAGTCTGTCTATCGATCTATTGACTGATCGAACGATCCATCACTCTGTCTGTCTGTTTACCTCTGATTCACTTCCAGACTAATCATAATATGAGACTTCAGCTAATCATAATCTTCTTGTCTTGATGTTGATAGCTGCTGATGGGTTATGGTGGTGATTGATGAAGTTTGGGTACCTGTGGAAATTTCTTAAAATAAGAAAATAAGGAAGGGAAGATTTCCACACTGATTGACACTTCCTTTCAGGAAAGAATTCTCTAGCATGCAATGCTGTTTGAGCATTTTACCCATGGTAGAACTTCTTTCAAAGTTGGAGACAGTTATTTCATATACTGCTGCTACTTTATGAACTAAATTTATATAGTATTCAAAATCGTTGTCATTTCAGCAGTGTTTACAAGCATTTTCACCAGTAGACCCCATTTCAAGAAGCTGCTTTTTCTTGCTCATCCTTAAATAGCAACTCCTTGTCTGTCTAGTTTTATCCTGACTATTGCAAGATTTCAATCACATCATCAGTCTCTCTTCTAGTTCTAGTTCTTTTGTAATTTCTGCCATATGTCTGGTTACTTCCTCATCATGGTCCTGGTCTCGGAAGAAACCATTAATCAAATGTTATTTCTTGGTCAGAATTTATAACTTAAAATTATTTAAATGTTTTCTCTTTTTTTTCTAATTTTTATGTTTTCATTTAAATTATTATGTAATTTTAAATCTGATTGTGTTTGAAAGTATGGTACAAAGGCGTATTTCTCCTTGAGCGATATTAAAATTAAACTCCCAAATGATGCTCCAGCACCCAAGAATACTTTATGTGCCTTTTCTTCAAATTAGGACTTTCTTTTACATAAACACAATGTGGTGATCCAATTCTGGGAATTAACATCCAGTCATTCTTACCATGTGATCCTCATATTCCATTCAATTTTTGCCAATTTTCCAAATAGGGTCTTTTTTAACAAAGGAGCCAATTTAGTATTGCATTTAATTAGCAGATGTCTTGAGTCATCTTCAGGCTAGACCATTTCCTCATTCTTTCCTTGATTTTCATGACCTTGACTCTTTTGAAGGATACTGGCCAGTTATTCCCTCCAGTTGGGTCTGTGATTCCACATACAGTGATGCATTAATTCTTTGAAGAATTACATCAGGCTCTTTTTTAAAAAGGTAGTACTTTTCTTCAAATGAGGACTATTCTAATATTATTCAATTAAAATTAAATTGAAAGGATTGAAAGATAGTATAAAGTTTCAATAAAATCAGAAGTAGTGTTTTTCAGTGAGAAGCCATGACCAGTAAAAAATAAAAGGTGCAATTATGTCTTCTCTATATATTTCTATTAACTCAGTTCACTGACTGGAATTAAAAAATGCTTCATTACACTGGAGCAAAATTTGGTTAGAATCATTCGGCATTTTAAATCAATGAGCATGATAGTAAATAGGAGCAAGAAACAAATTGAACTACACACAAGGTACATTTTAAGCTTTAAGATGTAAATGCAGACAGAATAATTACTACAAGTTGAACTCCTGAATAAACTTTCTAAATGAGGTAAGTAAATGAAAGATATATTTTACATTTTTATAAGTATTTTTTTTAGTATACTTTTCCTTGCCTTTTTCAAGGTGACATATATTCAAAGAGAGATGAGGTGTTGACAGTTACTATGAAGGATGGAAAATGGTTCATAGCATATGAAATATGTTGGAAGTTTGTACAGATTTAGGAAAGAAAGTGATCAAGATTCAGGTGATAACCTGAACAACACAGACTCATAAGAAAAGTAGGCAAGGACAGCCAATATAAGAATACAAACTCTGAAATCTAAAGTCATGACCAGGAATCCTCCTCAACAATCCTATTAACAAAATCCTTATTTTCATATGTAATTGTTTATATGTTTGCATGTATGAGTCTTTCATTGCCTGAGACTAGGAAAATTTAAATACATGTCTTGAAGCCAATATCTTTGTTATGTGATGTATATACTTTTTCTTCAGTATACATGATTTTAAAGCTGTATTTCTCTTTGTCACTTATCTTTACTAAAATTTAAGTCATGAAATTAAATTGCATTTCAAACTCAGTGCATTAAGTTCATATAGAAAGACACTATTATTATTCATGGAGATTTCTTGCTGTCACATTTGGCATTGTTCCACACAATAAGCAGTTGTGTAGTACTGGCAAATGTCCATGACTCTAGTTCTAAGAAATGCACCCTGTATCTCCCATTTCCTCTTGACCTGACCTTTCTCTTTGACCTGACGTGACTTATCTTCATGTTTGGGGGATGTCAAGTTCCTTCTGCTTGTGATCCAACACACACACATATACACACATCTCTGAGAAAAGTTATGTTGAGTATTTTGGGAGATAGTTACAAAGTTAAATGTGGAAATTGGGGACTACATAATGATATACATTCAGCAGATATTGCAGGACAAGCTGATTCAAATGGTGAGCTACTCATATTCTGCGTAGCTGATGTAATGTATTTACTTCATTCCTCTTCAAGGGGCACATGGTTACTTGTGTACACAGGGGAGAATGGTTCACGTCTGTTTTAACTCCTGCTCTAGGATTCAGGCTACTTTATACTGCCAATCCAGTAAAAGATGGAGCCATTGTTTGCTGGCATAGTCCTTAGTACCTTGTGAGGTACTAAGATTATAGTTGTGAAAATATAACACCAGGAATCTATAGTTTAAAAGAGAAGAAAGATATTTTAAATTTTAGTGAATTATAGTTGTAAGGGGGAGTATAAGATAGTATAAGCATTTATAACAGGATGAAGTAAAAATGCCTGTGGAAGTGATATTTAAAAGAAGACTTGGAGAGTGAGTAAAAATTACTGAGACAGAGGTTGCGAAGGTAGGGTCAGGGTCCATGAGTTTTTCAGGCAAAACAATGGATTGTACAAAGGTCCTAAGACCTAAAGGAACTGGATTGACTCAAGAAATCAGGAAAAGAGAGGGACCAGGACAGGAGTGGGAAGAGCACAAGGGACAATGGTATTGGTGCACGGGTGGGAATTTCATGGGGAAACTATACATTGTACAAAAATGAAGGATGATGTAAAATTTTTTTTTTTTTAAAGAAATCATGAAAAGGTAAATGAAGCCTGAATTCATAGTGGAAGAAATGAGTCTGAAGTATAACACAGAGACCACATGGGCCAGGTTATAGTCAGATTAAGAGCTAAAGGTTCATTCTGTTATATTTGGGTGAGTTTTAGGAATTATCCTACTCAGTAGGGTACATATGAGATGATAGTTAAAGAAAAAAAAAAACAGACACAATACATTTAAAATGGGATAAATTGTTGTTCTGATGTCAGTAATTTTATTTCTAAAGGGAAATCATCCATTTATCTTTTTTCTTTCTCTGTAAAGAATTGTTTTAGTACTTCAGTCATGATTGTATAAGTTGGAACTTACTCTCCCAGAACAACTGTATTAGGAGATGTTTTTATTGCAGAGAAAATCACCTCATTCTTGCTTTATCTTGAGTTGTGCTGCTTTTCCCCAATGACTTCAGGACATGGATTTAAAGACAGGAGATAAAGAGTTGAGCCATTATCATAGGAACCAAGGGGCATTCTGGGAGGAAGATTATAATCCCTCTTGGAGTTCAACATTATTACACTCTACCTGATAAATTGGGGTATCCCTTACTGAGATCTTTTAATAGGAAAGAATAAAGTTCCTCTTCCCTCTCTCCTCCTAAAGAATATACTAATGATGTACAGTCTGGGCCTGGTGAGAACACAGAAGGCACTGTGTGCACTCTTTACACAAAGGGTTTTAATATAGGGAAATGGAGGTTTATTTAGCTGCTGGGAACTCTGGAGAACAAAGTTCAGGAAAGCTACACTGATGATCTCATCCTGCCCAGTTGTTTCAGTGATTCTCAAAGCAGCTTAAATTACTTTGATCTTCATGTTGGCTAATATGTCTGTCTGCAAATGCCTGCAACTGCCTTCAGAGCATGACATCTTTTCTTCTGCCTTCTGGAACTCTTGCAAGTGGCCCTTGTGGGGAGACTCTAATCTGTAACCCCATATAAGAAGGGGATTCTGAAATTACAATTCTTAGTTTCTCTTCTGTGATGCATGGAAGACCTTTGAAGAGAGTAGCTGTGATGTCATGTTGACTAAGGACCAATTCAGCAGAGTTTGACCTTGGCTCAATAGCAAAAATTTAAGCTGTGGTGAAGAGAAAAAAGGCTTCTAGTATAACAGACTACCAAGGACTCTGCAAATGTGTCTTTAGCCTTCCTATATTAAACAGGGATCTCTGGAAAAACAGAATTAATAGTGTGTGCATGTGCATGTGTGTGTGTGTGCTGAATCATATTGCTGGATTTTTGCTTGTTGAGCCATCATTGCAGTTGTGGAATAAATCTCACTTGATTATGGTTTATGATCAATGTTGATACTTCCTATCATTGAGCATAGCATGTTTTTCCATTTCTTTGTGCTTCTTTAATTTCTTTCAACAGTGTGTTAGTTTTCAGTGTACACATACTTTACATCCTGATGAATTATTTTTCTAGACATTTTATTCTTTATTCTTTTAATGTCATGATAAGTGTTATTGTTTTCTTCATTTCACTTTCTGGTGCTTTATTATTTACCAAGAAAAATGCAGTAGTTTTTTTTTTTTGTGTGTGTGTGTTGACTTTGAACCCTGCAACTTTACTGTATTAATTTATTACTTTTATTTTTTGTGGCATCTTCAAGCTTTTCTATATATGTTACCATTATATCTACATATAGTGACAATTTTATTCTTTCATTCCAATCTGGATATCATGTATTTCTTTTTCTTGCCTAGTGGCTTTGACCAGGACTTCCAATACTGTGTTAAATAGTAGTGGTTAGAGTGGGCAGTGTTGCTTTGTTACTGATATTAACAGCCTTTGAGTTTGAAGGGCTATATTATAAAATAGCCTTCATCTATACATTTAGGTATGTACCGTCTTTTCTCATTTTATTTAGAATTTTTATCATAAGTGGACATTAATATTATCTTTTTTTTTTCTGCACCCATTGAATTGATTTTTGTATTTTGTTTTGTTGAGTTAATGTATCATATTTCTGGATTTTTATTTATTGAATCCCACCTGATTATGGTTTATGATCTTTTCAATGTATTGTTGAATTCTTAATATTTTGTTGAGGATTTTTACATCTACATTTATGAGATATGTTGGTCTATGACTTTCTGTAATTTCCTTGGCTGGCTTTTGTATCAGTTTTATACATTTCAACTCCATTAAAGCAAAGAACATAATAATTATTATTCCTCCTTCTCTTTAAAATTTAGGGATACTTTTTCATTTTCAATCATTCATTTATTAATTCATTCATCTATGCGGTCTTTCAGTAAGTATTTTGAAAATATAGGAAATGCAAATAAGCAGTGATATGAATAAAAGACCAGATACAGAAAGTAGGATGTTAACCTAAGAAGCAAGACAAACATTTTGCTATAGCTTGTGAAAAAAAAAAATGCAAGTGTAAAGATACTAGGTTTACAAGTTTGCAAGAGCTGGTCTAAAACCTTTATATAAAGGGGCATTTGAAAGCAAATTAAACAAATCAAAATGTGTAAGTCTTAACAAATCTTCATGTCTGTATGCATGTTTCCTAAATAATAAAAAATGAGTCAGAACAATTGTTTGTTCAAACAAAGTAATATCAACAAATATGATCTGTTTAGTCAGTGGATGTTGGTAAAAATTATACAAATCCTAATTATCCTTTTATTGCCCCCAGCTTCCTCTATGACCCTTGCAATTATACCAGCTTTTGTCTAGTCAAATAATTTACATTTAGGAAGATAACTGCCTTGTTGATTGGAGAGTTACTATGTTGAGAAGTTGCTGAAAAGATAGTAACTGGTCCTATAAGAGTGTACATTTCAGGGCATCATTACTAACCCTACATGAATAAACTTAAAACAAAAATGGCAGATAAAATTCTAAGATAAATTCCAATGACCCTTACCCTTAAACAATCCTCTCCCCTTGGGTTATGTGCAGAACTTGTGAATATAAAGAGATAACACTGAAGAAGATTATCCTGGGTGGCCTCACTAATCAAAACTGTCCTTTAAGAAGAGACAGTTTTTTCCAGCTGGTGGAAGAAGGAAGTCACTGTGGCAAAACAAAAGACATACTCCTGCTGGCTGGACGAAGCAAATGCCATATAATAGGAAGGGCCCCTTGACAGGGAACAGTGGGAGGGCCCTAGGAGCTTAGAACACCCAGGTTTGCAGCCAATGAAAACAAAGAATCCTAGCCACCCAAATTTCTAGAATTAAATCAGTTCAGACAATACCTTGATTTCTGTCTCTGATACTTTGTGTAGAGAAGCCAGTCATACCATGTCTGACATGCAACCTATAGAATTATGAGTGAATAGATACTGTTTTTAGCCCCTAAATTTGTGATAAATTTTTTTTGGACAAAGAATGAAAACTATGACAAAAACCAAAAAAACTTTTACCCAACATTATTTCTTTTGGATGTGATATTGTACAGAGATTGGTCTGGAGGTGCCATCATTTATTCAAGTGACATAGAGTGTATGATCTCAGTGGTGATGCAACAGAGTTGGGAGTAAAACTACCATGATAGAAGATGGTTTCAGCTCACTTCACACCTTTCAAAATCTAAGAACCAGTTAAAGAACAATATTTTCTCCGTCACTTTCTGAATAAGGTTGGATATATTTGGGCTCACTATTTTATATCATTTATATCACTATGACATGGGGTTTAGAATAGGACTTGAAACTACTTCTCATTTGACCTAAAGCAAACTCAAGCATGTGACTCAGATAATCACTTTGTAATGTTCAATTTAGAGTTGCTGAGGATTAGTTCATTTTTTTGGCAAACTATATCACTTCCTAACTAGTAAGGCATAAATAATGTTCCAAACCTTTTAATAAGTTCAATATAACTGTCTGAATCATCAGAATTATAATACATTTATTTTAACAATTAGGTTGGATAAAGAATCCAAATGTTCAATCTTAAAATCTCCTTAAGAAAAATAGTTGGAGAATGTCATTTTATGCATTTTATTTCAATTACCTATTATAAAATCTTTAATTCCTTGAAATTCTACTGCTGATGTCTATGTAAATTCTTTCACTTTAGCTGTCATGCTTTACATTGTGGAGGTTTTTATATATCATTTCAAGACAAAATAGATTGACTCTTCATTCACTTTGTAGCTGGAAGGATAAAACCACACCTTTTGCCTCTTCTCTTCTTTTTTCTGTAGCTCAATTTCCTTATCTCCAAAGCTCTTCTCCAGTGCCTTATCTATGTCCTTCTTTACCTGTCCTTTTTTTCCAATCTTCCTATTCCCTTAAATTCTTTGCCTTCTAACTTTTTAAAAAAATATTTTGTTTATTTATGCATATAAGAGCTTATAAGAGTTATAGCTCAGAGGTGTAGGGATGAGGGTGAGAAGATTCACCGAGACAGAGTGGGAAGCAGAACAGATGGATTGGATGAAATACACTGCGAGGAGAGCAGCAGGCAATACAGGAGAGGTCTGCCACACCATGTGGGTCAGCTCCCTGGCCAGGGATGGAACTCATGCTGCAGTGGCTGCTAATAGCTTCATAGTGCTGAGACTTAACCTATTGTGCATCAAGGAAGCCCTCTAGTCCTTATTTTCCATAAAACCTTTCTTTCCCCTTTAACTGTTATTTTTACCTACCTTTTCAATGTCTTCTCTCACAGATTATTTCTTTATACCATTATACCACACCCCCCTCATTTCTTTCCTTTTTTTTGTTTTCCTTTTTTAGTAAATAATTATTTAATCCTAGAAATTTATAAATTCCATGGTGAAATTGAGCTAGGTTTTCAGTGATTTATACAAATTCAATTTTTCTCTATTTTTCACTCTTACTAAGAAAATTTTCATATCCACAACACAAATGAACATATATTCTGTTTATAAGTCTACTGTTATCTTTTCTCTCAATTTCTACTCCCTATTTCATGAGTATAAATTGCTGAAGTTTTGATGTAGTTCCTGGAATTGAACACTTGCAGAAATTGAGACATACAGAGTTTATTTAGGAATTTCACCTGTACTTTCTGGATTCTTATCAAAGATAAGTTGAAACATCAGGGGGACATAGCATTCTGCTAGACCAGATGAGGACTTTTTTGTGCCTCAAGCAACCATCAGCAACTGCCTGTGCTAAGCAGGGTGAACAGAAGAGAGCTTCAGGCAATTTAGAGGAAAAGAGCCATATCCTTGTGTTAAGGCTTGTGACTTGTCACATGGTACATGAACTGTATTCAGCCTCAGCTCATTTCTTTATGGGATGCTTTTATATAGTGAACAACCTCTGAGCTCCTGTGTTTTTGCACTGAGGGATATACAACTTAATTAAATTTAAAACAAACAGAATAAATTGTAAAGTTTATGTGGTGAAACTGACAACAATTCACATTTCTTTGGAAAGAAATACAGGCTACTAAAAATGTTTCACAAGCCAAACACTGAAAGTGTAATAAATGACCATCAGGGCTTATAGTATAAATAAGGTATTTATAATTAATACACATTTCAGTAGGCAGTGAGTAAAATTTGTAGGGTAAAGATAGATGTGGTATAGAACAGCGTTTGGCTAACTTTTTGTTAAATTGCTAGAGAGTATATAGTTTAGGTTTTGTGGACCAAACAGCCTCTTGCAATTCAGCTCTGTTTCTAATTCAAAAGAAGCCCTAGAAAATATGTAAATGAAAGTACATGGTTGTGATTCAAATAAAATCTTTTTTACAAAAGTTGTGGTGGTGATTTAATTTGTGAACTCCTGGTACACTGTGTTGAGAAAAAGGGCTTATTGAGACATTTGGTTGGTCTGAAGCTGAGTTTTATATAGAAAGAGCTGTTGATATAAATAAATAAATTAATTAACAGATATATTCTACATAGGCTGAAAAACAACCTTTGATAATCAATTTTAATTTATAGACTTATAAACACCATGAATGAGGTTTTGTCAGGCTTTTATTTTTCTGTTAAATTTAAAAGATGGTGGAAAACTGAGCTAGTAACCTTATTTCACATAAAATGTTACTCTTTAATCTTCTCTTTCAGTGTTCAACTCACTATATAATGAATATACATTATAATTCTCTGGTTAAGGTAATTTTTATTATTTCTTCTTCAGAGCAACCACCTATTATCAGGACTGATCTTTTGGGAACAGGCCTCACTAATAGAACTCTGATAGCTTCTTCAAATCAGTAGTTCTTTGGGAGAAAACTCACTGTAAGTAAATAATTGAGAAGATCTGAGAAAGGAGACATTTAGGTTATAAAAACATACTCTTAAGGAGCAAAAAAGATACAATGGAACAAAGAAAGTTTGTTCAGCAAATGGTGCTGGGAAAACTGGGAAGCTACATGCAAAAAAATGAAACTAGTTCACTACCTCACAGCATACACAAAAATCAACTCGAAGTGGATTAAAGACTTAGACATAAGAATGGAAACCATAAAATACCTGGAAAAGATGGGTCAAACACTATACAACATACACTTCAGCGATATCTTTGAAGATACAGCACCCAATGCAACGATAGTGAAGGCAAGGATAAATAGATGGGACTACATCAAGTAAAAGAGCTTCTGTACAGCAAAAGAGACATTACAAAAAACAAACAGACATCCCACTAATTGGGAAACAATTTTCTCACATGAAACTAGAGATAAAGGATTGATCACAAAGATATACAAAGAACTGATGAAACCCAACAACAACAAAAATAAACAACCCCATGTAAAAATGGGCAGAGGAGCTAAAAAGACACTTCTCCAAAGAGGAAATGCAGATGGCCAACAAACATAGGAAAAAATGTTCAACATCACTTGTAATAAGGGAGATGCAAATTAAAACCACAGTGAGATACCACCTCACCCCAGTGAGAATGGCACATCTTCAAGTAGCACCAACAAATGTTGGCTTGGATGTGGAAAAAAAGGAACTCTCCTGCACTGCTGGTGGGACTGCAAACTAGTACAACCACCATGGAAAACTGCTTGGAGTTTCCTCAAACTGCTAAACATGGAGCTTCCATATGACCCAGCAATTCCACTCCTAGGTATCTACCCAAGAGACACAAAAACACTGATTCAAAAAGACACATGCACCCCCGTGTTTATTGCTGCTTTATTTACAATTGGAAATACATGAAAATAGCCCAAATGCCCAAAAGTGGATGACTGGATTAAAAAGATGTGGTACATATACACAATGGAATATTACTCAGCACTCAAAAAAACACATGCCTTTTGCAGCAACATGGATGGAGCTGGAAAAGATCATGCTTAGTGAAATAAACCAGAAAGAAAAGTAAAAACACCCGAACACCTGATGGTTTCACTCATAGCAGGAATAATGCACCAGATGAGAAAATAATAATAATAATGAACAGCTGTATACCAGAAACAGAGACATTTTTTGGGAGTGCAGTGGAGAATGGGGTCAAAAACAGTGGGGGGGAGGGAAATGCACTGAACTATGGTGATGGCACATGGGTGATTTGGTGATGGGAAGCACAGGGGGATTACAACTGAGATGGAAAAATGCACAAAATGATGTAAAAATAAACTATTATGTTATTCATTAAAAAAACAAACACACACACCCTTTTTTCCTATGGGGGGGCACTTTCAGGTCCTAGCATTTCCCCCCATTTCCTTGTTCTTTAAGGGATAATTCAGATATTTTTCCAAAATCTGACTATATTTTTAGAATCAATCTTTTTTCTTTTTCTTTTTTTTTTTTTGACAATTGCATGAAAGTCTTTATTGCAAACACTGGAATAGGGGAGATTGGTGGTTTATAGGGCAATTGGAAAGCTAGACTTTCCTGTTTTGTTCAAGGAGCCGAATTCCTTTGGCCACCCAGCCCTCCCACATTAGTGTAGTCTCTAATCTCTCCTCTCACCAAAGAGGGCACATTTAGTAAGGCAAGTAAAGCCAGCTGGAATACTCACTGTAATACACTTTGTTCTGTAAGATTTTTATATCCCAGTGAAAATTGGCAGTTAAGAAGTCTAAGAGACAACGTTTAGATTTTGATTGTCATTTACCATTGGCTAGAAATTAAATTCTACTGAGGCCAGACCACATTGAAAACAAACTTCTTTCCTCCTTTGCACATTGATGAAAAGAAAGCTTACAAAATTACAAGGATTTTTTGAATTCCGTTGACTCTTCACTACTAATTAGTAACATGACTTATTTCATGTACAACTAGTATGTTGGTACTTGGTTTGACTTTTAATAGCATACTAATTTCCCATGGCATCTTTTATTTCTAAACTTGATACTGACAAATATGCAAACTGTGGACAAGACCAGTTTTGATTATTTATAGGTTCATTTCTGAGCAGTGAAAAGTAGGAAATAATTAGTACTTTTTTTGTAAAGCCATTTACAAATTTTATTAAAAAATATGTGATAGGAAATTGGTTTGGGATCATCACAAGTAGACTGATTCTGAATCCAACTCTGCATGTTGAGATAGATGGATTTTCTGGTACTGGTTTTGGGACTGGAGGTAGTATTTTTCTGGGGATTGGAATGTAACCATTGCTGGCACATCCTTCCAGTCTGTGTGCTTTCTGGAGCAAGTAACCTAGGGAGAGTGTGCTATTGAGGGGGTTGGCAAGGGTGGACCTAATGAATATTCAGTGGACTATTCAGCAACTTGGCACTATTAATCTCACTTTGGCTTATTTTGTTTAAAATGCGATGGGAGAAAAGGATGAATGCAGTGTGTCAGTGAAAGAACTATGATTTCATCCATGACTTTAAAGTCTTTATTCCCAGCAGCATCAAAATATGTCAATGACACCTCAGAACATTAGTTCAGTTCTGTATGATTTAACTGTTCCTTGTTGAAGAATCACCCCCAAAACTGCGAGACCCCGAGCTCTGCTGCCCTAAGCGCCGATTTAACACCAGACTTTGACATTAACTGACCTTTTAGTGGAAGATGTGATAAACATAGATTGCGCTATTTATTTTTGTACTATAAATATTCAATGTATTATGAATTGATATTTGCAAAGTTGGGAAACCTTTTTGTTAAGATTTTTCCAGCCTATGGCTGCTAATTTTTTTTTTTTCCCTCCTTCTGGTTCAGTGCAGGTGAATGCATTTGGTCCGTATGACTAATTTCCTTAAATCCAGAGTTCATCTAATGACTTTTTTAGAAAAATTTTAGAACCAAATTAATTCAAGATTTACTGAGTGACTAATATAATCATAGCTCTGGGGAAATAGACTGGCCCCTAATTTATTGGTTAGTTGCAAAAAATTGGCAATGAATAGAATCAAGGATAAACATCTATTATTGAGTAAAAGCCATCGGGACACTTGCTGTCCATGTGAGACATAGGTAGTGTCAGTTTTCACTTCCCCCAACCCCTACCCCCCATATGCTATTTCTTCCTTGGCCATCATCATTTAATCTGTTGATAAAACTTGCTATTTGTATTCATGAAAATCTGATTTGTCAAAGATATAGATTGAACCTTTATTGTGTATAAGTATTCAATGGATTCTCTTTGGAAGAAGAACTGTGAAAAGGAATGCTTGCTTAGAGCAAGATTGTACCCAGAAGGATATTATTGGAGGAAAAGCAAAAGTAACATCACCAGATACATGTTTTTCAGTCTTTGATCATCAGAAATCTGTGCTTCAGAAGTCATTTTCAATAATCATAGCATATTTTTTCTATTATATATCTTCATATTTTTGCTCAGAAAATTCCTTAGATGTTTTGAAAGAATAGACAAAAAGGCTAAAATGTATCTTCACTCTGATGCATCCTTCTTAGTAACATTCTTTG
The DNA here is from genome assembly GCF_000260355.1 of Condylura cristata. Taxonomy (NCBI): domain Eukaryota; kingdom Metazoa; phylum Chordata; class Mammalia; order Eulipotyphla; family Talpidae; genus Condylura; species Condylura cristata. The sequence continues at coordinate 47,919,814 of NW_004567111.1, forward strand.
ATATCTGTAGTATACTTCCTTCTTAGTCTGGAATGTTTTTTTCTCTGAAAATGTTACTCTTTCCCCTCCTGTGTAAAGACTGGTATTCTCCAAAGTCATATCCCAGTACCTGTTTTTTCTTACCCTTTCTGTCAAATACCCTACATATCCATATGTTAGTCTATCACTTTTAGCTGATCTTTGTCACCTATTTCTTTCATAAGCTCTAGTTCCACATTGTCAGGCACCTGGTGGGCAATTCTCCCTGGATGTCTTTTAAACTCCTTTAGCTCATCATGCTTAAGACTCATGACCTTTTAGTTCAAATTATCTATCACTCTCATAGCTTATTTCCTGATTTTTATAAAGGAGACTATTTCATCAATCATGAAATCTTGAACCATCCTTGCTCAGTCCTTTTATTGTCTCATAAAAAACAAATTCACTTTTGGAAGATTTCTGACATCTATTTTTACCCACTGTTATTACTTTAGTTTAACACCAGTCATAAATATATAATTAAATATTAATGATCTTTTCCTTACTTTATCATACCTTAAAATCACCCTTTTATAGTGGATTTGGGGTCTTTTCTAAATCTTTTGTTTCTATTACTTCACTTTGGGTAAATTACTTCAATACTTAATTATAAAAACTATAAATTTTGGAGTACTTACCATGCTTTAGTCATAGTTCTAAGCAGTTTTCATGGATAGACTTTAATACTCACAAGAATTCTCTGAGGCGTTTGGTATAATCATGAAGAACACTGAACTCAAAGGAGTTTAGTAACTCCCTCAAGTTCTCATTGCTTATAAGATGTAAGACCAGGAATCAAGCCCCTTTGGTGGAATGGGGTGTTAGATTGGTAGAGGGAGCAGGAGCATCACCTAGATTCTTAACTACTACATGATAATATTTTCTGTGAGTGACTGAGTAAATTTCAGATACATTAAATTGACTTTCAACTTTTAACTTCCAACTTCTTTTAATTTCCAGAAGTATCTGACATAAAACTGGCATAATGACTCATCTGTTCTTTTTATAGTTCTCATGTATAGGACTTTGGTGTGCTGAGTTCTATTTGTATTGCTTTCTTTAATGCCAGCATGCTCCTTCACAAATTGAAATTCTTCAGTATAATACATTAGCCTCAACTTTCCACATCTTTCTGTTTCACCCAGGAGTAATCCTCAATCTTTGCCTATCCGTTATATTTGTCACTTAACATCTCATGTATTTTGAACATTAATGCTTATGTGTTACCCCCTCCTCTACTAGACTATAATTTCTGTGTATATTTTAGAGTCATATTACATAGCTGTAAAATACATGAAATATATTGGATATATATTCTGATTACCACTTTAAAATACTCAAAAATGCAATTGAAGAAAAGAAACAGTAGCTTTCCCTCAAGCCCAAGTGATCGCATATTATTTCAGGTTCTGGTTTTTGTTTAACATTGAATCTCAAGTACTGTTAACACAAGATTGGAGATCTTCCTAATAGTTCTGACACTGGATAAACATGAAGTGAAGTGCCAGTACTCTGGCTTGAAAATCTAGTCTCCTGAAACTTCTGGTCTCATTGCTTGAGCTTTTACATGCTTCTTGATAAATCTTTTCAAGTGTGTTCATCATTCTCCATTACCTAACTAGTTGGGACTTTAGAATGTGACTTCTAAAACCACATACAAGACAGATGCAAACCAAATGTTACTTGACAAAAGCTGCTGCAACAAAATCTCTTTACAAGCAGAACTATTAGATTTGTGCATAGTAGGACAGTGAAGAAACAACAGGCTAAATGATGCAGGACTATGTTTTTCCCTTTTCCTATTTCAAATAGCAGTTGCTCCTGTCTTGATAGTGGTTAGAGGATATCATTGTAACAAAATACATTTGACTAGTACTTCCCTATTAAACTCAAGATTAGCCAAACTATGCCCTCTTTATTAGCTATTCCTTAAAAATTCACATTATTTCCTGATTTTATGATGACTATGAACTAATAATAATTTCAGAATGACAAGTGCTAAGCTTGTGCAACTCTTAAATTCCTGGTGCTTATTTGTGTTTTTAATATCCAACTAATCGTTTGTTCTGTATCTCCTAAATACATGCTTGAGGGAAGATTCTTAGCTATCCCACTTCTGATAGAGAATCAGCAAAATGGATGAATTTTATATTTTATGATTTGTTTGCTAACCCAGGCACCTTTTAGGTTTCAGTTAGTGCTTGTTAGCTATGCCATTTTAAGATGCATACTATCTGTTAAAACCAATCAATTGACGAACATGCTGTTGGAGGTTAAGGTCAAGATGATGGGATTTAAGAGATTCTGCTCATTTGTTTAGACATTGTGACCCATTCTCATTGCTTTTACTGGGATTGTGAGTTTTCTACATCCCTCTTTTTTTAATTCTCAGTTTTGATAGTCTGTATGGATCCTGGGTTAGAAGGCATGATGTAAAAGTATGGGAATTGTACAAATAATGTGTTTGGAGGGCTTCAGAGTTGGAAAAATGAACTTTTGGTGGAGATGGAGGATAGAAAATGTTTTTTGAAAGAATTAAGCCTAATAGGAAGAAGGTTGTGGACTAATAGTGTACTCAAAAATTGTAAGTCAGTGTTTGTTATAACTTTAGGTATTTAATAATCTTAAAAGATAATCAGCATAATGGTTTCCAGGAAGATATTTCAGGCCAAATTTAAGCACACATAAATCTGTACACCTCATAAAATTGCTTCAGTTACTAGTGACTATTTTATAAAACCTGTTTTATGTCATATATCAATTTAAAACATTGCTCTTTGGGAAAAAATTCTGAAAAGAACTGAAAGCAAAAAACAAAGTCATAAAATCCTATATCACTTTTCTTCACACATTTCATTAATATTATATTGATTTTAAAAATCTGCAAAGCAACTATCTGTATTTTTTTTCCGTTATCTCTCATTAAGATTGATACATTTTTTTTTTGGTAGTTTAAGAATCATAAAATTCTGTCTGCATTTTAAATTAATTGTGATTCAACTTAGACAGGATGAGTGCCTTCCAAGTGAGACATGTGCAGAATTCACATTAAATCGTTAACTCAATATCTTCCTAGGTAGATCACTAGTGACCAATGGAAACAAAGGCTCTGTGTATTTCCAAAGATTTACATCTTCAAGTTTAAAAGTTTTTCCAGCTCCAGTCATTTAGATACCTAAACTTCCTCAAAGAGATTTGTTGGAGGAATGTGACTACCATGGTGCATTGTCATGAACTTAAACATCACTAGTAACAAGAGAAGACAAACCTGTTCAAGAGAAATGATTAAACCATCTCTATTCATGACTAAATTGGAGGGAGAGTACTTTGGTCCAGAACAGAAGATTGAGCAATAGGAGGTTGAGAATCTAGGAGATTAGAAATAGAATAGAAGGCAAATTAAATTTTTATATGGAACAAATAAGTCTGAGGGTATATCTGTTAACTACCAATTACATGGTTTCTTCTTGGGTTGCTCTGAGATAAGACCAGGGAATAAATAAGAAGAAAAGTATAGCTGGCTTTGTACTGATAGCTGGTTAGTCTAATTAAATTATCTAATTTGAATTTACTTTGGAATATCATATGATTCTGATTGCCTTCATCTCTGTCACTTCCTATCTTTTAAGTTATCTTAACTAAACTATATAGTTCTCAATGTTTGTGAGTCCAACCTTCCACCTGGCCTTTCTTGTTTGGTAACTCCAATTCAACCTGCTTTAATGGGCTTAAGAAGTACTTCCTTTGAATTTACCCTCCTAAACTTGCTTGGAAATAAGCTTTTATGTCAGCAAACCTCCATTTTGGGTTCATCAGAATTACATGCAAAACAGTAAAATTAGAGATTCCAAGCCCCCAGACAGATTGAATAATCTATACCTCTGGATATAGGACAAAAAGTTACATTTGTAGCACTGCCCTAGATGATTCTGATGTACATACATGATTGTAGATATATCTCTGTGACAATCATATTTATTGCAGTTTTCTTTCTATATCTACCTCTGTCTCAATTGAGCATGTTTTGATCTTTGGATCATTGGGATCTAGTTAAAAGTCTGGAACATGGTGCACTCTTCTATGCATTTATTAATTCAATTAATTCTTTTCTAAAGGATAACAAATGAATAAAATAAAAATTTTAAAGTGTGTAATAGTGGTTACTACCTAATTTGAAAATTGACTTACTCCTTTCTGTTAAATAAGCCATTCTTTTATTTTTGATATTTCAGATAGGTCATGTGAAAAGTGTGGCTCTTTCTCATTAAACTTCATTAACTACTAGCAGGTGAATAATTAAAACACAGAATATTGACATTACACAATTTTGTTGAAGAAAACTGCAAAATTTATTGATTTAACCACAAGACAGAGCAGACAAATCAGTCAATTAAATCACCTTTTACATTGCTTTCTGTCCCTAAGAGCCTCTGTATATTAGAGTCTTCTTTAAAGATATTACTTCAACCTCATCTTTTGTTGTTATTTATTTTCTTCCTGTTCTTCCCCTAGAGATTGCTTCATTTTCTTTTCTCTCCTATGTTCTAGCTTTTTCTTTTTATTGGACTCATTTGTTTGTGACAAGTCACATAATATAGAGATTTTAATCAACATTGTTGAGCTATAATTTGCTTAAAGTAAAATGTAACCACTTAAAAGTGTACAGCTTAATGAGTTTTGATAAATATTTGTGTCTGTGTAAGCACTGCTACAGTCAAGGTAAAGGACATTCCTTAACCCCCAGTTTCTTCATGCTCCTTTGCACATTCTTCTCTCCTGCTTTCTCTACCCTGGCAAACACTGATCTGGCTTATGAAACAGTTTTTCTGTTGTCATAGATTGTTCTCTTTTAGAATTTTGTGTAAGTAGAAACATACACTAAATCTGCTTTATTTATTCTTAATGTCACTTAGTTTATTCAGTAGTTTGAAGATTCATGTATGTTGAATGTTTCTGTAGTTCATTCCTTTTTGATATTGATTAGTGTTCCACTGTGTACATATACAATTTGTTTGTTTATTAACCTGTTCATTATTGGCTAATTTACCTGAACATTTTTGCCTAAGTCTTTGTGTAGACATGTTTTGGTTGATCATAGGTAATTACCTGGGAGTTGGTAGTTTGGGTTTATGATAAGGGTATAGTCTAACTTTATAAGAAAGTGTCACAAACAGTTTTCCAAAGTGAGTGTGCCATTTTTACACTGTAATTAGCAATGCATGAGAGTATCAGGTTTTTCTCCCATTCTTGTCAACACTTGGTATATCAGTCTTTATAAATTTAGTGATTCTAGTTAAGTGTGTAGCAATAGCTCATTGTGATTCATTCTGTACTTTTTGGGGGTATTGAATATTGGATGATGTTTTTGGTGTTGAATGTCCTTTTACGCTGCTTATTGTTTTATTGTTTGGTCATTTGCCTACCCTTTTAAGTGATCTATTTCAATTTTTTGTCCATTTAAAATATGTTTAATTTATCACTCTTATTATGATTTATGTTTCTTCTACATAAGCAATGCATAATTAGCTATTTTTTTCTGTTCAACCAAGGTAGACCAATCCCTGATTTAATTCAACATTTCCCGCACTTTCATTTATATTGAAATTAAATGTAGCAGTTAACTAGGTGGAGAATCTGTTGTGAAGCCAGAAGCTGCTAAAATGACTTCTTGATAATTGTCTTCTACTTTGGCAAAAAACTTGAATCTGTTATAAATACTTTTTAGTAATATTATCAAGTGAAATACATGAGTAACTTATCACAGCCATATAAAGTTAGACTATACCCTTCTGCTAGGTAGATATGAATTTTTGCTGTAAAATCAGCAAATGATATAATAAAATTGATGTGAAAACAAACGCATATACGACTTGGGGTAAGAGTGATCTCTCTTAGTCCTTGTAGAATGCAAACTTAAGTAACTGTGATGTCCCAAATTTTAATCACCAATATCTAGACACAGTGTATTCTTGATATTCACAGCAATTATGTTCTGTAAAATTGCTGCAACTACAGAATTTGCATAAATGTTGAATTAGTTCCTGGGGAAATAATGTGTACCTCCATAGTATATAATCTTTAATCCTAAAAACAACTCAGCATTGTACATTCTATTTATTTTACAAAAGATAAAGTAAGTTCAGAAGTGTTAATTGACTTGCCTGAGGCTACCTCACAGCAGATGCTGGAATTGGGATTCAGATTTCATCTAAACAGCCCTGAGTTAAACCATACCACACAGCCCCTACTCTCTCCACCCTCTGGCCATCTCTGTATGTTTGACCTCAGCTGGGTGTAAGTTCTCTGGACAACTAATTTGTTTTGCTGCTCTGAGATGTCTATGAATTATCACAAGTGGAAAGAATACTGATTTAGAATTACAAATAAATTTTGGAAAGTAGGTAAATTCATAATTATGGCCTCTGTGCATAATAGGATCGACTGTATATATAAGAATATAAATGCATGCAGGTCCCTCCTGGGTGGCACAATGGGTTAAAAAGAGTGCAGCAAGCACCATGATGTTAGCTGCAGCTGTTTCAACACACGTTTGATCCCTGGCTAGGGAGGTGACCCACATGGCGCAGCAAGACCTCTCCTGTCTCTCCCGCTGCTCCCCTCAGCAGTATACTTGTTGATCTGCCTGTTCTGCTCCCCCACCCTGTCTCTGGTGAATCCTTTCACTGCCCCTGCATCTCTGGCCTGTACCCCAGTTCTGTGTGCAGAAATAAATACATTTTTTGAAAAAAAAATATAATTGCATGCAATCACACACACAGAATCATGTAGAGGGGGCTACTAATTTGACAGTAGACTATGTTCTCTGAAGTTTTTCACTTTTTCTTATATTGGTATTATTGAGATTTTTTTGTTCAATTTTAGATCTCTGGTTTATATCATGGTTGTGTCTAGATGGCTGATCGAGTCTTTGTGGGTCAAAATGAACCATTCATTTGGCAAATTGACCTACAAAATCTGGGTCACATAATTACATATGTAAGTATTTACTTGTTTATAATAAAGCCTCACATCTCAAGTTAGATTTGAACAGTCATACTAATATATTTTGAATTACAAAGAATAGAAGAGTTTCACTAGCTACCATATCTTTGCTTTTCCCATTTCTTCATTTAAGGTCATCAAAGGTCTGTATAAGATGATTCCAGCTATTTCCATAGCTCAGTTTGAAGAATGAGGTAATGACATTTGGCAGGAACTTTAAAGCTATATTAACTTCATATAACTGCTAGCTTTCAAAATATTATTCCAGAAACTTGGACCTAAGAAGCAATTGGAAATACTCAACAAATCACTAAATTGGAGCAGGTGAAAGTGGAAAATCATTTCAAATAAAATCTATTGTCTTATGATGTTCCCTTCATCCTTATACCTCTCCCTTAATACTTTTGGAAAGAGAATTATTTTGGAACTAGCCTTTTTCCACCAAGTTTTTATTCTTTCTAGGATATGCTAGTTAATGTGTTTTCTAATAAGAATAACTTCATATTTTAGGCCATTACTTAATAGCATCATTTTTTTTTTTTAAGATTTATTTATTTGTACAGAACTGGGGTACAGGCCAGAGATGCGGAGGGTGAGAGGATTCACCAGAGACAGAGCGGGAAGAAAACAGGCAGATCGACGAAGTACACTGCTGAGGGGAGCAGCGGGCGGGTCAGGAGAGGTCTGCCTCGCCATGTGGTCGCCTCCGGGTCAGGTGGGAATTGAACTCATGCGGAAGTGGCTTTAGTTTCTTAGTGCAGTGCTTTAACCCGCTGCGCCACCAGGGAGGGCCCAATAGCATCATTTTTATGACTCATTTTTTTTCCATCATAATGTATTGCTTATTGGATTTGAGTTAGAATTAACTTTACTTGCTAATAAATATACATATTTCAAATAGGATATAGGTGTTGGTAGGACACAATAGAAGAAGTTTCCCTTGCTTCCTCTGGCTTTTCTTGGAGTTCACACCATTGCAGAGCTCACATCCTGCACCCCACACTTCTTTTCTGAGGGTACTGGCCAGCACCATCTTGCTCCATGGGGGTCAGCATTGCACAACTTCCTCAAATTTCAATGTTCTTCACTGAAGAGCCTCCTGTGCTTCTTCCACTGGCCATGCCTCTATCTTATCCTCCCCCTGCACCCAGCTGTCTCTGTTTCCATAAAGGAGGATTCTCTCCCTTTCTCCTTCCCTTCACATCTTAGCAGCACAGAAAAGCATCAGGCAGGCAGCCATTTTTTTTAAAAAAGATGTGACCAAAATATTCAATGGTAGGCAAGCAAGGGTTTCTATTATGAGAGCCCTGGCATCAGCAATGGTAGTTGAGATGTGGACAGTAAGACCCAGATGCTGCAGAGCCTGAAGAACAAAATGGGAGAAAACTTTCAGTTACTCAGCAAAAGAAGAGCATTAAACTAACAACAACAAAAACAAAACAAAACAAAACAAACAAACAAAAACTAGTGAGTTATCCACTGGTGCTAAAGGAATTCAGAAAAAAAGCTTGCTGAAATAACCCTTGTTACTTTTCATAACTGCATTTCTAGGTTTAAGGAAGATCACATTGATGAATGGAGCTTGCTTATACTTGCTCTACAAAGTTCTGTGATGAAGATGGTGTGCTTTTTCCTGAACATCATATTGTCATTCAGTTCTTCATTAGCAACCCAAGATTACTTTCTATACCATAATGCACTGCAACATCAGCAGTTAGAGTGTTGTCTCTCTGGACATCATTAACAATCTATAAGAATTTCACTTTAATGAATTCAAATGTTTTGACAGGCTGGAAACCTTCAGTATTTGACCAATAAAGAAGAATGTGATTTGATAGCCAAACACTGTGACAAAGAGACATGCAGAGTAAAGGATTTGGGGCTCAGAGTAAAGGAGCAACAGGCATCTTCTCTCTGCTACAAATCTGTTTCCCTTTGGGATATAAACTTCTCTGTATGTGTTGTGATGATTCTATTCTCTACTTTTATCCTTTGGAGATTGGGTGACACCACCAAAGGTTAAATACCGTTGTTGCAGGAATTTGGGGTCTGACTCTTTACGACTCATAAGCCAGAACTTGAAACACAAGAGTTGGTGGGAAGTATCAGGTTTAATCAGGAGCCAGCATTCTGAGGAAATAGGGGACTATTGTCTTCTCCCAACTTGGGGGAAGCAGGTACTTATATGGGGAAAGCTTAAGGAAAGGAGAGCTAAAGCTCTGTGTCAGCAGGATTTCAGAAATATAGGGTGGGGTTTCAGAAACTTCATTCAGTCCCCTTTTTCTACCAAGTTTGGTCTTGACCAGACCTGCCAAGGTTGCTGGTAAGAGTGTTTTTTATTACGGTGATGAGGCTGTGACTTAACCCTTTTCTGGTTTCTACCTCCATCTGTCTTCAGCTATTTTCTGGTTTTATCTGCAAGAAAAGGTAAACAGAAGCAAAACAAAGACAAATAAGGCAAGACAAAGAACTCATGATTAACAGGCTGGTAACACTATCAGGAATAGAACTTGGTAGCTGTAGATTGTTATGCCTCAAAAGCTTACTTGCAGGCCTTTTTTTCTTAGGCCATCAAATTATATTTTGTGATGTACTAAGGATACTGGTCTTGAAGTTTGCCAAACATTATAGTGAATTTTACTTGATCTATTGTCTATATGAAGTTAGAAAAATAGCTGTAGATGACTAGAGAGTATATCATTTGTATTAAACCCAGATGTGTTTCTGAATGTATGGTCCATGCTGTTGTGAAAAATGTTTACCTTTACTATTTGGTAATGAAAAGATGTCTTTTTACCTTTATTGTTTTGAGAGAACCTGATGTTTCTTTTCAGACACTATAAATATGCTTCTTAAGACAGTTTTCTGTCATAAGAATAAGTGAGTTTATGTTTGTAATATATGATAATAAGCTTCTACTTTTTGGAGTGAAAATATGTTAAGCATTTATTTCTGGCTTATTTTACTAAGCATGATCCCTTCCAGCTCCAGCCTTGTTTCCACAAATGGCATGAGTTTATATACTTTTTATTTCAGCGTAATATTCCATAATGTATATGTACCACATCTTCTTGATCCAGTCATTGTTTTTGGGCATTGGGTTGATTCCACATCTTCCCTATTGTAAATAGTGCAACAATAAACTTAGGAGAGTGCAGGTGACCTTTTGAATGTTTTGAGTCCTTTGATAGATACCTAGGAGTGGAATTGTTGTATCATATAGAAGCTCCATCATTTTGAGAAACCTCCAAACTTTCCATAGTGGTTGTACTAGTTTGCATTCCCACCAGCAGTGTCAAGAGTTCCATTTTCTCCACATCCTCGCCAACATTTGTTGTTGGTAGTTTTTTTTTTTTAATATGTACCATCCTCACTAGTGTAAGATGGTATCTCATTGTGGTTTTAATTTGCATTTCCCTTATTATAGTGATGCTGAACATTTTTTTTTCATATGCCTTTTGACTGTCTGCATTTCCTCTCCAGAAAGAAAAAGGAAAACACCAGGTGGTTTCACTCATAGTGGGAGTGTAAGGGATCAGAAAAAAAAAAGAAGCAATTTTAATAAAGTAAAAATGAAAATCAACAAACATCTATAAACCAGAGACATTCTACAGGGGTGAAGAGGAGAAAAGGATCAAAACATGGATGGGAAGTGTGCACAGGACTATGGTGATGGCACATGAGTGAAGTGGTGGTGGGAAGTCCATGGGATTACAACTGAGATAAAAAAATGCACAAAATGAAGAATGATATAAAAATATATATAATATGTATATTTAATAAGTCATAAACATATATTAAGCATTTAATTTCTGTTTTGTTTATTAAAGTTGCTTAACTTAAAATAAAATGCAAGTATTTAAGAAAACAAAGTTGTTTGGATCATCTACTACATTTGGACATTGTGCTACACTATCCATTTGACTAGGAGTACCTAGTTGAGACTGTTGACACAGAGACAACTCTCCAGCTATTGTTCACTATGTAAATAAAAGATGAATCATGAAATATTTTGAAACTGCTGCAAAATTGAATTACAGCTTATGTTTGGGGAATTTGTCATGAATTATTGAATGAACAATAAGTGAATAAATGACTTTGTTGGCTTGTTTAAAAAATGAAAACATTTTCAAGTCAATTATAAAATCATAGGAAATGGAAATATATTTTTTAATGTGCAGGTTAGCTATTTCATACTTTAACTTGAATTAATAAATATTTATGTAACACTTTGAGGCATTAATCATCTGAAAGTTAATAATGTGGTTTTTGGCTTCCAACAGTTTCTAGTCTCAGGAGGATTGTGCAGTGTCACAAATGCTCTGTTGATGTCACAATGCCTACAAGAACTGGGGTGTAGGCCTGAGATGGGGGTGGGGGGAGAGAGAAGACTCACCAGATACAGTGCAGAGAGCAGAACAGAAAAATTTATTGAAATACTCTGCTGAGGGGAGCACTGGCTGGACAGCAGAGGTCTGCTGCTCCATGTGGGTCACCTCCCTGGCTGGGGATCAAACTTCTGCTGCAGTGGCTGCTGATAGCTTCATAGTGCTGACACTTAACCCCTTGTGTCACCAGGGAGGCCCAGAATCAATTCATGACTTGTCTATTTTGTATGTATATTTCCACTATACATACATACTATATCTTTCTTAGTCTCATTTCTTATTATTACTTAGTTAATCCTCATACCTATTTCTGGCCAACTCCAGTTCCTTATTAATGACTTATGTTCATGAATTCTTATTGACATTCATATGAATATAACTAGTTAGAAGAGAAGAAGGGCATTTTTAGAAAGGTACAATAGTGTTTTATAGAACTCAAGGGCAGTGAGGGACCAGGATCTAGTTACTAAAATACTAAGAGATTCTGTACTTAATGTATGCTGCCCATCTGCCATGTTCTTTCTCTTTCTCTGAAAAGTGGATTCTTCTGCTTTGCTGGAGCAAGTGTGATAAGTAGAAGATGCCAACTCATACTTGCCAAAACACAAGTTTCATTTGTGTATACTCTAGTTACATCAGTAAAAACTAACTTCTTTCTTAGCCCCAATCTTAATTAATTGTCCCAGGTTGGATAAGGTGCCCTAACCTACTCCATCTAGTAGTGGCCACTTGTACATAGTACATAGTATTGTATAAGCATGACTCATGGGATAACTGTATGGATGTTATGGGAGGAGTTGCTTTGTTGAGAGTGTAAATATTGGGCTGACAATGCAATGTTTCTTTGACTTAATTCTGGATCTCTCATATCTAAGTATTAATTCTTGATAATAGATTACTCAACTACTAAAAATTGTATCTATATAACATCTATAAAATATTTTATTAATAGAATAATATACAATATAGTATTACAGGAATACTGTGTACTAGCTATTACAAAGCAGGAGAATTTTTCATAAGAAAAAAATACTTAGTCTGCAAAGAACAGGAAATGATTTTAGGCTTCTTTACTCCAGACTGTATAGAAAATTTCTCATCAAATTTCTGAAAACCACTCTTAGACATATCTTTATAATACTGTCATCTCCCAGTCTTCAATTAGCAGGAGTCTTCTTCTGTATAAAACCATATGTTTTTATTGGAATAATGAGCTAAAACTAGAAATTAATTCTGACCTGAGATTGTAGATTTTCCTATAACTTAAACATTAAAAATAAGTCTCTCATTTGACCACAAGAATCTAAAGTAATATCAAAGTTCTTTTAACAATTCCTGTAACATTGTAGTGTGGTCATGCAAAGTACTTTTTTAATGAAAAATATATTATTTTTCATTAAAAATATATTATTATTTTTTTTTGGCCCTCCCTGGTGGCACAGCGGGTTAAAGCACAGCACAAAGAGGCTTAAACCACTTCTGCATGAGTTTGAACTCCGTCTGCCCCGGAGGTGACCACATGGCGCGGCAGACCTCTCCTGACCAGCCCGCTGCTCGACTCAGCAGTGTGATTCATCGATCTGCCTCTTCTTCTCCCCACTCTGTCTCTGGTGAAGCCTCTCGCCGCCCCTGAGCCTCTGGCCTGTACCCCAGTTCTATATGCATAAATAAATCAATCTTTAAATATATATATATATTTATTTATTTATTAATATATTATTTTTAATGAAAAAATATTATGAAAAATATATTATTTTTATTAAAAATTGTCATCCTAGCAGCCACAATGAGTGCTAACATTTTATCATTTGTAAAGAAAGTACTTTTTCTTTTTTTTCTTTCACCAAACCACCCATGCCTGTACCTGTCTGTCTTCTTCCTCCATTCTCTCTACCCTTTCCTCTGTTCCATCTAGAAACCATTATCTTCTTTTTGCCAACTTCAAATATTTATTTCTTCTATTGTCTTTTTGAAATTGTTTTTGATACTTATTTCACAGATGGGAGCATCTAAAATCTGTCTTTCTTTTTTTAACTGATTTCATATAACCTAATAACCTCAAGATCAATCAATTTTTTCCACAGAAGCCTTTATTTCATCTTTTTTCATAATGGTATGACATTCCATTAAATATATACTCCATAGATTCTCTAGCCATTTCTCAATTGAATGCCACCAGTTAGCTCCATAATTTGACTTTTGTATGAAGTATCTTTTCTTACAAAATACGGTTATATTTTTTGTTGCTTCCCACCAGATGTAGTCTTGCATAGGTAGGTTCTTGCTCACTATTTTATCTTCATTCTTATAGCAGTACCAGATACATCATTATGTATAGTTTCCAGAAATGCTTACCATCAGTTCCTTGCAAGTATTTGCATATTACTTATCTAACAAGAAGTCAAATTTATTTTTTCTATCCTTTTCTTACCTTATAACTTGCTTCTTTCTGTAACTGAACTTGGGAGAGTCCTAGCATTTAAGAGACCATGCAGTTACCCTTAAGCCCTCTGAGTAGTGATCATGTAAGAAATTCACAATCTATGATACTGGCAGCAAACCCACCTACAGTTTATAAGTAGAGATTAAAGATAAGACAGGAGAGTGAAACCTCCTTGGGTCTGTTATCTCAGTCTGAAAGCAGCAAATGAGTGACTGTTGTTGATATCATAGGAACAGAACTGCTCACATATTTAAGTTAAGCCCCAATTCATACAGAATTAAGGGATATAGTTATTTTTAAGATACTGTTTTGAGATGGTTCCTTTGTCAAAAACAAACAAAACAAAACAAAACAAAAAACCTGAGACAAATCCTTTCAATTTATGTGAAAAAAAATCATATAGTGTTCTATCATGAAAAATAATTTTTGATGATTAGTTGACAAATCAATTAGTGTCCATCTATAATTTTGTTAAAATCAAATGTTTGGGAATCACTTGATTTTCAAAAGATTTTTTTTTTCATGTAGGCGGTACAGTCATTCGTTTTCCCTATTCTAACATTCTGATTTTGAGTTGTGCTTTTGCTTTCCAACTGTAACTCTTTTCTACCTTTTTTTTTTTTAAAAACAAAACAAAACAAAACAGGAGAAGTATATATTGATAATAGAGGCAGGCAAAATAAATTAATCTTCCTCCCTTAACTTCTAAAGCTATTAGAAGACAAAGATGGTGATAAAAATGAATATTAACATCTTTCTCCATTGGTTTTTCTTTCCTCCTTTTCTTTATGTGTTATCCCCAAGGAAAAGATTTTATACTAGGTTCCATCTTGATATATATTATCATTGCAAGATAGATATCCAAATTTTTTTTTAAAGATTTATTTATTTGTGCATACAGAAATGGGGTACAGGCCAGAGGCTCATGGGCGGTGAGAGGCTTCACCAGAGACGGAGAGGGGAACAGAACAGGCAGATCGAGGAAGTACACTGCTGAGGGGAGCAGCGGGCGGGTCAGGAGAGGTCTGCCACGCCATGTGGTCACCTCCGGGGCAGGCGGGAATCGAACTCATGCGGAAGTGGCTTCAGATTCTCAGTGCTGTGCTTCAACCCGCTGCGCCACCAGGGAGGGCCCCGATATCCAAATTTTTTAATTCATTTATATATTTTACCATGGATTTACTTCAGATTTTGTTCAATCCATACCCTTGGTCTTTAATTTTGGCCCAAGTAGTACAACGTCCTATTAAAGGGCAATCATTATACCATGATTTCCAAGTGCAGGGCATGGTATCTTAGGTGGTTAGAGTGAAAGGTCAAACAACTAGGAAAGATAGAAAGGTGGAACAGAGATGGCTCTCTTATTAATATATTATTGCTATAAGTAAATATTAGTGTGATGGCATGATGTTTGGGGAGCACTGAAGTTTTCTAAAAATACATTGATATAATTTGCCTTTTTTATTTTTTATTTATTTATTTTTTTAAAGAATTATTTATGCATACAGAACTGGGGTATAGGCCAGAGGTGCAGGGGCAGTGAGAGGATTCACCAGAGACAGAGTGGAGAGCAGGACAGGCTGACTGATGAAGCACACTGCTGAGGGGAGCAGCAAGGGGATCAGGAGATGTCTGCGGCGCCATGTGGTCACCTTTCGGGCTAGGACTGAACTCATGCTGAAGTGGCTTTAGCTTCTTAGTGCTGTGCTTTAATCCGCTGTGCCACCAGGGATGGCCCCATTATCTGCCTTTTTAATGAGGACACTGATACCATATTATGGAGTCTTATTCTTCTGTGACAAGTCAAGCTTCAAGGAAGACTATCATAAAATTAAAGGTCAATACAGAAGTCAATGAGATATTTATATTCTACAAAAGCATGAAAGAAAATCAATATTCAGAGATATTTAATTTCCTTACTTAGGATATATTTCCATTTTCTTAACATATTTCACCTCAACATCTCTATTCCCGCTTTCCCACACCAACTTGAGAGCAGAAAGGGAACAAATATGAACTGTTGTGAGGAGGATGTGTGATCTGATTCATAAGCAAAATCATAGGTGCTTTAGATTAAAAAAGTCTTTTAATATGCCAGAAACTTTTGTAATGGATTCTTGTTTTGTCTTTTCATAAAATCTAACGATGCCTGGTGATATCATTGATGATCTGTAAGGACTAACTTCTCCTAAAGAGGCAGGCCCCCTGTCAGGAACACAAGTGATGTGGGTGAGACCTCACTTCTAGCAGATCCCTTGGGGCTTATTAATTCCTAAAAGGCATGGAGACATAGATCTCATTGTTTTTGTCATTTTTCCCTTTCAGAAAGAGAAAACACACCCAATCTGAGGGACTGAGTCAAGACTAGAAACAGGCAATAGAAATATTAACCCTGCAGCTATGTACTTTACTGTGTGTTGTTAAAAGCTATGAATCAAATCTGGTTTTAGCCATTTACAGGGACAATTATATTTAGGATGAAAGCTATAGTTCAAATCTTATCTTTTTTTCCAGTTAAATTATTAACATAGAAGCAGATGCCCTTTTATATACTTTTCTTGAATGTCAACAATACACTGAACGAATAAGAACAATCTGAGCTTGAATTATGCAGCATTTATTTTTTTCTTCTATTTGGCAAATATTAAATGTTCTTTATGTGTTAAGCTGTGTTGTTTCTTGTGGTTATAATAATAGAACATAGAATGAGGGAAATTAGCTTAGAAATGGATAAGGAACATTCTGCAAACTGATGAATAGGTGATAGCTAGTAAATTGCCATATAAATTGTTGGGAGGGGGAGGAACACCAGAAATTTAAGTTAAAGTGGTATAAGAGAACTCAGGAAAAACTGACCATGGAGGTACAACAAAATTCAAAAACAAAAAAACAAATGAACTGAGAAATATGATTAATAAGCAGAAAACAGAAATTAAAGCTTAAAGAAATTAGATTCAGGATGTAAGTAGTTCAATAGATGAGATTAGAAATTCTAGAGAAAGCTATGACAATAGAATAGACCAAATGGAGGATCAAATCAGTGACTTTAAAAATAATAATATGCAAATGACTTAGGTGGAAGTGAGAGAAATATGATGTAAAAATAATGAAGAAGCAATCTGAAAATTGTATGACTCCACTCGGAACAACATAAGGATACCATTAGGTTCCATTAGGAACAACATCATAAGGATAGTGGATATCTCAGAAGGGGTAAAGAGAGAGACTGGCACAGAGAATGTATTCCAATAAATATTAGAGGAAAACTTCCCAAACATGGGGAAGGAACTCAATGAACAAATCCATGAAACTAAAAGAATAATAGGTTATCTAAATGTAATGAGACTTATCCCAATAAACTTAGTCAGGAAACTTTCAAGATGAACACAAAGAGAATATTGAGGTAGTTAGAGAAAGGGGATTACCCCTATCAGATTTACATCATATTTTTCAGAAGAAACCTAGTAAACAAGTACAGAAAGGAATGAATGTTGACATATTCAATGATTAAAAACTGCCAACCAATAACACTGTATCCCACAAATCTCTCTTTTAGATATGACGGGAAATAAAGGAACTCTCCTAAGTAATTCAAAGACAAGAATGTCCACAACAAATTGAATGAAGAAACAGATGGAACCAAAAAATAAAGACAAAGTGGCAACATGTTTTCATATATATATATATATATTAATAATCATATGTCAACAATAATTAATAAATTAATAATTTGCATTAATAAAAGCAAATGTATTGAACTTTACCAGTCAAATATCACAGAGTGGCCAGTTGGATCAAAAAACAAACACAGCTATGTACTATCTCTAGGACTATCTCTTATTTGAACTATGAGAGATAAATACAGCTTCAGGTAATTGGTTGGAAAACAATCTGGAAAACAAATGGGAACCCCTAACCCCTCAACCCCCACAAAAGGCAGACAAAAACTGTACTTCTATCAGCTAATAGACTTTCAGCTAAAACAAAAAAGCATAATGGCAGTTAGGGATAGACATTGTATAATAACTTAGGTATTGATATAACAAAGAAGACATAATACTAAATGCATTAAATGAAGAAGCATTGAAACATACAAAGCAACTCTCAATAAATCTAAAAGTGGACATTGATAATAATATACTTGATCAACGGACATATCAACCAGACAGAAAATATCAAGGAAGTAATAACCTTAAAGGAAGATTTATACCAGATTAGTTTACTAGCTGATTGCAAAAGCTTGGAAGTACATTCTTTCCAAGTGCATGTGGAACATTCTTGAGGAGGGACCATATGCTGGGTGGGTCACAAAACAAATGTTATTAAATTCATAATGAAAGTATTTTCTTTGATCACAATGTCAAACTAGAAATCAACTACAAAAAGAAAAGTGGGAAAAACTGCTAATATGTAGAGATTGAACAACCTACTGAGTGATCACTGGGTTAATGAGGAAATCAAAGGAGAAATTATAAAATATCTGGAGGTGACTGAAAAGACAAGAGCTATGTATATGTATACATAGTTATGTATACATACACAGGTATATGTATTTCTTGAGGAGAAAACAAGTCATGACTTCAGAGGCACTCTGGTTTCTAATACATCATCTGGTCATTATGAACTCCAAGGGCTTTACTGATTCTGTTTTGTTAGTAGATACCTCTCGCTATATAAAATTGATTTTTAACCTACTCTAAATATCAGCAAATTCCTCCCAGGGTCAAAAAACATGGGAGGACCATAAACTCACTTTAGAAGTTCTGGAATTTTAGTCTTTCTAGTCCAGTTTGTTTTCATAGCTCCATAATATACTTAAGAATATATTTAATTATTGTAGTACATTCATTTTTTTTCTAGCTGTGCAGTGGGAACATTGTACTCTCACTGTATTCTACTCAGAAGTGGAAGTCTTTTGGCATAATTTTGATTATGTTCCTGGATGCCTAGTCTCAAGTCTGGTTCTTTAAACTTCTCAATATTTCTTCAAGTCATGCAAAATTGCCTTAGAGAAGAGCTCTAAGTCTGGAATCTGCTCATTTGGGCAGAATCTACTTCTGCTGCTTTAAACAGTGAACCTTGACTGAGGCAAAAGTGGTTAAGGATGGAAACAGAAAATGCTGAGAAAATCACTGGTGTGAGAAGACTGTGATTGGGGTGAGGACATGACTGAGTGTGTAAACATTTTAGGACTGGAAACAAAATGAAGTTCCATGATTCTTAGGAACATATATGAAGCTATTTCTAATAGACCAAGTGCAGCCAGAACGCTGAGGATACTACTTTTGTATATGCAGTATCCAGGTAGGCCGGGGTGATTCCTAGCAGGTACAGTATAAGCAGCAGTCAGTGCTTTGATTAAATGGAGCAAGTCAGCATGTGCTCACAGGAAATCATAAACATCAGTCACATCCTGCTCTTTGTCATTTGAAAAGTTAAGCTTATCTTCTATCTGTAGGTGATATTAGAAAGAAGGGATTTAAGGAAAAGCACAAATCTGGAAATGAATTAATCTAAATTGGCCATTTTCAAATAAAACCACCAGGAAATAGTTGACAAAGTTGGAAAGACAACTTGAGAGCCAAGATGAGGTAAGTAATTTAAAATACAGAAATTCAGATTTCTGCACATCTGAGTATATGGACTGAATTTCAATCCCTTGATAATACATGAGAGACATAGTCTAAATGTTGGTGCAGGAAATAAGTTTTACCTTTGACTGTAGCAGACAAGAACTAAAAATTCAATTAAAGGTTATCAAAATATGTGCAATCTTGCTAAGTATAGATTTTACTAATGAAAACTTTTATTTTGGCCAACTTGCATTTTCATCTGGATCAGTAAATACAGAAGTATTATTCAAAAATTTATGTTTTAAACTACAGATGTGGAATTACATTCTTAAATATAAAGGGAGAAAAACACAAAATAGACCTAGTCTCTAAAGTAAGGCAGAAAACCTGCAGTGTTTTGGAGGTTAATAATGTTTTTCAAATCTTAACACAGGAAAATTTTGACAAGAGTTTAAAATATTCTTGCTTAATTAATTCACTTTGTGTTGCCCTACTCACCTTTAGACTCTGAAAAGTTGTAGTTGGTGACACATGGTTTTGAAATAAAGTCAAAACAGGTTTTACCCTATTTCACCACTGGATAAAATGGTCGCCATTGCTAGTTCCTTTGGGAAATGTTTTCTTTTACTACTCCCTTCCCCCCAGTATATCTGTTCCACTTTTGCACATTTTTTCTCCAGAAAATTATGCTGTGTAGCGTAAGTCTGCAAGAAGAAATTCTATTATTCTTCAACTTTGAAACAAATTCCATGCATCAAACGTTCCTGTGGTAAAGCCAGATACAAAGACAGAACAATTAAAAGAAAGAAACAAGAAACACAAAGCTTGATCATGTGCCTTGTGCTTCTTCCTGGTGGGAATTTATTTAAGTGGTTGATAACTGGTTTTTGGAGGGGAAAGCTTCCACAGTGTAAAACACATTTATCATTCATGTGTCATGGGACATACTTATTTGGGCAAGAAATTCTTTTGAGAGATCTGTATTTTCTAGGTGAAAATAATCAACTTAAAAACAAAATTAAATCCATGAAAGGTGTTTTTTAAAAACCACATGCTAAATCTTGCTAGCCTTGGAAGCTTGTTTATGTGTGTGCATATTTATATGCCATATTTTTGTGTGTGAATATATATGTTTCTAACAAACTAGCAGGTCATTTTGATATCTGTGATAAGAAATAGTAATCCACAGCCTAGTTTCTTTTAACTTGGACCTATCAATAGTATTTCTCAACTTTTAATACCTAATCCAATGCTATAATGAGAACAATATTAGTTAAGCTCAAATTATCAAGTGCTTTCTATATGTTAAGATTTGTCCATGTCAATTTATGTAGAATTAATAATTTAATCTTGACAGTGACTGCATGAAATAGATACTAATATTTATGTTTTTTCAAATGAGGAAAATGAGGTAAGGAGGACATTTCTCATGGTCACGGAGTTAGAGTGTTTTGGCTCCTGGATTGGGGAGAGGCCACATGCCTTTCAATTTTATGTCTACTACACCGATGTTATAAAATGGGAAGTAGATATCAGAAACATTGCTGAGTCAGAGTCAATACATCAATACATTTTTTATTAGGTCTTTTGCTTTAATTTTCCACTTTAAATTTTCTTTGGGATTGACATTTTGATTGATATGGTTATAGACATATCAAACAAAGCATGAAACAAAGAATGGAGAAATAAACATACTATTATTAGAGCAGGCATTGACAAAGGTTTCTTCAGGGACTACTAGGCAACCTTTATAAAAATGTTAGTCACAGAGCCCAGTGGGTTAGATTGAGAGCCCAGAAATAAATTGATATTTATATAGACAGTCAGTCTATAGCAAGTAGCCAAGAGAAAGGAAAAGATCTTCTATAAAAGGTGTTGAGAAAACTGAACAACCACATGCCAAAGAATGAAATCAGACCTGCCTCTCACATCACATACAAAAATTAACTCAGAATTAATTAAAGATTTAGTTGTAAGATCTAAAACCATAAAATACATAGAAGAAAACAGGCAAAACGTTCCATGACATTGGCATCGTGGATGACTTTGGGAACTCTGACAGCAAGGGAAACAAAAGCAAAAATAAACAAGTAGTATTTACTATAGAAAAGTATAAAATTTCACACACTGAAAGAGAATAACATTAGAACTAAAAGATACCCTACTGACTCAGAGAAACTATTTGCACATCCTATGTCTGATAAAGGGCTAATATCTGATGTCCACAAATAATTCATGTAACTCAATAACAGCAACAACAAAATCCATAACAGCCAGTTAAAAATGATTAGAAGAACTAAACACATATTTCTCAAAAGAACACATTTTCATTTTTTTCATCGGGAAATAAAAATCCAAACCACATTGAGATACCCTCTGACACTTATAAGAATGGTTCATATCAAAAAGACCAGAAATGACAAGTGTTAGCAAGATGTAAAGAAAAAGGTACCCTGTATACTGTTGGTGGGAATGTAGACTGGTGGGTTCAAACTCTGTGGAAAAGTAGGGATATGTGTAAAACACCTTCCTCTTCTTTTCATTATTATTAAATCAATGTTGCTTTTGAATTCGAGAATCTAAGTTCCCCTATCTTTTTGTACACTGTCACTTTCTCCTAAGAAATATAAACAATCCATGTGAGATATTGTTTGAGGGAAGAGTTACAGGAGCTGAATTTGGAGTGGCAACAGAGCTTATGAAGTCAAGAGGCTGCATGTGACAGGAATGAAACCCAGTCCAGGAGTCCAGATAGTTAGCCCACTAGGCCTTTATTTATTTATTTATTTATTTATTTATTTATTTATTTAAAAAGATCTATTTATTTGTGCATACAGAACTGGGGTACAGGCCAGGGGCGGCAAGAGGCTTCACCAGAGACAGAGTGAGGGGCAGAACAGACAGATCGAGGAAGTACACTGCTGAGGGGAGCAGCGGGTGGGTCAGGAGAGGTCTGCTGCACCATGTGGTCACCTCGGGGCAGGCAGGAAATGGCTTTAGCTTCTTAGTGCTGTGCTTTAACCCACTGCACCACCAGGGAGGGCGTAGGCCATTACTTTTAAGAATTAAGTAAGAAAGATTGGGAAGGAGATAGAAAAAAAACAGACTGGAATTAGAGAATGTCAGTTGCAGAGAAGAAATCAAGTAGTACTGCAGGTTGATTTTATCAGGTATCCACAGCCTTAACTTGGGTGAAAAGAAGACTCTCTCTGTGCTTTAGGACTCTACCTAGAAGATTGAATTTGCAGGCTAGGAAGAGATAAATTGTAGTCATAATTACTACTCACCTCTTTATTCATTGCATATAGAATGTAACTACCCACTGTTAAAAGTGTTATTTAACAGGACAGTGCTCAGATTCATATATTCATATATGTCTCTTACTACTTAGGAATAGAAGAGTTGAAAGATAGATGGTAGTAACAAATGAAAATCGAGCCAAAGGACATTTGTTTTCTAGATCATCAATACAATTGGTGCAAATAACTTTCAAATTGCAAGTTGTTGTGCTTGGCTCCTAGAATCCTTAGTATCTAGTATTTTCAGGTAAAAGGAGAGGATAGATTCTTTCTCCACCACCTTACTTTCCTTTTCTACCACATCAGTGCTGATGGACCTTTCATCTTGTATTTATCAGATTATATAGCATTTGGAAATTTTGCTTATTCTGAAGCAATAAAATTGTTTTGTATCTAAGCCATCTATGCAAGAAAAACAAACATGGAAGAAGGCATAAATTATAATTTTTGCCTGAAGCATAAATTATAATTTTTGCCTGAAGTGAGAGAAACATAATTCTCAAAAAGCTTATTAGATAGTTCTTAGTCAGAATTTGATTTTTACAATAGGAAGCTTAAGAAATAGCTTAGGCAATATATTTTACAGTCAAGATTATTGTTTCTGTGTTCTTTAGCTCTGACCACAATAGAGTTGCATTTAAGAGAGACTGTGAGAAGAAAAAAGTGAAAAAAAATTTGAATTTGCCTAATTCTGTTAACTTTTGACTGATTAGTGGTTTTATTGTGTGGTATTTTCTTATTCAACAGAGACGGAAACAATATATTTTTGATCTGTTATGGTTACTGTAAGAATTAACATTACCACTTCAGTTACAATACTGTTCATGATTCATAAACTTAAATTTAACTTTAAAGAAACCACTAATCCATATATATATATGTTTAAAGTTTCCATATATATATAACTATAGGAATGCATTGTTTGTTGTATTAACCCTTCTTAAAGTCTGTTCATTTTCAAGAGAATATACTGGTTACCAGAGGGAAAGAGCAATAGAGGAGGGAATAGCACAGATCCCTGAATCTTTTCGCACACCAGAGCATCAGGGTTTCAAGCTTTTGACAGTAATGCAGGTACCTGTTTTGTGCGGTCAGACTCCATGTTGATCGTCTCCAGTAGGTCAATTTCTTAGCAAAATTTCTTATATAATCTTGAGTCAGCCTAAACTGTTTGTCTGTGGTGAACCCGATATGTAGGTGTTTTTTTTTTTTTTAATATTTATTTATTTATACAGAACTGGTGTATAGCCAGAGGCACTGGGCGGCGAGAGGCTTCACCAGAGACAGAGTGGGGAGCAGAACAGGCAGATCTACGAAGTATGCTGTTGAGGGGAGCAGTGGACGGGTCAGAAATAGTCTACCATGCCATGTGGGTCACCTCTGCTGCCGGAGATCGAACCGGCATTGAGGTGGCTGCGACCAGCTTCAGTGCTGCGTCCTAACCTGTTGTGCCACCAGGGAGGGCCCCAGAAAGCAGGTGTTTTAACTATCGCACCCTTAGGTTGAAAATTCTAATCTCTTCTATGAGGAGACGCAGGTAATCTCACTGATTCAGGCTTCACCTGTTCTTGATTGGAGGTCTCCAGCTCAAACCAGTAATAATCATTCTGTACCCCTATTCCTATAGTTCTCCAGTAGTGCAGCCTCTGTCCTGCATGCCAACTCTGTGTGCCCTCTTCTCTAGTTAAGTGTTGGGTATTCAAAGTTCCTGATAGGGATGCCTGCCCAAGAAGGTCCCTAAAGAGCAGCTTCACTCCCACGCATCTTGGTTTGTGCTGTCTTAGTATCACTAATACAGCTCTACCACAGTTTTTCCTACCCAACTCTGTTGGACCATTGCTCCTTTCAGAGGTTCTTTACATTGCTTTGCTGCAATTTAGTTGTGAATATGTGGAGGAAGCAAGCCCATCATCGTGATTGCACTGTCAGCTTGCTTAACTTTTTTGTAGCAATTATCTACTTAATACCTGTTATCTGTTGTGCCTGTAAAGTCACCATTGTTTTAAATCAAGTCTGTTCGTGTAGGGTCTCTGCTTGGGTGACTGTTCCATTGCTCTTTTTGTAAGTCTTTATTTTCAGAAAGAAGTTCACCGGCTTTCCTTCTACTCTAATCTTGTCTTGGTTATCATGGACTTTACATTTTCATACTCTTGTAAGTTTCCTTGGTAATTTTATTTGGATTGCATTAAATCAATTTGGGGATAAATGAAGGCATAATAGAATTAGTGTTCTAATTTAAAGTTATAACATCTATTTATCAGTCTTTAATTTCATTTGCAATTGTTTTAAAATATCATGTGCAAAATTTAATACACATTTTACATGTTTGGGAATATGATGTTTCATATCTTATTTAAGAGCATATTTAAAAGCCTTTATTTTATGACTTGAAATTTTCTATATCATATGCAGAATAGATTTTTGAATGTTCACTGGGAAATGTTATCCTAGTAGAAAATAAACCATATATTGCTGAACAGATAGTAGCCTTGGTTCTTTTCTCCTATGAATCCTAAACAATGGAGAATTTTCTGTCTCAATATTTCAATATTTTATTTTTATTCTTTTATAAATTGTCATAAGAAAATACAGGTCTCATGTAGTTCCTATTTTTGCTGTAACAAATGATTGTAGACTTGAAATACAAACTTATTACCTGGAGTTAAATCTAAAATTGGTTGGCAGGTCTGTGTTCCTTGTGGAGATTCTAGGGAAGAATCTACTTTTTTTTCTTTAAAGATTTATTTATTTTACATACAGAACTGGGGTATAGGTCAGAGGTGCAAAGGTGGTGAGAGGATTTACCAGAGACAGAGTGGGAGCAGGTCAAGCAGACTGACGAAATACACTGCTGAGGGGAGCAGGGGACCTGTCAGGAGAGGTCTGCCATGCTATGTGAGTCACCTCCCCGGGGTGACTTGCACTGAATAAAGTGTGGCTCACTTGCAGTGCTCCGCCTACACCTGCTGTGCCACCAGGGAGGACCTTTTTTTTTTTTTACCTTTTTAGGCAATGCTATAACTTTTTGTGTTACCTGTTATGTCATTATTTTTTATTTTCTTCTTCTTTTTTTTATTTTTAGAACTTGACGCATCAGTATAAGCTTAATCAGTAATCATTTGCTATGATCTGTGTGTTTGTATCCCCATAAAATTCATATTTTGAAATCTAAATGCCTGATATAAACAGTTAGGAGGTAGGAACTGTTGGGAGGTGATTACATGACAAGGGCAGAGACTAGATGAATGGGATTAGTGCCAGTGAGATTAACACCCCCTCCCATATGAGGATAAAACAAGGCAGCTACAACCTAGAAGACTGTTTCACTCCATCATGTGGACACCCTGATCTCAGATTTCCAGCCTCTGAAACTGAGAGAAATAGAATTTTGTTTTTCAAAAGCCACCCAGAATATTTCTGATAGCAGAAAGTGGGTATTTTCTTCTTATTTGAAAGATTTATTTATTTTTGTCTGTAAGAGCTGGGGTGCAGGCCAGAGGTGTTTGTGTTGGGGTGGAGACGGTGGAGTGAGAGGATTCACCAGGGACAGAGTTGGAGCAGAACAGACTAATCTATTGAGATACACTGCTGAGGGGAGCAGCAGGCATGACAGGAGGGATGTGCTATGTGCCACGTGGTCACCTCCATGGCCAGGGATGGATCTCCTGCTACAGTAGCTGCTGATAGCTTCATAGGGCTGAGATTTAACCCTTTATGCCACCAGGGAGGCCCAGAAAGTGGTATTTTCCTATAGATTAAGATACCATTCAACTTCATTTATAAAGTAGAATTATGGTAACAGGTATTTCAGAGTTGTTATGACTATGAATGTGAAAAGGTACTTTGAAAAGTGCATGACTGTAGTTTTTTCTTTAATATTGTTCCTGAGTCTGGAGTTTGTTTACTAAGGACTTTTCCAGAATCAGTAGATATGAAATCTGTCTTATGATAAAAAGGGTGTTTGGCTCAAGATAAATAAGGAGTTTATTGCCTCACATGACTCAAAATTCCAGAGGAGTATCTTTTTCAGGAATGGCTTGATCAAGGGGCTGAATTTCATCATCAGAACTCACTGTCTATATCTTCAGTCTGTTCTCTTGCAGTGATTTCATTCTACTTACATGTAGTGTCAGTACAGCTGTCAGTAAACTTAGACCTATAATATCTATGCTCAACTCCTGAAAAAATTTGCATCCCTTTCATCCAGGCTTAGCATAAATTCTAGAGTTACTCTAAATTGGACCAACCGAGAGACAATCCCATCTCTGATAAGAACAGATTTGATCATGAGGTTAGAAAGACTACATCAACATGAGTCACAAGGCCTGGATGAGACCCCAGAATCACAAACACCAGAAGCAGCAATGAATTAGGGTGTTAGAAGAAGGGAGGCATAATGAATTAGGGTGTTAGAAGAAGGGAGGCATAATGAATTAGGGTGTTAGAAGAAGGGAGGTATATTCTTGCTGATTTAAAAATGTCTATTCCAGTGGTACTTAATGTTTCTCAGAAGATGTCATTTTATCCTTAGTTTGCCTTACTCAGGAGAGATAGCTTTCATGGAAGGAACTTTGCTTTTTGTTTTAAAATTCTTCTCCCTCCCTTTGTTTATCCCAAGCTCATAATTATAACATGCTGTCTATCTTTCCTTTCTTTCTGGCAACCAGTTTTCCTCCATCTGTTTTTTATTGAATGATGTATGGGAAAGCCACATTTTCCTATCTGGGAAAGCTTGAGGAGCTGTTCTCTATGTCTTTGTGCATTCTGTTTAATGCATTCCTATTTTTAGATTTTTTGGAGAGGTTTTGACATATGATTATTATCCAGCAATAACTCTTAAAATTCATAGATATTTTAGCCTCATTTATTCCTGAGTACTTTTTCATGACTATCTAGAATATTGTTCTAAATTATAAAACTTCACTTGACATAGCTATGCTTTTCAATATCTAATGGTAATAATATGAGTGTTTTTATTTATCTCTGGCTACCTCCATTTATTTTATATTAATATTAATTATAGACAAATTAAATAGCATATTTTTGTTCCTGAATAAGGCTAAAGCTAATGACCAACTCTAAAATTTTGAGCTATTGAGTATTAGGAAAAGAAAAAATACCTTTAATGTTTATACACTATAGCAAATTCTACAGTATTTCAAATGATAAAACTGAAAATTTCATTTCAGAAGAAGCATTGAAATCGTAAACTCTATCACAGTTTATTCTTACTCTTGGTAAATTTTACTAAAAGATAGCAGTATATCGATAATTAGATCATTAATGCCAGTATTTTTCTTCTAGTACATTTTCAAATTGTTAAAGGAGCAACTATTTATTTTTTTTGCTAGATTTGTATTTTAACTTCATAATCTTATTAATTACTGCTCAGTTGGTTACTTCAAGTATTTATGAATAACACATAAAATAGCTCAATTGGGGCCCTCCCTGGTGGCGCAGCAGGTTAAAGTGCAGCACTGAAAAGCTAAAGCCATTTCTGCATGAGTTTGATTCCCACCTGCCCTGGAGGTGACCACATGGCGTGACAGACCTCTCCTGACCCACCCGCTGCTCCCCTCAGCAGTGTACTTGGTCGATCTGCCTGTTCTGCTCCCCACTCTGTCTCTGGTGAAGCCTTTCGCCGCCCCTGAGCCTTTGGCCTGTATCTCAATTCTGTATGCACAAATAAATAAATCTTTAAAAAAAATAGCTCAATTGGTCAACATAATTTCCTTTTTTATTGTCTTTTAAAAATTCTTACCTTATTGGCTTAATTCATTCATTGTTTCAAGGTCAAGTTAATAAAAAAGTTTGTTTGGTTCACTTTCTTTTTGCTTACTTATTCTTAGCACATGACTATGAATAAGTGGCATCTGCCAGGGAAACTACTGTGTTCTAGGGGACAATACATAAATAAAAATCTCTGTGTAGGCCCTTTCCCATCACCCTTTGAGATAATCTGGCAAAAGGATAAGAGAAAAAACATTTGGAAACTTCTCTCTCCCCTATCGGAACATAGGACTTATAAAGATTAGGTGCCCTGAAGTTCTTCTGTACTATTAGACCTAACACACATTGTTACAATCCTGAGTCTCTAATGCTTATCTTGTGGACTTAGTCAATTTTTACCATCCTCATTTTCTTCATTTTTGAAATGTCGATTATAATATTACAACTCCCTAGTGATATGGTTGCAGTAAAAGAGGTATACCTCTATGACACAGATAGCAAGAGTTTTCTAAATATCTCGCTGAATCATAAATCTCTCATTTGTAAAATGGTATGATAATGGTACCAAAGTCATAGGTTTGTTGTGAGTTTAAGTGAGATAATACATACAAAACATTCCTAATAATGCCTGGGGTATGTAAGCACTCAACGACTGTAACTTACTGTTATTAACAGCATCTGTGTTGGATTTTAAACTCCACAAGAACACATAGAAGATATTTATTTAATTCAATTTTCATAGACTCTGAAAGAGAAACTTTATGGGCACATATTTCCAAATAATGAGATTTTAAAATTTGGTTTAGCTGTGCTTTTAGTTTTTCACTCCATCCCCCAGTATTCTGGTAAGTGGTTAAATTTATAAGTAAACACACATGCACTAAATATGAAACAGTTAAATAGCAAAGCCTAGTGTTAGATTGAATAGGCTCAGCTCCAACAGAAAATGCATTCTAAAACATGTAAATATTTGTATCAAGAGACAGGAAATAACCAAAAGGAATGAGCTTGATGTAATAAAGAAGTGGAAGAGAGCCTCACAGAAATCCCTTAGTACAGACACGAGTATCTCCATCTGTGTTACTTTCTCTGCAAGGGCAAAGCAGAGAAGACACACACAAACTCTTAAAAACTATGTTTTCAGGAGAGCCCGACAGCTACAGTTCCAAGGCTGTGCATATTGATGCAAAAGCAACTAGAGAGAGGAAAGTTAAATACTACCATCAAAGTGTACATAGATACACAGTTGATGAATTACTCATATTTTTATTTTAAAGATTTATTTAATTATGCATACAAGAACTGGGGTATAGGCCAGAAGTGCAGGAGGAGAGGGTATGAGAGGATTCACCAGAGACAGAGTTGGGAGCAGGGCAGGCAGATCTAATGAAATACACTGCAGAGGGGAGTAGCAGGAGAGGCAGAACTCTGCTGTGCCATGTAGATCAGCTCTCTGTCCCGGCAACAAACATGCCACAGTGACTGGCTGTAGCTTGATAGCTCTGAGACTTTAACTTCTGAGCCACCGTGGAGGCCCTGAATTACCCATAAATGAGACAGTAAGCCCTTTTTAAACTTTAACTCTGAGCAGTTGCAACAGACAATACTTTTTTGACAGTTGATGTATCAGTATGGTATTAGAAAAATGACCTATCAAAGTGGAATTGAGCGGGAAACCCTCTCCAAAATTACCCTTGCCAATCAAAATGTTGATAAAGGCAAGCAGTTGTGGGATGACATAAGGTGAGAAAGAACAGTAGCAGGGCAGTGCTATGTCTCAAATTGCTTATCACTTACATTAAATACTAGAATAATGAAAAACAAAAACAAACTCACTGTTTAAATACTTGAATGGCACACTATCAAGCATCTCACTTAACTAATACACACAGCAACAGCAGAACACACATTCTTTTTTAAAAATTGTATTTTTAACTAACATTAATATGCAACACATGTTTTAGGGGTACAGACTCATACCACTACCGATGAGAGTATATTGCCACACCTCACCCACCACCAAAGCACTAATAATCTGTTTCATTCCACCTTCTCCCTTCACTTCCACCCAGTGGTCCTCTGCTCTGGTTGACTTAGTACCACAGTCTGATTTTAAGGATTTATTTTGGTTTGTTTTTTTCTTTTCCTTTCCTTTTTGTGGCTTTTATTTTTGTTCTCTACACATAATGAAATCATCTGGTATTTGTCTTTTTTCCTTCTGACTTCTATAGCATAATTCTCTCTAGTCCCATCCATATCAGAGAATATATTTATGCACTTGAAGTATGCAAAAATGTATTAATACAGGAATAGAAGCCTGAGCCATAAAAGTGAAAATTCATAAATTGTATTTTGTCAGAATTTTAAAACATATTTAAAAATATTTCAAAGCATACCATATAGAAAATGGAGAGTAAGACATAGACCAGTAGAATATATTTGCAAGTCATGTATCTGATAAGAGACTTGACTGCAGAATATATAAAGAGCTCTTAGAAATCAAGAATAAGAAGACAAATAATCCAATTTTAAAAAATGGACAAAAGACATGGGTGGCTGAGTAACATATCAATCTCATTAGTTGCTTAGGAAATACAAATTAAGACTACAGTGAGGTACTACTTTGTATCCAGTAGAATGACTGTAATAAAAAAAAAGATTATGCCAAATGTTGATGAGGATGTGAAAAACTACTACCCTCATATGTTGTTGGTGCTAATGTAAAATGGTATTGTCTGTTTCATAAGTTTGGTGTTACTTATGTAAACAAAAAGTTGTCCATTTTATCTCTATGTTTAAGAAAAAATGAAACATTATAACCACACAGAAGACTTGTATGTACACATTAACAACAGCATTAGTCATAAAAGAGAAAAACTGGAATCAACCCAAATGTCTGTCAAGTAGTAATTAGATAAACAAAATGTGATTTACTTCTGTGGCAAATACTACTTATGAATTAGGAGGAATGAGATAGTGATACATTATTCAAGATAGGCAAACCTCTCAAACATCATGCTAAGAAGGAACAGACAGATGAAAACACTGCATTGCGTGTGACTCCATTTTGTGAAAAAGATATTAATAATTAAAAAAAAGAAAGCAAAATTATAATGCAGAAAACAGATTAATTGTTGCCTGGGTATAAGGCTGCAGGATGGACTAAATGTAAATAGGCATGAAGGAATTTTTTGAAAGAATATTCTAGAATTGGGTTGAGGTACTGTTTGTACAACTCCATTATGTTCAGATATTTATTAAATAAATTGATTAAAAATTAACTGAGTTATTCATTTACTGTTGGTAAGTTGAATGATATGTAAATTAATTCTCTTTAAAGTAAAGCTACAGAAAATACTGTTGCCAACATGTGAAGTATTGTTGAGTTGGGTAACCCAAAATGATATATTCTAATGATGTATTTACTACTTTTTTTTTTTTTAAAGATTTATTTATTTATGTTAACAGAACTCTGGGGTAAGACCAGAGGTGTGGTGGGTGAGAGGATTCACCAGAGACAGAGTTGGGAGCAGAACAGGCAGATTGACAAAGCACACTGCTGAGGGGAGCAGCTAGCACATCAGTGGAGGTCTGCCACGTCATGTGGGTTAGCCGCCTTGGGGGGATGCAATGGCTTCAGAGAGCTTCATAACGCGGTGTTTTAACCCATTTCGTCACCAAGGAAAGCTCCTATATTTACTACTTTTAAGACTCAACTATGGAGACACAGAAAACTTTTATTTTTTAAGATTTATTTATTTATGCATACAGAACTGGGGTATAAGCCAGAGTTGCAGGGGTGGTGAGAGGATTCACCACAGACAGAGCGGGGAACTGCACAGGCAGATCAATGAAGTACACTGCTGAGAGGAGCAGTGGGTCAGGAGAGGTCTGCTGCACCATGTGGGTCACCTCCGGGGCAAGGATTGAACTCATGCTGAAGTGGCTTTAGCTTCTCAGTGCTGTGCCTCAACCTGCTGTGCCACCAGGGAGAACCTACAGAAAACTCTTTTTTGAGGAATAGTATTAATAAAACTTTTTGAGTTTCCTTAATAATTTAATTATTATTAATTAAACTTCTTGGGATACTTTTCTATCCTAATTCTATTTTCCCACTTTGGATAAATTTTAGTGTTGATGTGATGCTCATTATTGGACCGGTGATGAATTTTATACTCTGAGTATGTCTTTAGGAGTGGATACATGTAGATAATGGAAATAAATAAATACTTATTTGTTTCTTTACTAAGTAAATATTAGTGTCCACTGTCTGCTTAACTCTGCAGAAAACAAGATATAGATTAAGAAGGCTTAACATGATTCAGAAAATCCAGTCACAGTCTGAAAACTTGCAATTCGTTCATGAAGTGTGTGCTTGAAACATCAACAGTGAGATTTCCTGTTTAAATCATGACTTTGTAATGCTATGAGTGGGTGTGTGCTCTCATGAATGGACTGTCCATGATCGATATCATCATTTAAAGAGAAAAATTAAAAAACATGTGTGCTTCCCTCCAAATATTTTTAAACTATCGTGTTTAATGACATCTTTCAATAGAAAAAGATTTTTAATATTATGAAACATTGAAATGATAAGCAATTCTGTAGGATTTATAAATTAAAGTGGAATGTAATGTTGATCATTACATAATTTATATAAATGTATGTCTTGACAATTCGTTCTGTAGATATTACATTTTTGTAACTTATTTCCCTCAAAAAATTTAAATGGATGATGCTGATGAATGTTATTTGATGTATTTATTGAAAATGCTTCATAATTCAAATATTAGATTTTTAGAAAAATGAAATTAGGGGAAGCTACTCATCAATCATACACTGTTACTACCCAAATAACATTTGCACAATGATTAAATCCCCTAGTAATGCACTTCTAATAATGTAATTCTACCCCGAAGCAACACATGGCTAAAATGTAATTAAATAATGCATGATTCCTATTCTTTCTCTATAGTGTTATGTTTCTTATTTTTTTGCAGTGAATATGTTTAAATTTTATAATAGGAAAATAATCATAAAAATGCTTCTAAAAACTTGTTTCTTTTGCCAATTCTGTGAGGAGGCATTGGTCTGTTGCGTTCTCTCTTTGTAAAGAATGAGAAGGGTGAAATAATTAGATTCCAACTGTTTTGGGAGTCATGTGGAATTCAAAAGTTTCATATATATATATGTATATATATATACCCTTTTTTGGGAAGAAAGGGATGTTAACATTTTCTATATTATTTAATGTGCTTCAAAATGACTATATAATGAGCATATTACTTTTTATTATAAAATACCCCATATATATTTACATATGTGTAAATTAGTCATGGTGGAAAAATTAACCAGTTACAAGAAAGTTTCTTATGTCTTAAAAGTTTCTAAGTTCGGCCCTCCCTGGTGGCGCAGCGGGTTAAAGCACAGCACTGAGAATCTGAAGCCACTTCCGCATGAGTTCGATCCCCGCCTGCCGCCTGCC
>NW_004567111.1:47954096-48054031 GCF_000260355.1 Condylura cristata
GGCTTCACCAGAGACAGAGTGTGGAACAGAACAGGCAGATAGACGAAGTACACTGCCGAGGGGAGCAGCGGGCGGGTCAGGAGAGGTCTGCCAGCCATGTGGTCACCTCCGGGGCAGGCGGGAATCGAACTCATGCGGAAGCGGCTTCATATTCTCAGTGCTGTGCTTTAACCCGCTGCGCCACCAGGGAGGGCCAATTGAGTATTTTCATAGAAACAAATGCATGAATAGCTCATTCCAGTCTGGTATGTTATTAAAGTGATAAACATATGATTGAGATTTATTTAGTTTCCTGAAGGCCCAATGCAAGAAAGAAGGATGAAAAGAAATAAGAAAAGACTTCTTTTTTTAACCTACTGTATAGTTTGCCAAGTAGGGTAAATGGTCACTGTACACTTCTGAAAATTCAAGGGAAACTGAAGACCTTTAATACATTGAGAAAGTTTGTCAAGAAAATAAGATAATACTGAGACAAAAGGAGAGAATAAGAAGCAGAGGTTGGACCTTACTCTTCCTCATTTATTCTTAGCGGCTCCCCCCACCCCAGTTTCTTGTTATGCTAAGCACCTATCAGAGTTTCATTCCTTCTCACTCTTCATTCCCCTTTACCCAATATTCTCTCCCCCTGCTTTGTCCCTCCTCCTCTCCCCACTCCCTCCTTTTCTTCCACCTTCTCACTTGTGTTTATCTCACTCATTCTTTATCTTAATATAGATTTTTGTTTCCTAAGGCTGTTGTAACAAATTCCATCTGGGTGGCCTAAAATGACAGAATTGCATCTTTTCACAGTTCTACAGATCAAAAGTGTAAAATCAAGGTGTCTGCATAATTCCTCCTGGAACCTCAGAGGGAGAATGTTTTCCCTGACTCTCTCCTAACTTCTAGATGTTGCCAGCAATTCTTGGTGGTCTTGGCATGTCTTTTCATCACTCCACTCTCTAATTGCATTACCTTTATATCATCCATTATTCTGTGTGCTCAGCCTTTTAATTTTTTTTTCAATAAAAATACTTAATGGATTTAGGGCTCACATAGAATAATTTCATTTGAGATCCTTAACTTCATAGCATCTTCAGAAACTCTTTTTCCAAACAAGGTCACATTATCAGTTCTGGGTAGATATCTTTTAGGAAGCCACCATTGAACTCACTACAACAGATCTTTTCTAGCAACATTTTTTTTTCCTGCTTTGTAGTTAACTATTCCTTCTCCTGTCTCTCTCTCTCTCTCTGTTCTTTGATGTCTAGGACTTGGAACCTATATTCTTTGTTGTGATTGTCATGAAACAATGATCTGCTAAATGGTTCTCTAGAAAGTTTCTAATGTCAAACCAGTTTGGTAAATGCTTCATTCTATATCTTTTGATTGGAGATTAATTATAGACATTCACACTTAACACATAGTAAGGATATTCACAACACACATAACACTGTATTATGTGGCCCAGAAGTTCTCCTGTCCTATAATTTACTAAATCGAAAGAGCTTCAGCATAATATCTAACAGAATCTGTGCTTTGTAATATGTACTGTGGCCAGCATTATGGCACAGGTCCCCCGTCCTTCAGCTACAGCATTTTTTGGAGATCAATTTTTGCCTATGACTTAAGCAGGCCCTGTTTTTAGTTTTTTAACTCTTATGTTTGTAAAAACTATTTTATCCTTAGTTTCTATATTTCTATACATGACCATATTTCTGTAGATAACTGTTTAATTCATGTCTTTTGGCTTAAATTTTATCTATTTCCTATCTAGTGTTATCCAAGAACAAACAATTCATTTCTCTTCAGGACTTTTCCACTGGTAGTTAAAAGCATTATTATTATTATTATTATTATTATTATTTTATCATTTTTTCAAAAAAACCAATCTCTGAAACATTTAAAAATAATTGTTAAATTTTCCATCAAGTTGACTGAGCTAGAACATTTAGTAATCTATATTTGAACACACAGTTTCAAATGTTTTAGTAAACGGTTTCTTAAGACATGTTATTAGTTTAACTTCAGAAGGAAAATGTAAAATGGCTACATAGTATGCATTTAGACATCTCTCATTACTAATAAAATTTTCTACACATTTTGAGTTGATGTTGGAATTTTCAGTGCCACGCTGATATTTCAAAACTTCATTTTTTTAAAATAAATGCCATGTTTTATTGTTAATTTTCCATATAAGTATAATTACTTTTCTTTCCTTTTTGCTTAAAGATTTATTTATTTATGCATACAAAACTGGGGTACTGGCCATTGGTGCAGGGACTGTGAGAGGATTCACCAGAGACAGAGTGGGGAGCAGGACAGGCAGATCGATGAAGTACACTACTGAGGGGAGCAGCAGGCAGGTCAGGAGAGGTTTGCCGCGCCATGTGGATCACCTCCAGGGATGGGGATCGACCCCCACTGAATCTGCAGTTTCTAGGGTGCAGTGCTGGGTCCTAAAGCAGTGTGCCATTAGGGAGAGCCTACTTTTCTTTCTACAGGACTAAAACAAAGAG
Organism: Condylura cristata; assembly: GCF_000260355.1. Classification (NCBI taxonomy): domain Eukaryota; kingdom Metazoa; phylum Chordata; class Mammalia; order Eulipotyphla; family Talpidae; genus Condylura; species Condylura cristata. The sequence goes on from NW_004567111.1 coordinate 47,956,592, forward strand.
AAACTTTTCAAATATCTCTGCAATAATATTTTAAAAACTATACCTATTTTCTCTTTGATAATTAATTTACCTAACTATCATGCTGTTCAGAACTATATAACATCAAAAAACTGGTTGGTGACTGAGACTTTATTCTCTAGATAGTTTTAAAGCCTGTAATACATTGAAATGCTGACAAATTAGTCAGAATATCATGTAGCTCTCTGATCCTCAGTTTCCATTATCACACATACATTTGCTTTTCTTTACATAGATCATAACTCCATTTATTCATTGTACTTGAGCCCATCTAATGAGCTTCTGGATCTACCCAGGGGCAGTGCTTTGAGTGCAGTGCCAAGCTCTTACTGAATGTTTAGGTGTTCGCTGAGCCTAGTCTGACAGCTGCTATTCTCATTTAATAATTTGCCGGGATTCAGTAACTCCCTTTGCCACTGGGTTGAATTTGCATGTATCCCCACTTGTAATTTTATAAGAATGCAAAAAAAGTTCTCCTCTCCCAGGTTAAACCAAATGAAAAGAAAACTTACCCAAGGGAAAGAGGGAAATATTACACAAATCTTTACCAAAACTATTGATGTATTAATGAAATATGAGAATCTTTAGAGGTGGGTGTTAATAAGATAAAATAAATCTACCAAAATAACATTTGGGTAGTGATAAAACTTAAATTAGAGTTTAATTCCTAACTCCCCCCCCCCCTTTTATAATCCCATTTTTTCAGAGATTGGCTGAAACATAGGTGACCAAATTCTAAGGCATTTTTTCATGGAGATGGATATTAAATTTTGCTCATAGTTAACTGGGAATAGAACTAATTATATTGTTTTAGTCTTGTTCAAACTAAGTATTGTAGACTTACTGAATTGATTATTTCCTTCTATGGCTGCTGGAAGATAATTTTCTGAGTCTGTGTACCTTGTGACAAAAGGACTGTCTTTTGTTCCACAGTATATTTTCTTCAGTTTAAACATTTTTTTTTTTCTTTTTGCCTAGAAGAATCAGGGTGCAGGCCAGAGTTGCAGGGTGTGAGAGGATTCACCAGAGACAGAGTGCGGAGTGGAACAGGTGGATTGACTGAAAGATTCTGCTGAGGGGAGCAGTGGTGAAACAGAAGTAGTTTGCTATGCTATATATGGGTCAGCTCTCTGGCCAGAGATTGAACTTAGTTAATGCAGAGACTTAACCCGTAAGCTGCTATATTTTCAAGAATAATTGCATAAACAATAACTTTAGAAGAAAAAGATGATATTCCCCTCTCTAATTGATAGTAAATAGGCTGATTTTTCAGTAAGGTAAAGATAATATCACCTAGGGTAAAATTCAGGCACATCTATTTACCCACTATAAACTACTTGGTTTACCTAATCTCAGGATTATGCCTCACATACTTTGCATTTCATTATGGGGCTTGGAGGAATGGACATAGCCACAGTCATAAAGTCAATTTCCAAGAGTTAAAAATGTCTTAATACCTGTGTCCCAGGAGTTCTTTCTCACATCCACACTAAGTGCTAATTTAATCTAGACAGCTAATAAAATCTTAAAGTTGTAGCAACTCAACAGAGAGTATCCAATAAGAGGATAAATAATGTCCCTGAAGGAAAAATGAGGAGCCAGTGTATGTAGGGCATAATTTGGAAGTCTTTTCTTTAATAAAAGGAATTGTGGATTCTCTGGATTGAAAAAAAAAAAAACACACTCTGTTCTAGGAAAACTTAATTCCACTAGAAATCTACTTACCTGACCTGATAACCTCTCATAATTCTAAACAGGATATCTCTGGATATCTTACCACACAGTCTCATTTAAAAAACAAGTTTTAAAAAGATATCTATTGGATTACATTTTAAGACATGGGTTGGCCTTCTAAAAGTTTCAATGGGTTTCTTTATATCCAAAAAATAACAGAGTTCAATTTATTTTACAAATAATCTCTAATTTAGATTTTTTTCTATGTGTAAGATAAACCTTTATTTTACTTTATCTCAAGGAAGTATATAATTGAAAATAATGCAACTGTGAACAAGTTACTGAAGATAACCCTATAAGTCCCTGAAAAATTGTTCTATCTTTTTGCTTCTACAGAAGAAGTTTGATATTCTAGTGCTTATAGATTATATGTAATTACTAGTGCATATGTCTTGACTCATTCCAAATGCCTTCATTCACCAAAGACTGTGAACATATAATGAGAATGGAAGGTGCCATATTTAAATTTATACCTTATCATTGAGAAAAGATAACTATGGATGAGTGTTTGCTAATTAACATTTGAAAGGTTGAATGAACAGAAACATGTTAAAACTGAAGCAAATATTGAAGTGTGAGTCACACTGCTCTGAAGAAATCTTCAAAATTGCTTATTCAAGGTCTAGTTTTGTGACTCTTAAGTTCTTTTGAGACAGTCAATTGGAGGTCAAGAATTGCAGGCAGCCTGCCATGGAAGACCACCTAGGACATTCAGGAGATGGCATACTTGAGAGCTGATACTCGGGGAAATGGCCATTGGTGAGAGAGGTGTATGCAGAGGAGTTGTGGTCAGAGTGACACAACAGGACCCACAAGAATTAGACAGAGAGGGGTTTTGATACCTGTCATTCCCAGAGAGTCCAGAATTAATTCAAAGACCACCCACTCACTAAGTAGGAACTTTCCCATTCTATTTCCTTACTTGTTCTCCATTTAACTGGTTGGATAGAAACTACTGTTAACAAATAGGGGAGAAGTAAGCCAAGAATGATGGGGAATCCAACCACATCATCACCTTTTTCCAAATCAGACATTCAGTTACTATAAGACTTAGTGACCAGGGATTGTCCTACATTACAGTGGGTGTTCAAAATGCTGCTTATTATCTTGAACTGCCAAAAAAATATTATATTTTCTGATTGCATTCAGTTGATCATAGGATTTTTTTTTTAATTTTTTTTAAAGATTTATTTATTTGTGCATACAGAACTGGGGTACAGGCCAGAGGCTCAGGGGCGGCGAGAGGCTTTACCAGAGACAGAGTGGGGAGCAGAACAGACAGATCAATGAAGTACACTGCTGAGGGGAGCAGGGGTGGGTCAGGAGAGGTCTGCCACACCATGTGGTCACCTCCGGGGCAGGCGGGAATCGAACTCATGTGGAAGCGGCTTTAGATTCTCAGTGCTGTGCTTTAACCCGCTGCGCCACCAGGGAGGGCCGGTCATAGGATTTTTTTAATATAAATTGAAAGAAATCACAAATCCTGCTGAACTTTTTAAAAATATTTATTTATTTATGCATACAAGAACTGGGGTACAGGCCAGAGGTGTGGGAGGTGAGAAGATTAACCATAGTCAGAGTGGGGAGCAGAACAGGTAGATGTCGTAAAATACACTGCTGAGAGGAGTGGTAGATGTCGTAAAATACACTGCTGAGGGGACAGGAGATAGCTGCCACACCATGTGGGTCTGCCCCATGGCCAGGGATTGAACTCGTGCTACAGTAAATGTGTATAGCTTCATAGAATTGTGCTTTAACCCTCTGTGCTACCAAGGAGGGTCCAGCCTGGTGAGTTTTTAAGCCAGTAATGGGGGAAATGTTTTCCACTGAAATCCAAGACCAAGAAAGTTGTGCTGTCTTTATATTTCAAGTTGTTCTTATTCATTGTAATGAACTTACTATCACTTATCTCAGTACATTTTCTGGACTCCCTTCCCTCCTTCCAATTTGGAGAAAAACTCAGTGAGTGAGGAGACTGTGTAGATCAGATTTTGTTTCTGTTGAGAAGGGAAATGATAACTTCTGCTCAGTTGTGTTGTTTGGAGCCTGTTGGAAACCCTGTGGGATTTGGGTGATTAGCTATGGTAACAGAGGTTAACTTTCTTAAAGGCAGGCCATGGTAGAAGAAAGAGGCTGTTTATGCCTCTAATATATGTCTTCTGTAGTTCTTTGATTCCTAAATAGACTTCAAATTCAGGCTGGGAGCACAGATTCAACAACACTTTGGAAATTCAAAGTAAACACTAGGTGGGCAGAGTGCTGGGTAATCATATTTTCTCTCAGGCTGTTCATTTGCAACTTTAGTTTAATTTGTAGAAACATTACCAATTTTGGGTGCTCTAATTAAAAAGGCAGAATGTCTATGGCAAAAGCATGGGCACACTAAGCCAATCGTGAGGTTGAGTGTGTGTTGTCCTGGCATGTTAGCAGGCTCATGTTCTGTCAGCCTGACAAAGTGTTGTGCATTACCTTGGTGATTTGATTTCATGCCAACTTCTGGTCTTTATCTTTTAGACTTGGAAATGTGACTTTGGCAGCACCAAAAACAGATGAGGCACATTTTATGAGAGCAGTTTCTGAGAAACCAAGTTCAAAACCCTGATATTTAAAACCAAAATATAACTTAATAATTCACAGCAAGAAATGAAAACTCTCATGGGGAATGGAATACTTGTGCTTGAATCAATGCTTTTTATTCTCTGTGGTGAGGAAACCTGCAATATAATAATAATAATAATAATAATAATAATAATAAAATAAACAAAAGTTGCTTTGTAAGAAAGATTTAATATAAAGGAATATTGATTATGGGCTTCTGCACACCTAGTAATACTTGAAAGAGTGGTAGTTAAGTCTGTTTTTCCCATTTTGTCTGTGTGTTATTGATAATTGTTTATTATATTTTTCTGTATTCCTAATAACTCATAAAAATAAATGTTAACAAAAGAGATTATAAAATATCTCAAATTATAGAAAATGCTTTTTATGTATAAAATAGCTGTAAGAAAGTATATTAACATAGCAATGATCTCTGCTGGTATCACTACTTCTATAATTTTCTATAGTCAGATTATTTAAAATTATTGTATGTGTTTTCAAAATCATTTTGGTGTAGTTGAATTTCATTTGTTTCTATCTGTAAAATCCTACTTAAAAGTGGAAAGACTGTGAAGTCTTTAAGCAGAAGCAAGGTATTTTGTTGAATTTTGATATACCTTTCTTTATGTTTTACCAAAATGCCCCACATGTTTAAAAGATTAGCTGAAGTCATGAAGAAGAAAAAACATTTATAAGTTTTACACTACTTTTCATTGCAGATGAATAGTGTGATAATTTTAGTTGTGTTTAGCCAAATCATTTTTAGATTCATCATGATTTTTAAAGTTTACACTATATTCTTAATCATGAAAACTATAATGAAGTGAACTCATTAATAAAATAATATGCAATTTTGCCTTTTAAGATGCCGGAACTTATTGTCTTCAGCTGTTGTAAATTTCCTATCTCAGTGCTATGGGTAGAAATGGATTTCACAAGCCAAGACACATCAAACCTTCTAACTGGCAGCCAACTGCTTTGATTTTCTCAGTTTATATTTGTGATTTTCAGTTTTCCCAGCTTATGCTAACACCAGTTGTCCTTGAATACACTATTTCTTTAATTGCATAGCTTTAAGCCCATAGCTCTAAATGAGAAGGACTAACAAAAGCTAAGTGAGTCTTCAGAGTAGCCTTTGTATTGTTTTATGCTCCTACCTTCTGACTAGCCTGTCTCCCAGAGGCAGAAATGCCAGGACATTGCTGCTCTTAGTTTGGCAGGCAGTAGGCTCTTTGACTGCTGTGTATCCTTCAGAATATGAGAAGCAGTGACATAGTACTGGCCTCCACAAGGAGCCTGACTGAATGAAGGACTTCTCTACTCCTACTTATTTTAGTTTTCTCTGCAACAAACTTGATGCTGAACAACCAGACCAGGACTGGTCCACAGCAAAAAATGGGGTGAGAGTTACAAAGTACCTAACAGTGCTAGGGGGATAAGAATACTGATAGGAAATTTATCTCAGCTCTGGCTATCGTCCCTTGAATTTTTTTCCAATTCTGTTAGCTTTCTTTTGAGCTGACAACCATCTCATAAGAAAAAAAGATGCAAACACTAACCATAGACAAACACTTTAATCTTAAAAGCCAGAAAAAGTAAATTCCAGCAAAGTAACCTAGTATACTGAATGGGTGACATGAAGACATTGCCCTTCAGGATAAGTAGTAAGGAGTTCCAAAAGTTACTGAAATTTCTATTATTTTGGTAATGTCAAAATATTTTATCTTATATCTTCTTTTAATTTGTGACTTCGCTAGACTTGGTTAATTTTACTAATATTAACAGTAATCCCTAAATGCCATGAGCCATTTAATCATTATATATTTGTACATGTGTACACCATATGTATACCACAGCCATATCTTCATGTAGTTTTCTTGGCTTCTGCTTCCATTCTCACCACATGTCAGGACACTGTCTGATATCCACACTGTCATATTCTGTACCAGTCGCTCTGCTCCCTGTGAGTACCTGTGTTCCATGTAGGTTATCCTGGGATGCTAGTGATTTTTTTTTTTTATCCTGGGATCCACAGTCAGGAGACTATCCACAGAATAGAAGTTACCATCTTACTCAGGAGCAGGAAGAGAAGATTCAGGTGGAGTGATGATGCAGAAGACAGGTTGCAGTTGAAGAGGTTAGGTAGGAAAAGTGGACATACAGGTCAGGAAAATGATACAACACATTTGGGAGCTGTAAGAGTTTATCTTTTTCAGATGAATGTATGAGTTGTGTTATCCCCAAAAGATATGTTTGCTATTCTAGTGTCCAGTACATCAGAATATGATGTTATTTGTAGTTAGGCTCTATATAGAGATAATCAAGTCTAAAATGTGATCCTTAGAATGGACCCTAATTTAACATGATGAATGGCCTTATAGAAAATGGGAAGTATGGGTACAGAAGAAGACAAGCATTAAGGGAAGAGGATATGAAGAGATACAGAAAAAAATATCAGGTGAACAGAAGAAGAGATTGGAATAATGCTGCCATAATCCAAGGGACATGTGAGATCACCAAAATCTAAAGGAGACAAGGAAGAACCATTCCCAAGTACTGCCAGAATGGAGCATGTCTCTGTTGACATCTTTGTTTTAGACTCTGACCTCTAGATCTGTGAGACAAATTTCTGTTGCTTTAATGCATCAATTTTCTGATACTGTGTTATAGCAGCTTCAGAAAATTAATATAGCAGTGATTTGGTGCTGGAGAATATGAATTGCAGCATCAACATCTTTAGCACCATAAATGCCATTCTGAAGACATTTATTTGTGCAAAAATGGGATGGGGAAAAAACCTAAGGTTTGTTGAGCTATTAAAGGTATGAAGTAAAAGAATAGCATATGACCAGGAGATATATATGAAGGTTTTCTGGAAACAATAAGTTCCTGTATATATAAAAAAAGTTATTTACACATCTGATAACAGATGATGAGCTAGTAAGATAGAAAGCTTTTGTTTTTAATTAAAGATTTTATTTATTTATGCATACAGAACTGGGGCACAGGGCAGAGGTGCAGGGCGGCAAGAGAATTCACCAGAGACAGGGCTGGGAGCAGAACAGGCAGATTGACAAAGCACACTGCTGAGGGGAGCAGTGGGTGAGACAGAAGCGGTCTGCTGCGCCATGTGGATCTCCTCTGAATTCGCACTGAAGCCATCGCGGCTTGGCTTAGCTTCACAGTGCAGTGCTCCAACCCACTACACCACTAGAGAGGGCGTGGATAGAAAACTTTTTCTATAATTCAGCAATGAGGACATGACCATAGGAATGAGTAGGAAAAGACAGTTTTCAGGGACATTATATAGGGTTATCTAGAGAGTGAGGTCACTGAACGATGTTTAACTTTGACACTGAATTTAAAATGTCCTAAGTATTTCAAATGTCTTAGTTATATGGTAATGATGAGCCAAAATAATATACAAAGAATAAAGGCTATGTTTAGAAAACCAATAATGAGTTGTCTTAAGCAAGTTGAGTTTGAGGTACCTGTGGAACAAAGGAACATTTATCTGGCCACTGGAAACCTGAATTTGGGAATTCAGGCTGTCTTGTTTCTAATCAGAGGCACTTTCAGTTTATCATGATAGCTGGGTGAGGAACTGCTTGCCTTCTAGTCTATGATGAAGCATATAGAGCTGGTATTTAAAAGTAATCATAAAGTAACGGGAAACATACTAAATGAAAAACAGTCCTTTCTATTCAATAAACACTTTCTTTTAGACTATGATATTATGATGAAATTATTAATACAGTGTGATCTTACATATAAAACAGAAGAATTACTCTTAAATATGAATTGCCTTAAGATGTAATTATGGAATATGTAAACACATTTTTAAAGATCTTTACTTTTTCTCTCAGAATCATCTCATCTGTGTAATAGAGGAACTAAAAGCAATTATTTCTGTAAAACCAGAACCAAAACAAATTATAAGGCCAAATGTAGGTTTTTTGGGTTAAAAAATAGTTTTGAACTTCAAAAATGTGAAAACTTATGAGAGGGCCTCCCTGGTGGTGCAGGGGTTGTTTCAGCACTTCAGCACTATCAAACTATAGCCAGCCACTGCAGCCAATCTGGGAGGTGACCCACATGGCACAGCAAATCTCTTCTGTCTCATTCACTGCTCCCCTCAGTGGTATATTTCAGTCAGTCTGCCTGGTCTGCCCTGGACCCAGACTCTATCTCTGGTGAATCCTCTCACCCTGCACATCTGTCCTACATCCCTACATGGCTGGCCTACATCCCAATTCTTGTATGTGTAAATAAATAAAAATAATTCTTAAAAAACTTATATAAGATCAGGAAAAATACTACTAGACAAATTAGTATTTTGGAGACAACTTTAAAACTAGAAGGGGTCATCTATTGGATACTTTGCTTAAAATTTCACCTATAAAAAGTCTTCTGTTCATATTATTTACCTCTGTCATTCATTTAACAACCATAAGGTCAATTTAGAAGTTATCTGGATATAATATAATGGAATGGAATTCCTTAGAAAATCATGAGAAGAATGGTAACTTTTTTTTAAAAAGATTTATTTATTTATGCTTAGAGAACAGGGGTACAGGCCAGAGGTGTGGTGGGTGAGAGGATTCACCAGAGACAGAATGGGGAAGAGAACAGGCAGATCTAACAAAATACACTGTTGAGGGGAGCAACGGGCAAGTCAGGAGAAGTCTGTCACGCCAAGTGGGTCAGCTCCCTGGCTGGGGATCGAACTCATAATGTGGTGCTCTAACCCCTTGAGCCACCAGGGAGAGCCCAGAATGGTAACATTTTCTCTACAATAACATGTAAATGAATAAACAAATTCTATATATAATGCGTAAGTGCTAATAATATTGTTTTCTTTTTGCTCTTGTTAACTTGAAGTATCCTTTTACTTGAAAGATGCCTGAAGAAAGAGGTAATTTTTGATTTGTGGATATTGTAATAAGCCACATATAAATTAGATTATGCTCTTGAGGAAGGCTTTTAAGTTCTATTTTCTTGCCCTTTGGTTGGTCAGCAATAAAGCCTGGAGAATATAATCTTACAGAATATTCTTTTACGTATGCCACTAAAGCTAGGAAGACTGCCTAGTGGGAGGGGGAGGACAGGGCACAGGAGAAGTAAAACAAAGAGCAGGCTGCTATATACCATCAGAGGACTGTGGGATGGAGAAGAATGGGAGACAAGTTGTATAGCTATATATTCTGGGCTTTGGACTTTGGCCCTCAGAGAATACAGTTTGAGTGACGGTGATGTGAATCCTCTCACCCTGCACATCTGTCCTACACCCCCCACATGGCTGGCCTACATCCCAATTCTTGTATGTGTAAATAAATACACATACTCTCAATACTTCCTTTTGTCTTGAGACCTTCTCCCTCTGTTTAGAAATCTGGGAAGAGATAACATTGGGTAGAGTCAAAATGGTTGAGTGTGACTGTAGGAAAACAAAAGGTAGGCCTGATGTGGAGTTTTCTTCATCTGTCTTTGGTTCTCTTCAGACATGGCTGAGTCCCAGGAGAGTCTAAATGTTGAGCCAGAGACACTGCCAGAGAGACTCACCTTAACACTGGCAAGGTGAATGGGCAAAGGGGTTAGAGAGTAAAATTCTTGACATGATACAATTGGGAGTTCTCTAAAGGGAGAGTGTAAATGTTCAGATTGAACTAAGTTTCGACTGGACAGGACATTTGTTTTATCTTCCCATATTCTTTCTTTTCCTACCTTTCTAAACAGAGGGTTCAAAATAACCATGAGGGAGGTCAGATGATGTCAGGACAAAATTAAGACACTTAACTTTTCCCACATGTATGAATTTCACTTGGTAATAATTAATTATGTGAGATTAATTTGCATAATTTCCTTGATTACTAGTGAAGCTGATTGTCTCTTCCAGTTATTTTATTCTCTTCTATGTATTGCTTATTTATACCCTTTGCCTTGTCTTTTGATTTTATTGACTTTCTTACTGGATTTGAAAGATTCTTTTGCATAATTTAAATACAAATTACATATCAGCCTAGATGTCACAAGTATTTTTTACTAACAGCTCTGTTCAATTTTCATTGATAACCTTATATTTAATAGAAATCTTTAGTCATATCCATATAGTTTTGATATATAATGTTAGTCCTGGTTTAGGAAGTTTCTTCCTACCCCAGCTTTATTTATTTTTTTCCTATTTAGAATAGTTTATTTATTTGTTTTCTTATATAATTGTTCTCCTTTTAGGTGCAGTCCATGTGGTCCTTCCACCACCATGACACCCATGAATATTACCATAGTCCCTGTGCTCTTTCCTCTCCTCTTTTGGCCCCTGTCCCACCCTTACTATATGTCTCAAGTCTATGGTCAGCTTGAAACTTTTCTTTTTCAAGAAACTTTTTTGATTTCCTGTTTTTCTCCTATAAGTGAAATAATTTGATATTTTTCTTTTTCCTTCTGAATTATTTTGCTTAGCATAATTCCTTCCAGCTCCATCCATGTTGCTGCAGATGGTATGCATTTTTTTCTTGATTGCTGAGTAGTATTCCATTGTATATATTACCACATCTTTTTGATCTATTTTGGGGCATTTAGGTTGTTTCCGTATCTTAGCTATTGTAAATAGTACTACAGTAAACATAGGAATGCAGGTTTCCTTTCAAGTTAGTGTTTGTTTTTTTTTTTAAGTTTGTTTTAAAAGATGTATTTATTTATGTAAACAGAGCTGGGGTACAGGCCACAGATGCAGGGGTGATGAGAGGATTCACCACAGACAGAGTGGGGAGCAGAACAGGCTGACTGACGAAGTACACTGCTGAGGAGCAGTGGGCAGTTCAGGAGAAATCTGCCACGCCATGTGGTCACTCCGGGGCAGGAATCAAACTCATGCTGAAGTGGCTTTAGCTTCTTAGTGCTGTGCTTTAACCCACTGCACCATCAGGGAAGGCCATCAAGTTAGTTTATTTTTGGTCCTTTGCCTGCCCTAGGACCAGGTGTGCTCTGTATTATCTTTTATTAGTTGTATAATTGATATTTTGCATTTAGACTTGTGAGCATTTTTGTAAAAGGCCATTTCTGTTCATTGTTTCTCCTATTTATCATGGACAACTTCACACATCTGAAAGAGCTGTCTTCCTTCTGGCCTGTTTGCTACACTCATCTTCTTTTTAGTTATTTATTTTATGAATTATAATCTAATCCATCTGCTTACTTTATAGATGAAGAAATCAGCCAGGAAGGCCAAATAGCTTTAGGATGACAAGGACTCTGGTGAGGTTTTTCTTAAATAATTGCTAAGAGAATTTCTTTGCCCAGAAGCAGCTGTTTTGGCTCATTTCTGTGTTTAAAAATATAAATTTAAGGTTTGGTTTCTCAAGATATTGCAAGTGGCGGGAACTAATTTAACAGAAAAAGTAGACAGGCTACAAGTAAGCAATTTATAAAGGGTAGCCAAAATAAACCCCACTGAAAAATAATTTGTAATAAAGGTATCTGGGAGTCCCCAGCTACCATTAGTCAGAACAAATGAATCTTCAGACCATGTAGAGATTTGTCTTGACTAGGGGTGATTTTTCCTTTCCTTTATTTACTACTTCAGGCATATTTGATGTCTGGAGCCATTTTTGGATTTCATACATCGGGGGGGAAAATGGCACAAAGATCGGTTTTACCTATCAGATGTTGTTAAGACCAGGATGTTGCTAAATAGCTTAAAGTGTGCAGGATAGCCCTCACAACAAAGAGTTATCTATTCCCAAAAGTCAGTAATACTACTACACTGGAGACTTTCTAACAGACAGAGGTCTTTTACAGCTGAGACAATGACCCAAGCAGGTAATAGGAAATAGTAATGGAAAGGATGAGGGGAGGATCGATTTAAAAATATCTTTTTTTTTTTTTTTTCAAAACAATGTGAGTAGGTAGGGGTAACCTTTTTGTAGGACATAGCCTTATACCAAAGCATTTATTAAATTCTGAAAAGGTCAACTCTTTCCTGAAGCCAAACATAAATGTGTGGATGTTTCTGTTAAATACCTTCTTTGAATTGTGAGACTAGTACGCCCAAGGTGACTGCAGCCACATTGCCTCCTTTAGAGAAGTCACAGAATGCCTGCCACAGCTACCTTAGCTGAGTGATTGCACACATTTTCTCTGCTCTTATCTTAACCTATATGGACCCCTATTAAAAAAAAAAAAAAAAGAACACTAAGTGGATATCTCACCAATGACAGAAATGTATGGCCCCCAGTGCTGGAGGCTGGGAGATCTGAGATCGGAGTACCAGCATGGTCAAATGAAGACACTCTTCTTGATCACAGATTTATTTTATCTCTCTGTGATGAGCTCATTGAGCCGCTTGCTTAAGGGCACTAATTCCATTCATGAGTTTCCATTCTCATGTCCTAACCACCTCCCAAAGACCCACCTCCGGCTGTTATCACTTTGAGGATTTAGGTTTCAACATATAAATTTGGGGGCAGATACAGTCATTCAGACCACAGCAGCTCTGTCACTTGAGAATCTCCTCTCTCCACCTTCTTCATCATAGGTGCCTGTTAAATTCCACCAGACCCGGGTGCCTACTTCTCGAAAGTTTTTGCTGTTTGTTGTCCAAGAGTCAAATTGCCTTGTGAACACTGGTGAACGACAACTAATCAAGCCATTCAATGGGAGAGTTTCAATTCTGTTCTTGTACACCAAGATTAGTAGTTGGTAAAGAAGAGGAAGCAGTATATTATTTCCTGTTTTTCAAATTAAACTGAACTAATTAGGGAATGGTTCAAAATCTGAGATCTATCAGATTCTGTTCCCGAAAACTTGGACCCTGGAGATAGCAGCGGTAATACCAATAACTCGATTGGTGCCACTAAGTGGGGAAGAAGAGTGAAAAGGTATGAAGCTGTTAATATGTATGTAACTCAAGGTAAGAAGCATTGCTTTTTTTTTTTTTTTTTTTAGGTTTTTTTGTGGTGGGTAAGCTAAAAACAGGCTTAGCTAAAACTGGTTGCTAGCTTCCAGGCTGAGACTGTGTTCCCTCTACCGGTGCTCACAGCAGTGCTCACTGCTAGATTCTCGAAGGAATATGTTTCAACCCCTAATTGTGTTTTTTCCTCACCATATTGTGACAAAATAGTTCTGAAAAAAATTACAATAACTTTCCGTATCTTAAGTACTGTGGATTTATAGACAACTGCTCTTTTATTCAGTGCTGATACAGTTCTTTCAATTTCATAAACTTTATTAAAACTATCAGGTTTTGAAATATTGCTATTCCATTCTGGTGATGATGCTCAATCTAAATAACAGTATTTTCCCCGTGACAGACATGGTTTTAAAACTTTTGATGTATTAGCTGTTTTAATCTTCACATACAGCCTGTGGACCCGACATTAATGAACTTGCTTATGCAAGCGGCTGACTGGTATAGCAGCCGTACAAATCGGTCTCCTAAGTCTGACTTCTAGCATCAGATAAGTATGATATCTATTCCTTTTCCTGTGATATGATACTCAGGCATGCTTATTTTGGCTTTCATGTTCAAAGGACAGAGCCCCTCCCTATCACCATATTAGGTATTTTGTGGGTAGTGTCCTCAGTCAAGCTGGGTCTTTTCATGGCTCTCCCCCAGGAACAATTGGGTGAGGTTCTTTGTGAAGACAAAGAAGTTCCCGTTGAAATGGTCACAGCTTGGCTAGTGCTAGAACTTTGTTACGAGGTCTCTAGACATTTGAATTTGAACAGTGGCCACGCAGCACTTCTTTTCTTGGTCACTTGCCAGCACCTCAAAAGGCAACACCCCATTCTTATGGCTTGGGGGCCTTGGTAATTAGATTCTCTTCTGTCTGTGTCTGTCTTCATCCTCCTTTCCCAATTCCTCATCCTGCACTCCTCCCCTCAAGACAGCTGCTTTCTTCCCAGCTTTCTTCCCTTATGCAAGAAGCCTATTCTTTTTCTTTTCTTTCATAACATGACCTTAATATCTAATAGAAAAGGTCTGTGGTCATTCATTGAAGTTGTTTCCAAAGAAAAAATCCATGTATCCTTTAGGTATAGAAGATTCCTTTTTAGAAACACAGTATCTGATTCTTATTCCTTGTAACTGAGGGCAAAGTTTCCAGTTCAAAATAACAAATGTATAGAATACAGGTGAAGCTTCAATGGTTAAGTACTTTTGTTTTGATATATTGGTTGACCGAAAATTATATATAGACTTTTACACTATATGAATAGGATCCAATTGGAGATTCAAACAGTCTTTATTTTACAATATTCTGACAAACATAATGAAGCTCAGGACATGCACTTTCAACATGTTCTGCTTGGCATGTTGATTACTTTGCACTAAAGGTTATTACTTGAGAAGCTGCAGGTGTAGGAAGGGTTCTCTGACCTCTTTTCTTCCCAAAATCAGGAGATAAAACTGCCATGTGAGATATGTCCTTTCTGTAAGTAATAGGATGAAAGAAAAATTTACCACACAGATATAAGTTGAAGCTAAGAGAAAAGCCTTGTTAAAATAACTGTTTTCTTCCTCTTGCTTCTCCATATATTTTTGTTTACTTTCTACAATTTCTACACTTTGTTCTACCTGGTATATAAACTCTTAGCCTTATTCACTTTCTTTCACTGTTCTTTTTTTTTTTTTTCTGTGAAATTGTACACGTAAAAATAACTAATAAAATTCATATGCCTTTTCTCTTGTAAATGTCAGTTTAATTGTTTCATTCCAGCTAAAGACCCTAAGAAGGTGGAAGAAAATTTTTTTCTTCCTTTTAATGGAACATTGCTAGATAGTGGAAACTTAGGGTCAGATGGCTTGGAATTTACTCTTGATTCTACCATTTGAGTTTTATAGCTCTTGAGTAAGTAATAGGTTCTTTGTATCTCTGCTTAAAGCATTTATTATGATGGTGGTGAATATTGTGGGTGGGAGGAGGACACTTTTTCCTTGTTTTAATAAGACCTTTCAAATGAAAGGTGCTTTATTATCCTGTGGCTTCACCCCTAATCTCAGCCCATTTCCAGGGAATAAGTGACTTATTGCTGAGTGGATTAGGGGGAGAAAGTGGGTATGTTTAACTTCCCCATTCCCAAATCATGACTCCTGGGTAAATCTCTCTAATCTCAGGGCTCAGCACCCCTAGCCAGGTTCTCAGATAGCCTTCATTGGTAATAAAAATTATGTTTCAACACTTTTGGGCTCAACTCTTTGCTTTTTTATTGGTTCTGACCATTGGCCAAGAATGGGGTGATGGAGCATGTGTGTGTCTGTGTGTGGGTGGTGGGAGTGAGGGGTACTATGGGTTTCTTCCACTAACTGAATGGTATAATTTGGTAGGTTATATTTTGGGTCTCAGACTGATTAAAAAAAAATCCATATAAACTAATGATAATACCATCAACAGAATCAATACATTTATGTGATAAGTTTTTTTAATAACTATTTTTATTAAGTTCTAATTTGCAAGTTAAATTAAAACTCACTTTATGAGTTTTACATGTCAAACCATTGATATTTGTATACCCCATGGAATGGTAACCACAATTGACTAGTTCTTAACAGAGCTTTACAAATGTTACTTTTCTCTCTTATTTTCACTCTTGTTTGGCTATGCTGTCTAACAAGCCTTACTATCAGTGAGTCCTGACATATATCAAAATCAATCTTTTCTGCCATGGCCTGTTTCCTCTGGCTTGTTTTTTTCAGAGAAAAGAAATCAGTGTTGGAAGAAGAACAGCTGGTTTCAATTTCTTTGAACTTTTTTAATCAGAAAATTCCCTGGTTTGTTTCATTTGGCTGCTTTCTAGGCATGAATGTTTAGATTGAACATTTAAATATCTTTCTCAAACCTTCCACCAAAGATTTGCAAGCCAGAGGGTATGAACTTATAAACTGGAAACATTGGTGGAAATGAAAGGTGAGCCTTAAAAATGAAAGATCCTCCAATTTACTAAAAAACAGCCTTTACATATGTTTAGAAACTAGATATATTTGTCCTTGGGGACCATTGTACTAGTGATATATCCCTGCATTCCAATCTGATGAGGGGGAAGGAATAATCGTTATTACTTTATCACCAGGACTTTGTTTCTAGTTATTCCTATGCTATACTTCAAACATTTTTATTACTCACACTGCTTTGGTTTAAGTGTCTGTCCAAACTTAAATGTTTCTCAACTTTATAATTTTACATTATGTAGAATATTTGTTTAGGTTAAATAGAATAAAGAAACGATAGGGCAAACTTTCTACACTAAGGAATATGTCAGGTTTTTAATTTGGAGTTTTATGAAGTGAATGGTTGCTCATATTTATGCTGTAACTTTTAATTCCCAGTTTACTTTTATTTAGATACAAACTCAGTGTGAAAAGAGGAAAAAAGTCACACAGGGACATCATGTGCAAAATTTTGTTCTGTTTTCTCCCTCTTAGTTTTAGCCCCTGTAACCCAGTCTCTAAAATTTACATTCTCTGTAGTTTTGTTTCTGTTGATCTGTTTCTGTTACTTGTAGAATTAAAATTCTTCAGTGATTTCCTGTCCCCCACAGGGTCAAGTTACAGCTTGTTAGCTTTTATATAAATTTCTATATAGAAGATTGAATAGCTCTCATAGACACATCCTCCCCCCAATTTAGACTATGTTAACTGTGAGGAAGACACACATCCTTGATTTTATTACTCGTGTTTTATGAAGAGGATATATGAGAAGTACAGAAGTGTCAATTTCTTTGTCAGCCCTGTGGGGTTGGGAGGGCTATTTCCCAGATAAATATAGCTTACTCCTAAGTTCTACAGTCAGATTTCTAGGATTTTTTACTGGTTTGACTTTACTTGATTCTGTTTTGTGTTTCTATATTCTACATATAAGTGGTAACATCAGTTATTTGTCTTTTTCCCACTGACTTATTACACATAGTATGATACCCCTCACTTCCATCCATATTGTTAGAAGTGGTAAGAGTTTTTCTTATAGCTGAGTAGTAATATTCTCTTGTGTGTATATACCACATTTTCCTGATCCATCCATCTGTTTTTGGCTTGTTTACATACTTTAGTTATTGTAAATACTGCTGTAGTGAACATATCAGTGCATATATCCCTTCAAATTAGTGTTTTTTTTATTTATTTTTTTTTGAGTAGATACCTAAGAGTTGAATTGCTGGATCATATGGTAGATCCATTTGTAATATATTGAGGAACCTCTATAAGTTTTACATAGGGTATGGATCAGACTGCATTCCCACCCTTTTTCTCTGCACCCTTTCTAACTCTAGTAGTTAATAGTCTTTTTTGATCTGGACCATTATCACAGGTATGAGGTTGTATCTCATTATGGTTTGGATTTGTATTTCCCTGGTGATAAGTGATGAACATTTTTTCATGTACCAATTAGTCATCTGTATGTCTTTCTTAGAAAAGTGCCTATTTTTTTTTAAAGATTTATTTATTTGTACATACAGAACTGGGGTACAGGCCAGAGGCTCAGGAGCGGTGAGAGGCTTCACCAAAGACAGAATGGGGAGCAGAACAGGCAGATCGACGAAGTACACTGCTGAGGGGAGCAGCGGGCAGGTCAGGAGGGGTCTGCCACGCCATGTGGTCACCTCCGGGGCAGGCAGGAATCAAACTCATGCGGTAGTGGCTTTAGCTTCTCAGTGCTGTGCTTTAACCCGCCGAGCCACCAGGGAGGGCCAGAAAAGTGCCTATTTTTAAAAATTGGG
Organism: Condylura cristata; assembly: GCF_000260355.1. Lineage (NCBI taxonomy): Eukaryota > Metazoa > Chordata > Mammalia > Eulipotyphla > Talpidae > Condylura > Condylura cristata. The sequence goes on from NW_004567111.1 coordinate 47,974,649, forward strand.
TTTACTGTTTTCTTTTTATTGAATTGTGTTAGTTCTTTATATATCTTGGGTATCAGCCCTTCTTATATCTGTGATGTGCAAATATTTTCTTCCATTCTCTGGATGTCATTTGTTTTAGTGTTAGTTTTTTCACTGTTAGGTTTTTAGTTTAATGTCATCCCAATTGTACATATTGTCTTTTGTTCTCCTTGCTTTTGGAGACAAATCTGCAAAGATGTCTCTGAAGCCTATGTTGTAGAATGTTTTGTCTATATTTTGTTCCATATATTTAGTTTCAGGTCTTACATCTAAGTCTTATACCCACTTTGAGTTCATTTATGTGAGGTAATGACCCAGTTTCATTCTTATGCATATTACTGTCCATTTTAGCTAACATCATTCATTGAAGATACTTTCCTATTCTAGTTCCAATACCACACTGTTTTGATAATTATAACTTTATAGTATTTTATTGATTAATCTCAGATAGTTGCATATTTCTAAGAATTAATTTCTTTCTTTTTTATTTAAAGATTTGTTTTATTCATTCATACATACAAAAACTGGGGTATAAATCAGAGGCATAAGGTGTGAGAGGACTCAAAGTAGGGGGAAGAATAGGCAGGCCTACTGAAAAACACTGGCAAGGGAAGCAGCAGGTGAGACAGGAGAGGTCTGCGGCACCAGTGGGCTAGCTCCAGTTAGCTCCCTAGCTTGGTATTGCACTGATGACACCAGCCATGATAGCTTGATAGTGCTAAGACTTTAATCTCTGAGCCACTAGGGAGGCCCCTAATGAGTTTTAGGTTAGTCAACTTATTAGCATAAAAATTTTTATAGTAACATTTATATGATCCTCAGAATCTTTGAAATATCGGTTATAACTTCTCTTTTATTTCTTATCCTATTGGAGTTTTCTTCATTTCTTTTTTCCCCTAGTGAGCCTAATTAGATTTATTTATTTAGTTATTTTGAAGAGCCAGCTTTTGATACATTAATCTTCTGGATTTTTCTTTTTTATTTCTATTTCATTTATTTCTATGCTAATTTTTATTAACTCCTCTCTTTACTTATTTTTCATTTTGTTTATTGTTTTTCTAGTGTCTTAAGGTGAGAGACATAGATTAATTTTTTGAGCTCATTCTTGTTTCTTGACTTTGGCCTCTATTGTTTGCTGTATAGCCCCTACTTAATACAGCTTGTCCTGTGTCCCACAGGTTCTGGTAACTCATGTCATTTAATTTGTCTCAAGGTATTTTTTTTTTTAAGATTTATTTATTCATACAGAACTGGGGTACAGGCCAGAGATGTGGAGGGTGAGAGGATTCACCAGTAACAAGTGGGGAGCAGAACAGGCAGATCAACAAAGTACACTGCTGAGGGGAGCAGTGGGCGGGTCAGGAGAGTTCTGCCACGCCATGTGGATCTCCTCCGGGGCAGGCGGGAATCGAACTCATGTGGAAGTGGCTTAAGCTTCTTAGTGCAGTGCTTTAACCCGCTGCACCACCAGGGAGGGCCCTGTCTCAAGGTATTTTTTAATTTCTTCTTTGATACCCTCATTAACCCAGTAGCTATTCAGTAGTTCAATCATTGCCCTCCTTATATTTGAGATTTTTAAAAACATTTTCTCGTTGATTTCTAGGTTTATACTATTGTGGTCGGAGAAGATACTTTGTATGATTTCAACCTCCCTGAATTCATTAATACTTCTTTTGTTATCTGATAGGTGGTCAGTTATGGAGAATGTTCTAGATGCAATTGAGAAAGTGTATATTCACCTTTTAGTGATGCAGTGTCATGTTAATATTTTTTAAACCCATGTAGTGTAATTCTGTTTAAAACTATCATATTCTCCTATAGTTCCCTTATGTATGTCCATGAAGTTCTCCTATATTATTTCTTTAAGTAAGTTCTTTGTTTTCTGTCTCTCCCCCATGTGGGGTACCCATTATTCCTATATTGCCCTTCTTCATGAATAATTTTTGGAAGTGTTATTTTCATATTTCATATTTCTGTTGTTATTCCTCATGGTTCTTTATGCATTATCATTTATGAAGTCACTGATTCAATCTTCCACTTAATCATCTACTTCAAAGCTTTATCCAGAGATTTTTGATCTCTGTTCACCTTTTTACATATTGCATCACATTATTTTCTTTGTGCAACTTAAATTTCCATGTTCTGTACCTTAATTTTCTTTGTTAGGACATTAATTTGTCTTTCTGAGTTTTGAGATATATCTTTGATCTTTTTTTGTGTGTATATTTTCTTCCATCTATTTACACTTCTTTATCATGGCAAATTTTAAACTGTTTTATATATCCCTTCTATATTTTTTTAGTTGGTTTCTAGAGACTTGTTCTTTCTCCATGCTTAACTATACGCCTGGAAATTTGAGGTGCCACTTATATATTTTCAACTCCCTATTATTGGTGTTTGTGTTCAATTTTAAGTGATTAAAGGTGCAGAATGTCCACTTTTTTTTCTCCTAGAAAAGACAATTTTATTATATTTCAACATGAAAATAAATCTATACAAAAGAAATAATAGATGATAAAAAGACAAGGCCACATATTCTCAATAGAACTAGTTTGACAATGTCCAACATCATTATAGGAAAAAATCAATAAACTAAATATAAAACATCTCCACCTGGTAATGTGTATCAAAGGAGAGCCCAAAAATAAGTATGGGCTTAGTGGTGAATATCAAGAAGAAGAAGAACAATAACAAAAAGATGTCTGTTCTGAGAACGTCCACTTTTTTTTTTAAGTATATGGTGGTGTAATCTCTTTGGAGGGTGGGAGAGAAATCTGTAGGGATCTGTTGATGGTGTGTGTGTGTGTGTGTATTGTGTGTGTGTGTGTAAAGGGAGAGGGGCTATCCAACTCACTCTTGTGCTACAGCTGCTAGTGTTCTTCTCTTGATTTCAAAACTATGATTCTACACTCTTCTGGCATGGCTTTCTGTATAACTTCTTAGTTGTGATTTCAGACTGTCAAACACCATTTTAGTATATTGGTTTGAGCCCCAATAAATATATGTGGCAGGAGAAAATTACACTTTTCTGCAATTTGTTTTCTTTAACGGGAACCCTGTATACCTGGCTCACCCAGCACTTTTGCAGGTCTCTCCCCATAATTAGATACTACTAAGCAGCTCTGCCCTCCTGGAGGCCACCCTATCACAGGAGCAGGGTATGAATTGTGTTTTCTGCCCCAACTTGAACCCCTTTGTCAGTTCGAGCTTTCTCTTCTATATGTCATCTGCTGCATGTGGTAAACATTGGCCTTTGATGGCCTCTGATTTTGCCCAAGGTTATGAAAGCCCCTGAGTCCAGTACCTGTCTGGACTATTTTACATTATTTTCCTGGGAGTGAAGCAGAGAACCTCCTCTGATGCCATTTTCCTACACTGATGTTGGATCATATATTTTTATCAGCTTGCAAATCTCTGCTTTTGACTGAAATGTTTAATCCATTTACATTTAAATCAGTGGGTTAACACCAGCCATTTTGCTATTTGAAAAAAAATATATCTATGTCTTTGATTTCCCTATTCTAACTGCAAGGCATTTTTTTTTGTATTATATAGATTTTATCTGTTATATAATTTTAGTTTTTTTATTACTACTTCTGTTATTCCCACATTTCTTTGGTGATGATAGAATCTTAACTTTTAGCAGGCTAGTTCCAAGTATACTAATTTAATTTCAATAGTATACAAAACTATATGACTCTATTTCCTCACTAATTCTTTATCCTATTATAAAATTACATCTCTAAATATCACAATTCCATCAGTGCAGTCTGTAATTATTGCTTTATGCAATTGCTTGCAATTAGATATGAAAATAGAATTGCAAATGAAAAATTTATTTGTATTTTAGATTTATCTATGTTGTTAGCTTTACTAGAATTATTTCTTTTGTGTAGGCTCCAGTTTCTGTCTAGTGTCCTTTCAGTTCTGTTTAAAGAACATTCTGTACTATTTCTTACAAGTCTGCAAATTGTCTCTGGTTTTTTAATCTGTGAAAGTCTTAATCTTTTCTTTGTTTTTGAAATGTTATTTTGTTGGGTATTGGTTTCTTTTTTTTCTTTTAAAGATTTATTTATATGGAACTGGGGTACAGGCCAGAGATGCAGAGGGTGAGAGGATTCACCAGAGAAAGAGAGAGGAGCAGAACAGGCAGAGTGACGAAGTATACTGCTGAGGGGAGCAGCGGGTGGGTCAGGAGAGGTCTGCCTCGCCATGTGGAGCTCTTTCAGGGCTGGCGGGATTCGAACCCATGCGGTAGTGGCTTTAGCTTCTTAGTGCTGTGCTTTAACCCGCTGCACCACCAGGGAGGGCTGGGTATTGGTTTCTTAGTTAGCAACTTTTCTTTCAGCACTTTGACTATGCCGTCTTGCTGCTGCCTGGTCTTCATTATTTCTGATGATCAACTGTGATTCTTATTGATGATTCTGTTTATGTGGTAAGTTACCACTCTTGCTGCTCTTAAATTTCTTTGTCTTTTTTGATTCTGATGAATATGTAACAGGAGTTTTTTTTAAAGAAATCTGGCTACTCATTGCCTATGTTCATTCATTCAATAATTTACTTATTACTACAGGGTAGGACTTCTTTCTGTCACTGTAATTGGAAACATAAAGGAGGTTCTTACATGCAAATAATATTGACTAAAGAAATAGCAAACAATAATAATAATTTTACATGTTTTCTTTAAAGGAGAATACAAAGAAAGAAATATGAGAAAATATGAAGAGAGGGGATATGAAATAGGAACAGGGATTAATTCCTTAAAGTAGGGGTAACCTCTGTGAAAATAGCAATATTTGCCCTGATACCTGAATGGTGTAAATAAGCTGTGAAAAGATTTCTTAGACAATAAAAAGTAAAAATATAATGATTAAGCCAAAACTTCGTAGACAAGAGTTGGCAAAGGAAAACAAGAAGTTTTAATCAGGTGTAATAAAACCTGAAGGGCTACTGTTACAAATGTCATCTCAAATTGGGGAGAGGAAGGACTTAATATGGGTTAGTACAAGAGAAAGGGAGAGGCTAACACATCTGTGCCAGCAGGACTTCTAAAATAGGCAGGTTTTTCTAGGAACTGCATTCATGCCTCTTTTTATTTTGAGTTTTTTTCTTGACTAGATCTGTTATGGTGGTGGTGAGCATACTTTTTACTACAATAATGGGACTGTGGCTTAATCCTTATCTTACTTCTACTTCCATTTTGACTTCAGCTGGTTCTACCTTGCTTTCTGACTTAGTCTGCATGAAAAGAAAAATGGGAGCTTAGCATAGATACACAAGGCAAAGACCAAGAATTAATGGTTACCAAGCCAGTGATATATCTAGGTATAGATCGTTGAGTTTATCCTTCTTGTAGTTTGCTGAATCATGCCTTAATAAGTGGCTTTTTGATCAATGATGGACCATTTATGTAACAGTGTTCCCAATATACAATACATGGTATTTTAGGTGTGTCATAGACTATACACACAGTTTTGTTTAATTATACTTTATGACATTCACAAAACAGTGAACTTGCCTAACTCCATTTTTCAGGATGCCATTAAGTGACACATTAGTGACACATGTCTGTATTTAGATGTTCATGTTAATGATTATTATCAAATTTGGGAAGTTTGGGTCCTTATTTCTTAAAATATTCTTTTTTGCCTCCATTTTTTCTCTCTTTGGGACTCTTGCAATATATTTGTTGGTATGTTGGTAGTGTCCCACATTCTCTGAGATTCATATCATTATTCTTTATTTTTGAAAGTTCTGCTCCTCACTCTGCATAAATGATTGGTCTGTCCTTAAGTTCACCAGTTCCTCTGCCAGCTCAAAATCTATCAAACCCCTCTATTGAATTTACCAACTCAGTTATTATACTTTCTATTTTCAGAATTTCTTTTATATTCATTATTTAATAACTTGTATAATTGTACTGTCATTCTATATTTAATGAGATATTGCTCATACTTTCATGGGATTTTATGGATATATTTCCTTTTATTTCTTTTCATCTAATATAGTTGATTTAAAGTCTTTTTTCTAATAAGTCTAAAATCTGTATTTCCTAAGGGACTATTTCTACTGAGTCTTCTTGTATATGCTGTTTGTTTGCATGTATAATTCCTTTTTTGAAAGCAGGACATTTAAAATAATATATAGGCAACACTGGAGCTCATATTTTTCTTCCCTGTAGGTTCTCTAGTTATTGCTATTTATTGTTACAGTTGTCATTGCTGCTTGTGCTGTGACTTTCCTGGAAAAAAAAATCCTATAAAATATCTATTCTTTTTACGTGGATATTGAAGTCTCTTCTTTTTTTTTTTAGTCAATTAATGACTAGACAATGTTATACTCATATGATTTTAATCAATGTGTCACCCAACCTTTGTTGAAAGACTCTGTGGAAATAGGAGCATGTCTCCAATGTTTCAACAAATTACAACTGCCTTTACCTTTATTTCCTGCTTGGACAAAGACTTGAAGTCAACCTGAATTGAGATTTCAGGGTCTTTTTCACATATTTCCTGGTAATGTCCGAATCTCTGCTGTCTTTTTTTTTTTTAATGTGAAGGTCAACTAGGTGTAGTCATAAGAGAAAGCAGGGAAGTCCCAGGAAACCAATCTTATGCATTCACAGGCTCTGTAAACATAAGGCTTGGCATACCTCATGGCACCCTGGGAAGAATATCAGGTTTTAATCAGGAGACAGAAGGCAGGATTATGAAAGAAATTTAAGCTGTACTCCTTGTTAGTTTCTTCAGGAAAGGCAAGATAGGGCAGAATGAATAGGTTAAAACTGACTAGTTTGAATTGAGTTAGAGAGTTGGTTTTACTGCTGGTGCTTGATTCTGTAATGATTAAGGAAAAAATATATGGCTCTCTGAACTGTACAGGCCACATGGAGGATGTTTGGATCTATGTTGGTTAGTTTGCATACCAGAAGCACACCATTCCTGAATCCTTTGTCCCTAATAACTGCCTATTCCCAAAGAGACAGCCTCTTCCTATAACCAGACAAATTTAAAAGATGTCAAATCATAATATACAGGAAATTTAAAAACAAAACAAAACAAAACCAACCAGAAGCAATATATCCACATGTTCATGTTACTTCTAAATTCTCAGGTAATGGTATAGCTTCTCACAGTCTACTATATACATCTCATTCTCCATGTTTTCACTTTAATATTTTTGGTCACCCTCTTGTTCATCCATTATTTAGCTGTGATGTTAAACATGGCTTCTGATTATTGTCAATAAATGTCCAAGGGAAAGCCTGTTGCAGTTAGTAAACTGGGAGTTATGCAAACAAAGATGCAACCTGCAAATGAGGGGTTTTAGGTGATAATACACAGGTCAAAAAATAACAAATTTCCAGGAATGGCACTTTTTTCAGAAGCTTCAAAGCTAGTCTTTATCAATAGCTGCTTGATGCACAGTGTTTGCAGTTACTGTAGTTAATATGTTGTTGGTTTTCCTGTGTGTTGTGAAACTGGTGAAAGGAGAATGGGAATAGGACAAGTTAAAATATTGTAAAGCTTGCCCTTCTTTTTAATACCCAATCCTTTTCCTTGAATAGATAACTCTCATATTATTGCAAACTCTCAGTTAATTTCCATAAATCTAAAAATCTTTGTGTTGATCTTAAGCAGTTTTGGCAATTGCTTTTATAGAGGAGTGAAGTTCTGAGATGATTCTGACTTGCTCTGCCATTCCAAATCTATTGATCAGACTTTTTCTTTTTTAATAGCTGACAAGTTCTTTTTAGAGTAATTGCATCTTTCAGGCGATGAAATCACTGTATGGAAAGCAAGATGACTCCTCCCTCCAGTTTATATACTGTTTACATACTGCTGAATTGGCTACTTCCAAAATTACCCTAAACTCTGTGATAACATATTGAGGGTGAGATATTAAGTTAGAACTGCCCTTAGCAAGTTCACAAATTATAGGCATGAGGTGATTTTTTTTTTCTACTTTGGTGCAACATGTGGAGCTTCTCTTCAACCTCTGCTTTGCAAGGTGAAATATGACCAATCTCATAAAGCATTTCATTGTGATTCTTTAATAAGATGGAATACCCTTCCAACACTATTTCCCACCATTTCCTCTTGCTAGGTAAGATATGTTCTACCTGCCTTCCAGAGAGAAACTGCCTTAGTTTCCCAAATCAAAAAAGAAACTTCTACAATGAAGCAGACTAAGAGGTGGGATTGCAAAGGCAAGTTGGAAGGTGAAAAATATTGAGATACTTAGAGTTCTGTGATAACTCTCAACTCATACACTTCATGCTATGGCTTATTGCACTATGTTTAAGGCTGAGATTTCTGTCTCTTAACCTTGGGTATAATTTGATCTTCATATAAAAGCTAGAAATACTTTAAAAATGAATCATTTAAAATTTCAAATTACTGCATTATCTGAATTCAAATGAAAACTTCTGTAGCAAGTCATAGCATGAAATTGCCAGTGAAAGCATCAAAAAGTGCCAAGTTGTTTGAGAGGATCTAAGGCATATTTGGACTTGCTTGGCATTGGTATTTATTTCTAATCACTCTGGGAAGTAGTATGGTGGAAAATAAGTCTGAGAGAAATGTGCCAGAACAGTCAAGGGAGCCTCTGGGAACAATCACAGCAAGCTAAGCTGCATGGTTCCTGATGTACCTTCAGGACATCTGTGCTGCTTCTTTGAGCTATCATTTCACAAAAAAAAAAAAAAAAAAAAAAAAAAAAAAAAAGGCTGTTATTTCTTCCATTTCAGATTTTATGTTGGTTTGGATCCACAGATTATTTAAAATGCCTCAGTGTAGGGTTTGCAAGAGTGATGCTGGGGATAATCCTATGTCTGTGTTGTGTCAAAGAGAAATTTCACTAATTTTGGTAAAAGTTCCAAGACTTGGGTCTGATGAAGTAGATATACAGAATGATTTGAAGGGGTAACAAAGATGGTTTACTGATTTTTCTAGTGGGTAGCTATTAATTCTTCAAACTGTTCCCTGAAAATATGCCTTGAAAAATCAAACATACTCTTTAAAATTTGTTTTAGAAAAACTATTCATCAAATAAATTATTTTAATGTATTTGATAGTGTGACTCAAAGTCATTTAGACTTTTTTACTTTTGTCCACAAAAACATTAAAAATAACCCAAGAATTATCTTGCTATACACACACACAATACACATTGATAATGTCTGCTGTATGGCAAATAAAATAAGCCTGGATCATACTTGGTTCATTTTATATCTTCATCCCTATGACTTCTTGAACAAGTTTCTTAGTGTTTTGAACCTCAATTATTCTTACAATATAGCTGTTTTAAGGTCTATATTATGTAAATAAAATCATCTGTGAACATACTAACATTGCTCCTAACACACAGTGGGTAAATGAAAATCTTTTTCTAAATCATCTTTGTGAAATACATTGAAGAAAACATGCAAAACAGTTTGTGACATGAACTTCAGGGATATTTTTGGGAACTTGACTCCAAAGACAAAAAAGGAATTGAAAGCAAAAATAAACAAGTGTGACTACATCAAATTAAAAAGTTTTGCACAGAAAAAGAATCTACCAGTAAAACAAAAGACACTCTACTGAGTGAGAGGTAATATTTGTATATCATCCAAATGTCACTGGGTTACAAAGAACTCAATCAAAAAATGGCAGAAGAGTTAAACAAATAAGGCTTACAGATAACCAAGAAGCACATGAAAAATGCTCATCATTACTTATCATTAGAGAAATACAAATGCAAAAACACAATGAGATTACCACCTCACAGCAGTGAGAATGGCTTTTATAAAAAAAGACTAGAACAATAAATATTTTGGTGGGGCTTGTAAAAAAAACTCCTACATACTTTTGTTGGCAATGGAGACTGGTATAACCACTATGGAAAATAACGTGGAGGTTTCTGACAATATTAAAATATATCTATCACATTACCCACTAATTTCACTCGTAGGTATCTATCCAAAGTACATAAAATTGCTGTTTTGAAGATATATTGCACATCTATATTTGTTGCACATTATTCATAATACACAAGTTATGGAAACTAAGTGCTCACAAACAGATGAGTGGATTAAGAAGATCTAGTACTATATACACAATGGATTATTACCCAGCTTTAAAAGCAGATGAGGTCTTGCCATTTGCAATAACATGGATAGTCCTGGAGGATATTATATGAAACAAAATAAGTCAGAAGAGAGACAAATAACATATGATTTCACTCAGAGGTGGTATATAAAAACAAAACAAGACAAAGGAACATATAAAACTAACAACCCCCCCCCCCACCACCACCATACTTTAGAAATCAGACACAGAATTGTGGCTACCAAAAGCAGAGGGCAGCGGGTGAGAAGCAAATGCAGTAGAGGGTACAGTGGATCATGGTAGAGGATTACTGGGGCCTTAATGGTGAACTTGGTATGGTAGCATATACCTGAAGAGGTGTGAATCTATAATGTACAATATTATAAACCAGTGTTACTGCAATAAAATCAATGCAAATAAAATAAAATAAATCAAATTACATTTCTAATAGCAGGATTGTACAATACCTTTATTTACTTCCAGTAGCTAATTTCAGGTAGCATTCTTCTCCCTCCAACACTTTGTAAAAGTAAGAGGAGAAGAAACATGGCCATATATTTTATATATGCTAAGTTTGGGGGATTAGGAAGATACATATTTATTAGTTTTTAATTCTTATTTTGAAAAATTCATGAGTCATGGTACATTATTTCATAACTAATCTGCTGCATGATTGGCCCAATGCCTGGCTCCCTACACAGTGCTGGTTGGGGAGGCACCTCATTTCCATAGGCTGCACCTTCCATGTAGAAATATTTTCATGTGGCACAAAACTCTCCAGAAAATTAACATGTTTTATCTCATCACCTTTGGGATAGCCTTGGTACTTTTATCCTATCTTTATGTTTTATGTCACCCTCTGCTTCAGTGCTCTCAAGGTAACTCAAAGTAACTGGTGACTGCAAAGAAGTATTTTACATATACAGGCTAATTCTTTCCTTTTCTCCGAATTTGCCTGCATAATGATACATTCTGCTATGAGCATGTATTCTAGACTCTGCCTCTTTTAGAGGAACTTATAGCCTTCATCAATGAATATGGCAAAGTGGTATGCTGTTTAATTTGGGAACCCAATATTTGGCGGCTCATGATTTCTAAAGAAATCCACTGTAATAAGATTGTGTATGTTGTTTTCCCTCTGCCTAAGTCCTACTTATTCTTCTTACTCATTTCTGAAATTGTCAGGGGGAAGACCAGATTTCACATATTATCTTTCTAAGGCCCAAATATACCTTTTACCCACCTATCTGTTGATGTGGTAGTCTCTGTCTACTGACCAGAAGTGTGTCAATCCATGTCTGTGAATGTATCCCTAAGTTATTTCAATATACTTCAAAGATGCTTGGTGCAAAACATTCTGTAGATTTAATGGTCAATTGGTGCCCAGTCTTCATACTCTTAAATTCTTAGATCCTAAGTATCTGATCACTGTCTGATAAGATCAATTTTTGTGACTTCATAACATGAGAGCATGAGTTTACGCCAAAAAAATATTTCTCCACATACTTCTAAAGCTGCCATGTAAAGTTCTGGGCTGTAGTAAAAGGGATGATCTCTTCCTCAATTCATTCCCAACATTTGAAATATTGAGGTCCTAAAGAAACTCTTTTTGGTTCCAATATTTTACAGATCCTTTTGTGCCAAAGAGTTTAATAATTTTTTAGACTCTACCCTACTAATGATAGGATCTTAAACATAAATTCTATTTGGAACTGACCTTTCTTAGCATTACACTCCAACCGCAATCCTACTTTACTGATTAAACAGACGCTCTTATGTATATCATTTACTGACTATATATGCTTTGGTTATAGGTATCATAGGGATACCTATATAGGGGGGGTGATAGATAATGTAACACATAAGCTCCTGCATCAAGCCATTAAGCACAAATTATGTATTTTTTGTTGTTACTTCTTTTCAATGTTCTTTTAAACACTATTGGATGTTTACTTTTATTATAGAAAACAAGCCCTGTATGTCTGTATCTCTACAATAGCATATATTACTTATGGAAACAAACAGGCATAATGTGTTGGCAATTTCTATTTTGTGTTTATAATTTTTTTTTAAAGATTTATTTATTTGTGCATACAGAACTGGAGTACAGGCCAGAGGCTCAGGGGCAGTGAGAGGCTTCACCAGAGAGAGAGTGGGGAGCAGAACAGGCAGATCGACGAAGTACACTGCTGAGGGGAGCAGCGGGCGGGTCAGGAGAGGTCTGCCACGCCATGTGGTCACCTAGCTTTAAATATATATTACCTTTAAAATCAATGTTCGGGTAAGGTCATTTATAATTATAATAGTAAAGCTTTTCTCTTTATTATGATTAAGAGCCACTGTGGAAAAAAATGTTTGAGTAATCTCTTGGGTTGGTTGGTGAGAACTTGGAACAACAAAAACAATCACCAAATTGTTAAACTTGAGACAAGGAAAAACATTTTGCTTTTCCTGAGATGCAGTGAGAATGAAATGAAAAGCAAAAGAAGGTTGGGGAGAAACAAGAACAATTGGCAGGTAGCTAAGGCTTTGGGAAGCTGGATGAGGTAAAGAGTAGAAGTGGGACCAAGAAAGGACCCACAACTCCCAGATAAATTTTGGGGAAAAATGGTGTTTGAAGATGGAATTTTTTAAATTTCAGCTGTCCCATAACCATCTAATCTGAAAACTTAATAATAAAATCTCTATTGCTCATAATGAGCATTGTATGATTTTTTTAAAAAAGGTAATATATATTTTTAATTATTTTGAAAAACAGTGAAAGCTATGTATTCACAATTCAGTGGATATAGTAAAAATGTTGAGACAATACATTTGAAAGTTGAGATGAAGGCAGAGTATGATTATGGGAATGCTTAATATGCCTACAACCTGTTAGAATTGTGAGTTCAAGTATCTTTGGGATCTGGTAGGGCAGGAAATTCCAGGGTAAATTTAATTGACACTGTTGACACAATTATAGGACATTATTAGCTTAAATTGTTTAATGATTTTCTTTTAAATTATCGTCAAATTCCAGACCATGAGTTTTCTCACTTTGCTTGTTAGTAGTGTGGTTTGCCTTCCCAACCTCTTCAAATTGTAGTATCCTTTAACATTTAACAATCTTACCATTACATTCTATATCAGAGAGTTTTTTGTTTTTTGTTTTTTTTTTTACTTGACTATAGTAGAAATGTTCATTTCATAGTTTAAGACAGCTTTAGTCTAGAGCTTTCCTTAGTATAACTGCAAGTGAGATGTTTATCATCTCAGGTGATTTTTTAAAGGACCAATAGAAATTAATGTCAAAGTTTTGCTCAATTTTTAGTGAATTCCTTAGAGGTTGAAATCATCACTTTCTTGTCTGAGTTATCCTTCCTTGATTGAAAATGTTTTTTTATAGTTTGAGTCAAAATTGCTTAGTATTTTTTCAGGATCCATTAGCATCCCTTCCTTTTAAAGCATATGTTTTTGTTTATTTTTTTGGCATCTCATGCCCCCTTTTCCCCCAAAAAAGGGAATTCTAAGTGGTCGTTTTCACTTCTACAGGGAAGTTGTTAAGAGGAAGTATCTTTGCTGGGTGCTGAAGCTTAGACTTAAAAGGGTTCTGGTTTTAGTTTTTGCATATACAAACACCTGTTGATTTGTGATTCCAAACACCAGGTGATTCCAAACACCTGTTCTGATGAGGCATAAACAAAATAATGTTGATATCTTTTGCTTTTTGATTGCTCAAGAGTATTCAGTTATGTACATTCATCTTTACAGTCATCTGTTTGTCCATTTGTTGATTGGATTACTTGTTTTCTTTTTGTTAAGTTGTATGAGTTCTTGGTAGATGTAGAGTTTACAAGTATGTTTTGCCATCCAAAAGACCAAAAGTATGTCTTTTTTTTTTAAGATTTATTTATTTATTCATACAGAACTGGGATATAGACCATAGGCACAGGTGCAGTGAGAAGATTCACCAGAGACAGAGTGCGGAGCAGGACAGGCAGATGAAGTACACTGCTGAGGGGAGCAGTGGGTGTGTTGGGAGAGGTCTGCTGCGCCATGTGGGTTACCTCCTAACACATGTTGAAGTGGCTTTAGTCAGTGCGCCACCAGGGAGAGCCCAGTATTTTTTTTTTTTGTGTGTGTGTGTGTGTGTTTTTTTTATGATAGTTCCTTTTACTTTGAAACGGCTTTTTAGCTTGATATATATACACAATGGACTATTACTCAGCAATGAAAAAATATAAACTTACGCCATTTTCAGAAACCTGGATGGAAGGTATCATGCTGATGAAATAAGCCAGGAAGAAAAAGAAAAATATTGGATTGTTTCACTTATAGGAAGAATGTAGGGTGTCCAAATAAAGGGCTAGGGAAAATAAAGTAATTATAATAAAATAAAAACCAAAATCAACAAGCAACTATAAATAAGAGATACTCCACAGAGGGTGGGGGAGGGAGTAGGATCAAAATAGAGATGGGAATAGCACAAGGGACCAGATGATGGTACACAGATGAATTGGTGGTGGGAATTTCATGGGGACTACACCCAAGATGATAAAGCATACATTCTATAAAAATGAAGAATGACATTTAAAAAATGCACAAAATAATAGAAATAAATAAAATTAAAAAATGCCAGATACCTTTGAAACACCAAGGATAAAAACCAGTTCTACTTCAATTAAAAGTATCTAAAAATAAAAGATGAGCAAACTGAAAAAAATATAGACAAAAGAGAGTTTTCAAAAAAAAGTGAGGAACAGATCTTCTGTATTATCTAGTAACTATACTTCTAGGTATCTACCCATTTATTTGAAGGGATATATGAATTGCTATGTTCATTGCAGCACTATTACAGTAACTAAGTTATGATAACAACCTAAGTGCCCAAAGATCGATGAATAGATTATATATACAAAGTAGAACACCACTTTGCTGTAGGAGAAGATAAGTTTTTCCCATTTGTGACAACCTGGATGAAAGAGGGGATCATGCTAACTAAAGCAAGTCAGAAGGAGAAAGACTTACTGCATGGTGTCTCTTAATGTGTATAATATAAAACAAAACAAAGGATTAGAAAAAAGCAATAAAAATTAATCCTAGAAATTTGACAGTGAAGTTGAGGCTTTCAGGGGGCTACAGACAAGGAGGAGTAGCAGATGTGGAAGGGGCACAATTAAGTTTGGTGGAGAACTACAGATACCTTGATGGTGGGTATTTTATGTAATGTATACTTGGAAGGTGTGAGCCTATTCTTCTAAATAACATACATCACTATAAATGATGTTTACCAACTACCACCTGCCCCCCCCACATTAAAAAAGAAAAAAAATGTGTTGGAAATATGTATCCTTTTGTAAATTGCATGTTAAATGTCACAGAAATATTATAGCATATAAATAATATAATTTACATATCTGTACAAATTCACAGATTTTTAAACATTAATCTTTACATTTTTATGAGTCTTGATTTTTCACCTTTTTGGGAAAAATATCTTACACTCATTTGCTATATACTAGCAGCTTCAGGCTTTCTAGCTTTAAATATCGTGGGTAAATACCATGTACTTTTAGAGTAAGTACACAACTGTCAATTATTCATGCCTAGCAAAAGAAATAATATGGAGATTACAGTAAGTTCAGGTTTAAATATGAGACAATAAGTCTTGTTTACCAAAAGTTTTCTTATTGGAGGCACAATTTCAAGGGGCACTTCTATCACACCTTTCCAAGTTTATAATACATTAACAAAGATAGATGTAATGTCCATGTGAATAAATACTCAATAACTTTGGGTGTGAATAGAATACTTGTCACTATGAAAGATACATAGAAACACTGATCCTAACTAGTGTCTTCACAAATGAAGAATGGTAAGGTACAGGGGAGGTGGTAGAATGTGGTAGATAGATCTATAGAGTTTTTGCTGTCTTTTTAAATTGTTTTCATTTTGTAGAGATACTCAGTTAAAATTTTCCTCTGCTAGCATAAAGGGGAAAATATTTAGACATATGGGTCAGAAAAGCCATTTTATGCTCAAAACATTTCCTCAAAACTATGATCAAAATATCTGGCATTGGAAGTTTCTGGAAACACTCAGAGTGTACTCTATTGCTCAGGCCTGGGATGATGTCCCAGTGGCCCCGTCATCCTTCCCTCCACCTGGCTGAGGCACATTTTGTACAGTATGTGCAGCACTGTTTGGCTGCTACTTCATTACTAACTAGTCAGTTGCAGATGTGGGTCAGCCACAGGGGGCCTGGGCCCATGGAACACTGTCTGAGTGGAGTTTTCCACGCGGTGTTTGGTTTGGCCTAGTCCATGCTATATCTTGCCAAATCTGTAAGTTCCCTTCAGAAGTCACTCATCCCTGGATGGGAAATATTCCTCATGCTGTTGTCAGAAAACTCCAATCTTTCACGATAAACCTGGCGGGATGACTTTTGGCCAGACCCAAGTCTCAAGATGCCAGGTTTGTCCCTGTGAAGAACGTGTCTGAGTGGAGGGTACTTGTACTAGTAAAAATATTTAAGCTTGTGGTGTTGGCCAGCTTTATTCACTTAACAAATGAGAAACTCATAAAAGTAGCACTGAAAAGTCCTCCACTTAAAAGTAATGGAGGCAATGATTATTGCAGTTCAGTAGCCAAAGAAAAACATAACATATGGTACAGGATGTTATCTTTGAAACAGGATTTTCTGCTTTGGTCTACAGCTTTAGAGATTTCACAGAATGTTCTTCTATAAATTGGACATGGCACATGGGCACACACACACAGTTGTGCCCAGAGTGTAGCGATCTTGGCACAGACATGAGGCCTGTCTATTCAGACCTCACACCTGTGAGGAAAGGTTGCTTTTTATGTTTAATTTCTTTTCTCCCTTTCTTTTGATGCATGGTGTGTATGAGCACTGAGTTCACAAAATAAATCAATAGGTATCTCAGTCCCTCCCCCTTTTTAAATATTTATCTAATTTATTTACACATACAAGAATTGGGTGTAGGCCAGGGTTGCAGGGGAGGTGTGTGTGTGAGAGTATTCACCAGGGACAGAGTGGGGAGCAGAGAAGATGGATCTACTGAAATACACTAGTGAGGGGCACAGCAGGTGAGGCAGGAGAGGTCTGCTGCACCATGTATGTTGAGGTCCACAGTGGCTGATGATAGCTTGATAGTGCCGAGATTTAACTCCTGTGCTACCAGTGAGGCCCTCAGTTCCCTTTTATCTCATACTATATTGAGCATATAATTTATTGTTTAAAGTATATATACATCATATGTATGTAGTTCAATACATTAGTGCAGAGTGAACGCACATTACTATTATTACCCATGTCAAGAAATATTACAACTCTCCATATTCCAAAATACCTCTTATGCCCCTCACTGTCACTAATTTCTTACTAAAAATACTGAAGACTTTTGAACTTCATGTAATGGAATCCGAGCATATGATGATTTTTTTAGCATCAGGCTTAGTTCAAAATTAAGTTTCTGGAATGCATTCATTTTCTTGTGAGTAGCATTAGTTTATCATTTTTCATAGGTGGCCTTTTTAAATCGATACACTTCACTATGTGTATATAGCAAATATATTGATCCATTCATGTACTATTTTCAGTCTTTCCAACTTTAGTCATTCATAGTTATAAAGTGGTATGTTGCTTTATTATCCTATTGACTAAAGTGAATATACACTTTATGTTCTTAAAGGTGATTTGCATATGTACCTATTCACTTTTTAAAAATGTTCCAAGTTTTCTAAGTGTTTATTTTTTTCTTCTTAATTTATAGACAACCTTTGATTATTTAGAAGCAAATCATTTGTTGCTTATGTTTTTTCTAACTTTGCATTTTTCCTTTCATGATTGTACTTTAATGAAGAGATGATTATTGTAATGCCTGTCTGTGTGTGTAAATAAACTTGGAGAGGAGGGACCTGTGTACAGAATTGATTTTCAGTCCACGAATAAGAATCATCCCTCCATTTACTTGATCAGCACTTTGGTCATTGTTTTCTGCTTTACTTATTAATATTTTAATATTTCTTATTGCCTGATAAATATCTTGAAGGTAAAAGTACTATTATGTTCTTTACTTACCTCCACTGTCTTCTGTAGTCAGATTATTTTGTCATACACATACATTTAAAATTTTCTCTACTTTTAAAATTAAATTTCAGACTAACCCTATGGAAGAATTACTCAGCAACAAGCTACTCCACCAGAGTGAGGAACAGTAAATCTGTAGGCTTTTTTCAGTGAGAGGAGTGTGTTAGGTTTATTGTTATGTTCCCATGGCCTTCTCACAGTCCTTGATATATAAAAGTGCTCAGAATTTTTTTCACTGATTGAAAATATGCTAGAGAAGCATAAAATAGGCCTGTATTTAGGGGATACTTTTGAGCTGATGGAATCAAGAATTCTTTAATGCTTAGTTTAAATTGAACATAATTCATAGAATCTTCATAACATGAATTTCCTTTTATGTTCAGCCTATTCCCCAAAACATTTGGAACCCATTTTACAACTTATCTTTTTATCTTATGTTGTTTACTAGTGTGTTTGATGTTGTAAGCTGGGAAACGTATTTGTGATATTAGCAGAAAGTAAGGTCCAGAAGATAGGTTCTGCTATATTTCTGCTGCATTCTTCAAGATATCTTATCATGCTACACACATTGATAGCATATAATCACTATTTAAAAAATATACCTACAGCAGAGTCTCTCTGGTGGTGCAGGGGTTAAGTCTCAGTGCTATCCTGTTATCAATCACTTCTGAGGCCTGAGCTGGATCCCCACATGAGCCATGGAGCTGACCCACATATGGCACAGCAGACCTCTCCTGTCTTGTCTGCTGCTCCCTTCAGCAGTGTATTTCAGTCATTTCGCCTGTTCTGCTTCCCATCTAACTCTGGTGAATCCTTTCATACCTGTTTCTCTGACCTATACCCCAGCTCTTCTATGCATAAATAAATAAATTAAAAAAAAAACTAAAGCAATCAAAATTAAAGTTCTACATTATAAACCTGAGAAGTTTAAATAGTTTATATTGTTGTGTATGTTTTCAAATTAAATTTGTTTTTAGAAGCTGAGGCTCAGGTAAACTGTGCCTGGATTCCTGGTCCCCTGAGATATTGAATGTGTGTTTTTTATGTTGCTAAGTTTATGGTAATTTGTTGTATAACAATCAACTAAAACACCTATTGCATTTCATTCCATGTGGAACTTACAAAGAACAAATGATAGCACATGACTTCAAATTACTAATGAGCTACGTTTCACTATTATAAAACTCACAGTATAATGCCAAAAGATATGAAATAAACTTGATAATAACACTTGACACAGATACAGAATGGGGAGAGAAAATATAAGAGCCAGTGAAACAAATAGAAGTTTTTTGGGTTTTGTCTACAGAAAAATTAACAATTAATTTGACACTGGTTTCTCACTCAGTTTTATTGAAAAATAGTAACTATACACTGATATGTAATTTTAAGACATAGCTTGATGGTTTCGTTGCATATGTTGTTAAATGATTATCACAATAGGTTCCACTAACATCCATCATATAACTATAATACAGAGAAAAAGGAGAAAAGAATTGTGATGAGAAAATTTAAGATTTACTTTCTTAACTTTCTATGTACCCACCAGTAGTGAAAACTGTAGTCTTCGTGTTCTACATTAAATCCCTAGTTCCAGTTCTTATAAAGCTGTAGGTTTATACCTTCCTCAGTTCCCCTTCTTTTAACCTTCACTTCCATTAACCAGAAGTCTGAAATCTTTTTCTATGAGCTTGGTTTTGTTTTATTTTATTTTAAATGACACATATAAATGAGCACATATGTCATCTGTAGTAGACTTTGATGTGTAGTTTTTTTTTTTTTTGTGAGATATTTATGAGTATCTCGAGTCCATCAGCATCATTCACAGTTGCCACCATGGCCTTATGAGATAGGGCAGCATTATTGTGATGAAAAGTAAGATCTTTCAGTTGCATGGCTAATAAATGCCAGATACCATGATAATTATTTGACATAGACTGTCTCACTGAATCTTCAAAATTGTTATCTAAAATTTTAGATGAGGAGACTGAGGCAGAGAATGGTTAAGTTGCTTTCCCATGGTTATTGTCAGCAATTGGGAGAAAATCTAGATGTTTATCCTAATAAAATATGTTACATGTCCTACCCTACATTTCAAGTTCTCCTGTTCCTGGTCTGGTAATGAAGTGGATACAAAGAGAAATGTGTAATGTAGTTTCATCTCTCCTTACCCTCTGAACATTGAGGAAGTGAAAGAGTGCTTATTTGGAAGTTTTCTTTCACCTTTAACATACATGATTATCTGTAGGAAGAAATGCTTTATAGTAAGTATAAGAATTTGGTCCAATTACTATCTTTCATATTCTGGTTTCCTTTATTTTTAGTGGAAAATTCTGTTTAACTTAAGAAATACATAGCACAATGTTGAATGTGACAAAGCAGAACACTTAAAAGTATTAAATGAATTAAAAATATTGCTATGTAAGAAACAGACTGGAAAGAATAAATGATAAGTGGATATTTTCAAAACCTGGGAAATTACAGTAGTTATATTTTAGATGAATACCAAACAGACTATATTATTAAAGATATCTTAAAGATAATGTTAGAAATATAGCCAGAGAGAGGTGACAGAGATGTCTGTTTTCACAGAAATTCAAAATTGAATGAAAGCAGAATGAGAAAGATTAAGATTTTTTATTCTTTGTATTGATTTTGAGAAGAGAAAAGGAATAGTGGAGGGGAATCTTTGTTCATAATACCATTTCTTACTATTCTTAACCAGGAACTTAAAAACAGACAAGTTCTTACACACAAAATTTGTGTGTAAAAATATTTTTGCTTCAAGCAGAGTAATGCCTTCATGCTATTGCTGTGTAAAGCATAGGAATTTCAGGGGAATAGATTCTAAGAGAAGATTTGTGTTGCTCTTGTAAAATTGGGGTAACACTGGCTATTCAATTCATATCAATGTATTATAGAAATGAATATTAGTGTAAACTTTTCAAATCTACTTGTAAGGTAGTCTTTATTATGAATGATCAAATGTTCAGTTGAAATCAGGTGTCCTGTGACTGTGGGAGAATAATTTTTGAAGGACAGTTAGCACTTGTAGGCATGTAGTATTTGTAGAGTCATAGAATTCTGGTTGAATTTTTTTTTTTAAGATTTATTTATTTATACATACAGAACTGGGGTACAGGGCAGAGGCTCAGGGGTGGTAAAAGGCTTCACCAGAGACAGAGTGGGGAGCAGAACAGGCAGATCAACGAAGTACACTGCTGAGGGGAGCAGCGGGCAGGTCAGGAGAGGTCTGCCACGCCATGTGGTCACCTCTGGGGCAGGGGTGAATCGAACTCATGCGGAAGTGGCTTTGGCTTCTCAGTGCAGTGCTTTAACCCTCTGTGCCACTAAGGAGGGCCATCTGGTTGAATTTTTATAGGTGCATTTAGTTACTAATTCCCTACGATTCTACTAAAAAACATAGTAATCTGGGCTGTTCACAGTAGAAATGTTACATGCCTTGATTTTTGATAACAACCAAAAATATTGTCTAAGTACTTTAGTGTTAACATCTGCACTATGAATTACAATTAAGGGTAAGCTGCTCTGGCTTCCTTAGTGTGTGAGATAACTAAAGTCTAGGATGCTTTGAGGTTATTTAACATATTTTGTGTTGTTCTCCTTAACTAGTTTCATGAAAAACTAGTAACAATTTTTTTCTTCCTAATTGTTCTTTAAGGTAGAGTTTGAACATTATTATTGTAATTACCTGCTATGTTATACTAAGTATCAAAGTGCTTTATATACATTATATTTTTTAATACTCTCAAAATCTTAAAACAAAAGTTAGTATTTTTGTTTCCCATGTTGGAACTGTGCATCCTGTTGCTCAGAGATTTCATAAATTTACTCCAAATCTCAAGAATGGTAGCAGAGTTGTGATTTCAAACTCAACCCAAAATCTGGTTTTTTTATCACTATGCTCTTATTGAGTTTAGTATTTTGCTCTTTTTTACTGAGTTAAATTACCTTTTATTAAAAAGAAATGAGATTAAAGTTTCCATTTGGCATAAATATGGGTTTATACTTTAAATATTAAATTATTCTCTGCTTACATATACACACACACACATACAGTATGTCATGGTCATATAAATGTTTTTTTTTTTTTTCCTGGGCATCTGAATTGTTGTCATAAGTGTTCTTGGATATGTTTATAAGTCCAGATTAATAAATTTCAAATGTTACCCATGGAATTTTGGACTTTCTGAAAACATGCAGCACAAAAAAATATCCGCATGGCCAGCAAACTCAATTTTATGGCTATAGACTGGGTACAAAAATTAATGGAAAGTGTAAAGCCACTATAGACTCCTTGAATTACTGGTAGATTTGAAAATGAACAGGTATTTGTATGAACAGTATCTTAACTACTTATTATACTTTGCTCTATTCCCTGGTCATATTACATGATGTAACCGGATGAATCAGAAATTGGATCTGTATGGGGAGATGTGGATAACCACAGTTCCCTACTAGTCATTGCTTTCTGCAGATGAGATAATTCCAGTATTCTCTAGAAACAGTTTGGAAATCAGTCAGAATTTAAGATTTGCTAGAGTAGTTTGCTAAAATGCTTACAGAGAGAACAAAGAGTACTGATCTGATGCTTATTCCAGAGACTTTTGTACCTGACCTCTGAATAAACGTCTGGATTGAAGTCCTTTGTCTTAAAAAGTTCTGCTCACTGTCCTCAGCTCAAAAATGTACTGTACCTCTATCATGCTTGTTTTCAGGGGGCACTGCCATTTTAAATCATGTTTGTATGTTTCTTAGAACTGGTCATCATTCACAATGTTTGTTTCATGTACTGATCTGATTGATAGGATTTACTCATGAATGAGGAATGGGATTGATACGTTCATTTTCCTTACTTTATAATGCATGCATGGCAGTTTTTTTTTTTTTTTTTAGTTTTGGTTTTATTAGATGTGGTAAAGTTTATATAGTACTAAAATAATTTTATTAGTGTGATCTTTGGACCACTAGCAACAGAATCACCCATAGTGCTCATTAAATAGTAGGCTCTTAGACCCCACACCAAACTAATGGAATAAGCATATCAGGGAGTAGGGTTCAAGATCCTGCATTTTGAATGTTTCCCAGGTTATTTGATGCACACTAAAGTTTTTAAAGTACTATCTTTGAGGAATAAACACCATGTATTAAGGTTTTATTTTTTTGAAATATAAGTTGCTTAGAATTGTCTTTCTTCTTTTGAATTAATTCCTTCCTTTTCTCCATATTTTTATCTTCTCTCTTTCCAAGTGTAACTAATTTTTTTTGACAAATAAGTAATCTAAAGGAATTTCAAGTTCTATTCTATAGGTATCTTTTGACATTCAATTAATATTGGATCTAGTCTGATCGTGTTTAAAGAAATCCTTAAATGATTTGAAAACTTAGGGTCATTGCCAAGTTCCCCCTATTCTGAAGTATTTCCTTTTACAGTTTTCCCTGAAATTGCTATTTACTCCCTTTCAGAACGATATTAAAAAGAGTATGTGAATTCTCTGAGGCACATAATGTTTTTCCTGTTGGTCCAATTACAGGATACATGAAAAAGTAGGCTTCTAGAAAGATTTAATACTTTATATTAAACACTCTGCTTTGTTAAAGAACTCAATTTTTGTATTCTGACATTTTGATATTTGAATGCCTTCCTTTGGAATTCTTGTGATTTGAGGTTCAAAGATTAGAAAATGGTAGAAATTTAGTTCTTGTCAATAAATTTTTGTTAAGATGCTTCATTGTGGCCCTCGCTGGTGGCGCAGCGGGTTAAAGCACAGCACTAAGAGGCTACAGCCACTTCCGCATGAGTTCGAGGCCCGTCTGCCCCAGAGAAGATCCACATGGTGAGGCAGACCTCTCCTGACCAGCCCGCTGCAGTGTACTTCATAGATCTGCCTGTTCTGCTCCCCGCTCTGTCTCTGGTGGAGCCTCTCACCACCCCTGAGCCTCTGGCCTGTACACCAGTTCTGTATGCACAAATAAATAAATCTTTAAAAAAAAAAAAAAAGATGCTTCATTGTTACCTAGCAAAGCAGAAATGGTCCAAGAAGGTATTTATACCTTTTTACAATTGTAAACAGCATTGCCACATTTTATGCATAGATCTAACAAAAATAATTGTAGTGCTTTGGATGAATTTGACATGAAACAGTAACTTTTCATGAGACATTTACCATAAATATTGGATAGATAATCATTTTATCACATTTTAGACTGTAATTATTGGCTAAGAGTTAGCATATAATTAAAATCATATAATCAGAGCAAATCTCAGAGCTCTTAAGGTCATGTTGGAAAGTCTTTTTTTTTTTTTTGTTTTTCATGTGAATATGTGAAATGATGCCTGTTACAACTATCTTGTTTATACAAAGTGAGAGCCAGTTGGTTAATGCAGCCAACCCAGAGAAGGGGACTCAAAAGCAAAGAGAAAGATACCAATTTGGGTAATATGAGTGAAACTCTTCATCAAAAAATCTCATGTATTTTGGTACATACCTGAAATTTTCAGTTGTCTGAGCCAATACAGTCCCTTTAAAACAAGGTATGTGTGTGTGTGTTCCTTATTAACATCTGAGAGTTCTAACCGGTTTACCTTTGACAGTACTCATCACTCATTATTATTTATGTAGGAGCTGATTTCTCTGCTAGAATATAACCTCCATGAGGATAAGGAAATGTCTTTCTTGTCTGCTTATGTGTCTCAGGATCTACCATAAGTTTTGCACAGAATCACTATTCAATAAATATTTTAAAATGTGACTATACAATTTATTCTACTTTTTGATTAATATATTACAATGTTTTTGTGTTGTATGCAATTTTCTTCTCTATGTACTTTAAAGAGAAAAAAGTGTTCTCCATTCTAGATCGAAGTTCCTTATTTTCTCTACTGATCTTAATACATCTTGTCACTCTTGTCACCCACCTTTTAACTCCTCTATGTTAGTACAGCACTAAAATAAGTCAAAAAACCTCTTATTGGGCCCTCCCTGGTGGTGCAACGGTTATAAAGTGCAGCACTGTGAAACTCATATAGCCTCTTCAATGTGAGTTCAATCCCCAGCCAGGGAGGTGACCCACATGAGACGGCAGACCTCTCCTGATCTGCCTGCTGCTTCCCTCAGCAGTGTACTTCCTTGATCTACCTGTTCTGTTCCCCAGTCTGACGCTGGTGAATCCTCTCACCGCCGCTGTACCTCTGGCCTATATCCCAGTTCTGTATGCATAAATAAAAAATAACAACTCTGATTCATCTCTTTTTTTTAAGATTTATTTATTTATGCATACAGAACTAGAATATAGGCCAGAGGTACAGCGGTGGTGAGAGGATTCACCAGAGACAGAGTGGGAAGCAGAATAGGCAGATTGACAAATGCACTGCTGAGGGGAGCAGTGGGCGAGACAAGAGAGGTCTGCCATGCCATGTGGCCATGTGGATCACCTCCAGGGTGAGGATCAAACTCATGCTGACATGGCCTTAACTTCTTAGTGCCCTGCTGCACCCACAGGGAGGGCCCGATTTATTGCTCTTTTAGCAATCAGTTTCTAGTTTTTCATCCCCTTGGCTCTGTTCACTTAACTGTTTGCACTTAAATTGCAACAAATGTTAGTGTATTATAATTAATAATTCACACTTGCTCTTTAATCTCCCAAACTTTGTATTCTTGAAAATTTCAACTAAATCTTTTTTAACCTTTATAAGTGTGTGTGTTACAATGTTTTACATTTGTGGTAGTGAGGTACTAGTGTCAGTTAATGTTTATTTCCTATTGAATAGTCATTCCCCAGTCCTTCCTTGACAGAGACCCCACAGTTTTTCAGCTACTAGGGCAAGGGCAAATAGTAGAATGCTTAATGAGGTAGTTTCCTTCCATCAGTTTATGGTGCTTGTTTTCATACAGTCTGTCCTTAAAATAAAAGGAAATGTTCTAATGATAAACCTGACACCTAGTTCTTAGTAATGAGATATAAGGGGGATTTTACCTACAGATTCTGGGAAAAATGTTTTTAATCTATCAATCAATCATGTGTTTATGTAGTTATCATCTGTGTATATCTCTATGTATATGTTTAAGTATATCAATAAGGAGGCAGACAAGTGCAATATGTCATAGATTCCAGTGTGAACATTAAATTTGGAGAAAGAAAACAGACAGCTATTCGAAGATATCAAAAGATTTAAAAAATATCAACAAATTTAGATACTATTCACTAGTGACAATTTGGCTATAGTTCTAGAACAACTAGCCTTAGGAACTAATAGACAGTGTTTCTACATGTTATTAAAAAGTTGTTACTCTGAGAGGTACCAGTCTAAAGGAATCTAAATATTTACTGAAAGAAGAAACATATTATAATAGTAGCTAAAAATTGATGGGATAGAACCTCTTTTATTCCAAAGAAAGGGTATGTAACAATGCATTATTGTAACTTCAGTATTACACAAGGAGGAATTAACCCGTGTTACTGACTTGGACATTTCAGTTGACTTGACACCAGTCCTTCCCAGAGTGAGTAAAGGAGAATGTAAGATTACTATAGCTTAATAAAAACATTTTACATTTTAGTTTGCCCTGAAATGATTATCATTTCCTAAGTATTTCGTTCTAAAAAGGTGAATTTCTAATCTGACTGATACATATAGCTAGTCCAAGGGATTCAATTGAGTGTATACTGTTAGGCCTTTGGTTGATAAACTAACTTCCTACTGTTTAAGTTCTCATAACTGGTTTCCTCTAAGTGAATTTGAAGTGGCCTTCAAACATAGAGAATAGAGGCCTTCAAACATAGAGGAAAGAGCTGAACTGAAAAGACTGCAAGCTTTGCATGGAAGCATTACTCATTCAGCTAGATTGGAGATAACCAACAATATGCAGTAAGATACAACCAACACAGCTGTATATTGAGGAGAGAGACAAACTAACCAGCCTATAAGACACTGCCTTTAATTAATAGTGTTTCCTAATTGAGTGGCACTATAAATTGATGCCTTTTTATTGAAGTTTTTGGTGCTTATTTCAGTCATCGTTTGCTGACAAGCAGTCAGGAAACACTCAGGTGCATGATGGCTGGCTTTCAGAGGACCTGAAATAACTCTAGTTACTTCTCTAAATAATTTAAATTATAAGCCTTCAGGTTATGGTCCTGTATAGTTTTTTTTTTTTTTTTTTTTTTTGCTGTGCATATTAGAATTATTCAGTTAAGGGTTGGCACCTAATATCCAGACATTTATTCCACGCAGGGGTAAATTTGTAGATGTTAGGGAATTAAAGTGTCTGCAATACTAGCTTAAACATGCTTATTGAAAAAAAGTCTCACAACAGCTTATTTTCCTTTATGAGAAAACCAATATATGACTGCCAGAAATCAGTGTAATCATATCCAATTTTTCTAGAGAGTCAGTGTTAGAGTTTTTGCCAGTAGGATTTCTGTGGGTTTTTTGGAGAGCTTCATCATATGTATTACCAAGTGTTCTGATGGGGATAACATATTTTATTAAATGTTTGTTCTCTTGAAAAAAGTCAAACAAATATTCACATGATGTTACCTAAAACTGAATACCCACTGGTAAGTCAGGAATATAACTTAACATTTGTTGGTATTTACTCTAATTTCTGTCTAAAATTTATTCTTTTGAAGAATATATTCATAATGTTGTAATTAGAAATGGAATTTTTGGGGTTATATTGAGTTTTAAGTAAAACATTGAATTCTTAAAATTTTTTTTTTTAGGGAAAAAAGTACATCATAAAAACTTTCCCAAATATAATTTCTTAATAATTTCCTCCTCTTATTTGTAGAAGATGAGACTTTATTTTATTCTTTGGCATAATCATATCTTTTAGCATTACTTACCTCACATATTTACAAGCTAGGTATTGACTTGACCTTTTTGCCTCCAAATCTCTAATCTTAATCTCCTTTGTGCTATCAAATCAATTTTCTATTCCCTATATGGATTCCCAAGTACGTAGACAATGACTTTTATGCTTTTTAAGCTTTTTTTTTATTGGCCCAGATTCAAAATTGGCGATTAACTTTCGTTAACATAGTATTTTGATTAGAAAGGACTATAATATACTGGCTGCCATAATTCCAACTTTCAAGAAATTGTGTCTGTTTCTGAACTCTCTAGACTGAGAGAATGTTAGGTAACACATTATTCTCATTGTTTTTACTCTGTTATATATCCTATTTCTAATCATCCTCCAGCAGAGATTTCCATTTCTTCCTCCAAACTGGACTAACTGCTGTCCATGCTCTCCATACCTTGTCAGACTAGAATATCTTTTTATCTTCCTTCCTTCCTCCCTTCCTTCCTTCCCTCTCTCCTTCTTTCCTTCCTCCCTCCCTTCCTTCCTTCTTTTCTTCCTTCCTCTCTCTCTCTTTCTTTCTTTCATTTATTTGCTTATGCATACAAGAGCTGGGGTACACCCCAGAGGTGCCAGGGATGAGAGGATTCACCAGAGACAGAGTGGGGAGCAGAATAGAGATATTGACTGAAATACATTGCTGAAGGGAGCAGCTCATTGGCCAGGGATGAACTGATGCTGCAGTGGCTGCTGAGAGCTTCATAGAGCTGCACTTTAATCCATTGCAACACCAGGGAGGGCCCGGTAAACTGGGACTTTCTTTTTTTTCTCTTATGGTGGATTTCTTGTTTACTAAATACTATGTCTTTATTGTTTTACATTTTCTTAATGATGAAACATTTCCTGTAGTAGCTTTCTGAGAAAAATTACATGGACAGAGTGAATTTCAGATCTTGGGGGTGTGAAGTGTTTTGTACTTAGCATTCCTTTTTACTTATACTTTTGCTGGTTATATGGCTCTGGCATGGATATTACTTTTCCCTCAAAATAGTATCCCCCCTCCTCCATTTCTATTTTAGCTTTAGCTATTTCAAATATCTTTCTGACTCCTAAATCATTTTAAATCTTTCCTGTGGTATTATAATATATTGGTCTAGTTTCTGTGAGATCTACTCTACTATATTTTACAAAGCTTGTGTTGAAATTTTATAATTCTAGTACCATATTAAAATATTTTTAGTAGTTCTTTCTTAATGTGTGAATATTTAAAATAAATTTACAACACTTTACTTGTTTTCATAAGTAGAGTTTCCTGTCTTTTTCTCTTTTAAATTGTATTATTTTTATTGAGATAATGGTAGTGATTTGTAGTATTGTATATAATAATTTAGGGATATATGTTCATACCACTTTAGATGTATATTACTATACCCAACCACCCAGAGAGTACCAGTAACCCTCCAGCAGAGTTCATTCAGCCAACTCCTGCATTTGTTTCCTATACCTGATCTTCTCTCTGGTAGCCTAAATTCTGCATCTAGATTTCTAGGGTTTGTTTTGGCTTAGTTTAGTCTGTTCTTTTGTTTTGTTTCTTTATATTATATGTGAAATTATTTGGTATTTATCATTCTCCTTATCACTTATTTCTAATATATAAAATAGTGAGAGTATAAGTGCTCTTATACATGCAAGGCAAGGAATTTGAATATTCTAAAGAAAGTGATAAATCTAAGGGAAGAAAATGAGAAATGTAAACCTTTATGGATTTCTAAATGAAAGCATTAACATATTAACCATTAATTCTATTAACTATTAAGAATTAACTACTAATTCTGTTAACTATTCGTTCCATCCATGTTGTTGCAAATTGTCAAGGTTTCTTTCTTTCTTTTTTTTAAATAGCTGAGTAGTGTTCTATCTGTCTGTATACCACATCTTCTGGCAGTATCTTCTCATACAAAGATCTTAAATATGTTTTGAAGAAAAATTTCTTCTTTTTTCTTTAGAATCTTTACTTTCTTATTTTGATGACTATTTCAAGTTATATGGCATCCTTAAATATCTAGTCATTATAAACTGTTTATATTTATGAGTGAGACTTACTGGATGCTGCATCAATTGTACTTACTATCAGATTTACTTGTAAAACTGTAAAGTGAATAGATAATGCTTTCATTCCCTCCCCTTATATTTATCTTTCTTTAGAACATTCAAATATTTTGCCTTGAATGTATACTCTCACTACTTTATATATTAATTTTTATAATTTTGTCTATTATTCTTTAGCTGAGAGCTGCTCTAAAGCAGCCTCTCCAGAAAGCAGCACTCACATTTTCAACTCAGATAGCAGAAGGATGGTTGTTGTTTTTACATCAATAGTCAATAAATTTGGAGATCTGTCCATTTTTAAACCAGTCTTCCTGGTGTTATACCCAGCCCATACACATCAGAATTCCTGATACTCTCAGGGTTTGCTGTAGTATGTATTGATGTTCTTCTTTAAACTTCCTGAGATTGGCTAAATAATGTAGCCTTCACACATTGGATTTTTAACTCCAAACTTGTTTCTACCACTGTTTTGTTGTTTTTTTAATCTCTCCAGTCTTTTTTAAACTCTGTGATCTTATCCCTGTATGAATTTCTTTTAAAAAAAAAAAAGATTTATTTTTTTCTACATACAAGAACTGGGGTACAGGCCAGAGGTGTGGGGGCGGGGGAGGGGTGAGAGGATTCACTAGAGATAGAGTAGGGCATAGAACAGGTGTGGCAAGAGAGGTCTGCCACATCATGTGGGTCACCTCCTGGCCAGGCATCGAACTTGTGCTGCAGTGGCTGTGGAGAGCTTCATAGTATTGTATTTTACCCCTTGCCAACACCAGGGAGGGCCTCCTTTATGAATTTTTTAATCTTCTCTGGAGTATAGGGTTGGTATGAAGAAGAGAAAAAAATCATTTAAATTTTTTCTTTCATAAAGTTTTGGGCTTAGGGTTACATTCCATTTTTCATATCTATACTCTACTAGAGGATTAGCTTAAAATGGCTATGGCTACTCTTCTCCATAAACTAAAATGTGAGCTATATATTACCCTGACACTTCCAATCCCCTATTCTGCAAAGTTGTTACTGGAGGGTAATGAAAGCATTATAAGAACTAAGCATCGTCTGAATTCTGTATTTATGTTATACTTGAGAATGATCTCCATTTTATTTTTTAATAAATAATATGCATTTGTTGGTATAAAATATTTTTAAAAATCTATTTAATTTCCAGTGAAACTGGAGAAAAATGTTCTTGACACGTATTTGCCATCAAGGCAAAGACTTTCAACTCCAATGGGATTTGACTTCTTGAAAGTGGACTGTGTAACAACTCGCTCTCAGTGAGGTATTAGCAATGGTTAAATAATGATGAGTTGAATAAAATATTAATGTGATTTGGCTGAAAAAAATGTTGCAGGATTGCTTTCAAGCAAAAATAAAAAGTAACGATCCAACTCTTATTTGTTAGGCTTAACAAAATGTACAGTTGGAAAACTTACTCCTTACCAAGGGAAATAAGGGGAATATGTTATATATTAAGCCATTGGAAAGGCTGCATATTTGAGAGCTTCAAAGATCAGTTTTGGCCTGTACCATAGTTGATTTAGCATGGAAGAATGTTTTTTAGTTCTGGAATTAAATTTTCTTTTATTATTCTTTTGCATCACTCCATATAAAACTATTAAAATTCATCAAGCCAGTTTAAAAAAAAAAGTAATCAGTATAAGAAACTGACACAGACTTCCCAAATTACTTAGATTTTCTTTCACAGGTTTAGAAACAAATTGTAACAAGTTTAAAGAACTTAGTCAGCTTAAATTATATTTTATATTAGTAGATTAGTCTTTTTTCAGTATTTTCTGGCTAAGCTATTGATAATAACAGTTATTTCAATTTTGAAATTCATATTTACCATAGGTTTTGGTAAAAAATATAAAATTTAACTCAATAGAATTAGATTTAAACATTTGATACGTTTGTGCTTCAAAATTAATCTGGTGAAAGGATGGAGGACAGAGAAGAAGTAGTCAGGATGGAATTTTACTCTTTGAATGGCAATACCAGACCTGCAGTCTCCTGTGGTTCTTCTTTGGAAGAAGTACCTTTCCATTTTAAGATATTTACATGAAGGTAAGCATTTATACTCATCGTTACAATCATAAACTTCAGTGCCCAGAGCAAAAAAAGTTCATATATTAGATAAGTGACCACAGTAGCTTTTGGAAGATTAAATTCATGAATTTGAGCCACTCAGCAAAGAAGGTAAACATACACAAGATTATCAGCCATATCACCTGTTGGTAGTTTGGACTATGGAACACAATCCTAAATATAAACTATCAAAAAGAAAACAGGGTTATGGATTGCTCACATTCACATTTCAGTTTATGGGGAAGAGTAGCCATAGTAATTTTAAGCTAATGCTCTAGTAGATTATAGCTATGAAAAGTGGAATATATCTTTAAGCCCAAAACTTTATGAAAGAAAAATTTAAATGAGTTTTTCCTCTTCTTCATACCAAAACTACAGAGAACATTAAGGAATTCAGAAAGGGATAAGATCATGGGGAGGGCACTTAGAAATTATATTAATAAAATTATGGTATTAAACCTCACATTTTTATTTTAAAGTCCTTAGTTGAGGATCATTATTTTGGACATATAATCCGTATTCTTTGATATATGTCATTTCAAACTCCAGCTGTTTAATAAATGAGTGGGAGATGGTAAGAGACAGTAGAAAAAATTTAAGAGATGGAAGTGATAAGTGATTGCTGACAGTTTGCTGGTGAAGGGAGAAAAAATGTCATATAAGTAAATAGAAAAACTAGGAGATTACAGAGCTTTTGAGCTGCTGCTTCTTTTTGAACCAAATTTTAATTTATGAGTAAACGAGAACTGGTAATTGTTAAAGGATACTGTGAACTAGAGTCTTCTAGACCAAAACAATGCTTTTGTTTATAGCTTGAGCTACTTTCCCTTCCTCAGTATGAGCACTACACATGAGACAAGCTAGATATTTGCTATTTCCTGGTCATGTCATAAACTTTAACATAACGGGGAGATAACGTGTTCATACATGAGAGACTATGATAAAGGTGCACAGGTGAATTGGTGGTGGGAATTTTGTGGGGACTTCATCTGAGAGGAGAAAACAAGCATTGTACAAAAATGAAGAATGACATAAAATAATATAAAAAAATAGAAATAAAAATAAAATACAGTTATCTTGGGTTTGTTCATTATGTATTCTTTGTAACTGGTGGACTCCTGCACTCTTCTCTATTGGGAAGCACATAAACCTTTGGACATTTCTTCTTCCGTACTCTTTTATGGCAGCGTATGTATTTAACATCAAAGTGCAATATAAAAAGAAATACATGCACTTTATATAACTTATATATTGTTTATTTCTGTATTTACATATTATATTGCACTAATAAAAATTGACAATATAGTGAACTAATGAATTAGATCTTCATAAATTAAAAATTGACAGTTCTCCACAGTTCTTTACCCTTTGACCATCTGGACTTTGGAAGATAAAGTGTGAATGATTTATGAATTAAGGAACAAATCAACCTGTTTTTGCCAACTTTAATATGGTACATTTCACTAGATTTTTATGGAAATTTAAGAATCAGAACAAAGTGATTGTCATTGTAGAAAGATTCTCAAATCCCTTTTTTTATGGGAATTTAAGAATTAGAACAAAGTGATTATCATTGGTAGAAAGATTCTCAAATGACATACAGCTTGCCACCACTTCTAAAGTAAATATTGTGTATAAACATCAAAAAGATCTAGGAAGCCATAACCTTAGACAATGGGAATGAGAATACAGAGGTGGAAACATAATGTTTTTTATAAACATTATCTTTCATATGACCATTTATTCCAATGTATTATTATGTGTGGATAGGTGTTTCCTATTATTGCAAATTCCTGATAGGGAAGACTATAAGCCTATATCTTATTTATTTTATAGGATCTTTCAATAAGATAATGAATTTCCAATGTTAGAAAATAGTGCTGAAGCAGTTATAATATTGTGTGTGGCATTTATATTAGTATGATTTATTTGGAAAATATTTACCTAAAAATATATATAAAAAAGGTTTTCTTTAAACCTCCCTCACCCATAATCTCACTTCTTTCTCTCCCTGGATGCTAATCTAATAAGTCATCTGAAATATGGAGAAAATACAAATGCTTAAATATTAGGTAATACACTAATACTTAAAACATTTAGATACAGGGAGTATGAGAAATAAAAATAATAGGCAACCTAACAGATTCCTAGTTATTACAAGATTAGAAACAAATTTTATTTTATTTTTCAATTTTTTTGAGGTAACATTAGTTATGACATGTGTATGACTTGGCAGAATAGAATAGGCTCTACCCATTTGACACATAGTCCTCCACGGTCGTCCACTGTGCACCTTCGCCACTTTGGCCTCCCTTTCTCTCTCCCCCTATAGTAGCCACAGTTCTATAGTCAGATTTCTAAAGTTGCTTATTGGTTTGGTTTTATATGACCTTTTGCTATGTTTTTGTGTATTTCACATATAATTGACAATGCTTATATATTCCACATACAAGTAAAAATACAGAATGGTAAAATGTTAGATATTTTTACATTCCATTTTTTTTTTATTTATTTATTCATACAGAACTGGGGTACAGGCCAGAGGCTCAGGGGTGGTGAGAGGCTTCACCAGAGACAGAGTGGGGAGCAGAACAGGCAGATCGACGAAGTACACTGCTGAGGGGAGCAGCGGGCGGGTCAGGAGGGGTCTGCGGCGCCATATGGTCACCTCCAGGGCAGGCAGGAATCGAACTCATGCGGAAGTGGCTTCAGATTCTCAGTGCTGTGCTTTAACCCGCTGCGCCACCAGGGAGGGCCTACATTCCATTTTTAAATGAAATTCAACAAAATCCCTCTATTTCATGCCCTTTGCTTATTTACTCATGTTGGTTCTGTGTCTACCAAAATGTTTTCAACACTCCTTTGATACAGATAACTCAGTTGTTCCTTTACTTTGCAGTTTCCACCATTGTTCTGAGACTTCCCCTATCTAAAAAACTTTACTAAGGCATGGCTGTATTTGACTGTGTGTGTTCATCTGCTTGCCTGGACATTGTCAGTAATTTCTGTATAAATATTTAACAAAATAAGTACCTTAAAGTGTTCATTAAGTAATCAATTATGCTGGCTCTTTGACTGGAAATGCAAGAAAATGTTCTTCCATTAAAAAAAAATATTACATTGAACAACCTGTCTAATCCTTAATAAAGTCTTCCAGTTTGATTTTAGCAGATACGAAGGAAGCCCTAAAATGTGAAAATGATTATTTTCATAAAAATATTATAGTTCATAAAATGGGGTGAAAATAGTTTTTGCATGTATTTACAACGATACATTTTAAATTCTTAGGAAAATACTCATAGTTTTTGTATTCAGGGTTTCCACTTCATTCAGGAGCAAGCAGTTTATACTCTTTTCAAGGGAAACTATATGACGTTTAGGAAAACCTAGTGTTTCTACATGGATTTCTAGCATTGCTAGATAAGCCCTTATATCCTTCAAACATATTGCTTGGATCCATGGTTCATAGGCAAAGTATGATATGTATGCATATATCTCAAATATTAAAATAATTAACATGCATGGCATAAATAATTATTATTAC
The DNA here is from genome assembly GCF_000260355.1 of Condylura cristata. Taxonomy (NCBI): domain Eukaryota; kingdom Metazoa; phylum Chordata; class Mammalia; order Eulipotyphla; family Talpidae; genus Condylura; species Condylura cristata. Next base: position 48,010,412 of record NW_004567111.1, read on the forward strand.
TGCCATTCTTGTGTCAAATCATGAATGAGAATTAGCCAAGTGTTCATTATAAATGAGATGTGGGGAGGAAATTTTAATGTGCAACATAATTTTAAATAAGGTTCAAAGCATAGCAAAAATTTCTTAATTAGGAGGTATATATTTTCCCCATTTTCATTGAGCTAAAATTGACAAATGTATAAGATGTTAATTTGATAGCTCTCTATTACAAAACCATTACCAACATAACTTTAGCTCACATCTCCATAATGGCACATAATTAACATTTCTATTTTATGCTGAGAACATTTAAGATCTATTTTGGGATGACTACTTAAACAGTCATTTACTCATTAAGCAACTCTTAGCATGTGTTTTTTTTTTTTTTTTTTGGCTTAGAATTTATCTGGGATATATTTTATCTTAAATGTATTACATTATTATTGTTATATTATTTTTAGGTATTTTGCCAAAGCTTATATATTGCAGGAAAAAAATATAATTTTCAGTGAAGAATATGAGTAGGGGACTTTAACTTAGTTGATAAATCAGGAATCTGATCTTTGTTGCCTATTTCCTCACAGGTCTGTTCAAATGGTGTAGATGTACATAAATCTAAGATTAGGGAAAGTAATGGGGAAAGCATCTGACTGCAATTGCAAGAGCCTTAAATGTTATTATGCCAAATTTCCAGCTTATAATAAATGAAGGCACTGACTATAATCTGATTGGTGTTGATCTCTGTTTCTTTCCATATACCTAACACATATTTTCCACAGGATCATAATAGCATGATTCATAATTCCTTTAGGTATTATAAGGGGAAACAAATCTGTTAATTTGATTACATAAGTAGATGTACACAGGTACTGAAATGGTTGATTTGTAGGCAGTCCTTTCCTTCTTAGTTAATTTGGATGAAATTTATATACATAAATTCTGTTTATGTGAAGAGTTACTGTGCCAAAAAAGACCAAGAAGAGGCAAAAAGAATCAACTCTAGTTTTTTTTTTTTCTATATGTGTTGTACATGTGGGCAACTCAGTTCTGACACAATTTTTTTTTTTTCTCTTCCTTCTTGGTTTATAAAAGAGCTATTCTGTTAGGTTATAAATAATGGATGCCCAACTTGCTCTTGAAGTGTTCACTGAGCAGAAGAAAACTATTAATGTTATTAGATGACTGGCAGATATCTCTAGGGATTTTGAATTTTTCAATATGAAGTAAGGCTTGAGGGAAGCCTTGATTTAGCCAACATTTTATTAAATCTATGGAATTATTCAATTTAAACTTGGCTTTTGAATTGTAAGTGGAAGAGTTTGTCTAGGCAAACAAATTATTTCCTTTATCTCTCCTTATTCTCTTTCCAACCATTTCAACTGATCGTTTCCTTTTTATTTTCTGATTAGTAGCTATCATCAAGGTCTGTATTCAGTTATACACTGTGGTGCAACAAGCTCAAAATGCAAAATTTACTACCTCCAGAGTGATTCCATGTTACTAAACTTAACCACTTCAATGTACTCTTTTAAATTCTTTAACACAAAGAAGGTTAGTTGAAGTCAGAAATTCTGAATGATTGGCCATGGATCTAATATCTAAGTAGTTATCTGAAAGAAGGTTTTATAGTGAAATGATTGGGAAAGGTTATTTACCCTATTGTTGGAAATACAAAGTTCATCTTTGGATAGTAATGACTGACAAGTTGGAGAAAATCCTTTAACTATTTAAGAAAGCATTTTAAAATTGTACTTGCCATGAAAACCAGCTACACAATGTTTGTTTCTGTCTTGCCAATTGTTTATTACAATCAGTGGTTCATGGAGTACATACTTGGAAATACTGATTTAGGGACTTTAGCCATCTCCTTTGATCTTACATTATAGAATGGTTTGTTACAGTGACATTCTTGGGATATAGAACTAATGATGTTTTCCACAAATAAAATAAATTTAAATTGTTTACTAATAAGAGGACTTTTCTGAAAGTGGGAAAATTTATATCTGGATGCATTTGGAGAAACTCTGAGAACTTTAGAATGAAACATAAAATTCTAAATATTTTTAGGTTTCAGGTTGCCTTCTAGCTAAAGACTGCCATGATCCAGGTTTCCAGCGTGCTCTGCAGACTTTTCAGACTTGACAGCTCTACAATCAAATTAGCCAATGCCTTAACATAAATCTGGCTAACAGTATCCTAGTATCTATCTGTCTGTCTGTCTGTCTACATGTCTGTCTCTGATTATATAGCTATAAATATAAAATCTATAAATATTTATATACCTATAAATATCTCTATAGGTATATAGAGATAGATATATAAATAGAGATAGATAGATGATAGAAGGTAATTCCTAAAAAAAGCATGGTGCCATTGGTTATTTACAGTGATTTAATAATTTTAGTTATGATAAGAAATATAAATTCCTAGAATCTTCCTTGTGGTGCTTAAAAAGGCCACTTTGCTTTTAATCTAGATATTGTGCTGAACATAAATGATATCATTGTAACCATTCTAAGTACTAAAGAATTCTGAATGTATAAACAGACTTGCCCAGGAAGAAAAGTACTCAGAATAAGTTCATAATTCTGTAGTTGATTAATATATATTACAAATTACATACCAATAACCCTGAAAAAGCCTCTTGATACCCCCCATGTATATGAGGTCAAAACAATTCTACTCCCCTTACATTATTTCCTCCCCCCCCCCCCGAGAAGCTTCAGTAATGTAATCACTTTATAGTGAAGTAATCCATTTATGTATTAAAAATAAGTTCACCAAAACATGAAAAAAATTGTGGGTTAATTTAAGATATACAAACAAGATCCCAAAGTGCATAATGGAGAAAATTTGTTTCACTAGACTTTAAATTTGTATTTTCAGTATTCAGTTTGCCATTTTTCCCTTTGTATTTTATCTACACAACCTTTCTCATCATATTATTTGTTTTATTATCAATTCCTCCCTCAATTGGATCATAATCCAAAATGACAAATATGTTTTTTCTTTCATTATTGTTATATTTCCAATCTTTAGAACAGTGGTTAGCACATAGAAAGTACTCAAAATTACTATATTTGTTAAAAGAATGAAGTAAGCTCTGTTTTTAATGTTTAGGAAAGTTGAGTTCTTAGCGGATAGGTAATGACAGTATGTGAAATCATACAGTGATTATATGTGGAATGAGATGGTAAAATATCTGGAGTTGAGCTTTGAAACTCAGCAACATTCATAGGAAAACAGAGGAATCACATCTACATGGGCACTGAGCAGGAGAAATAAGGATATAAATGGAGTATAAAATGAAAATGATGGCTTAGAAACTGGTGAGACTAATCAAGGAAAACAGGTTAAGATTGTATAGAAACTTAGGTACTGTAGTCATCTCTCCTCTCAAATGCCATAATTTTTTAAATTTTATTTTATTTTTTAATTTTTATTTTATTTGTACATACAGAACTGGGGTACAGGCCAGAGGCTCAGGGGTGGTGAGAGGCTTCACCAGAGACAGAGTGGGGAACAGAACAGGCAGATGGATGAAGTACACTGCTGAGGGGAGCAGCGGGCGGGTCAGGAGAGGTCTGCCGTGCCATGTGGTCACCTCCGGGACAGACAGGGATCGAACTCATGTGGAAGTGGCTTTAGCTTCTCAGTGCTGTGCTTTAACCCGCTGCGCCACCAGAGAGGGCTTCAAATGCCATAATTTTAAATAACATTTTTATTTTTTAAATAAGTGATAGGTTATACTTAGTTTTATGCAATTTGTGCCAGAGAATTTTTTTTTGTAACATAATAGCTATAAGCAACTTATTATTAATTCATTATTTTGAAATAAAGTGTGATGGAATCTATCTTTGTGGCATGATTTTGGAAGAGAGATAATTAACTTCTGGCATTCTTTCTGGCTCTGGGGTAAGTGTGTAGAATATATGAAAATGGAGCAATAGTTCCAACTCTGAATAATCTGAAATCATATAATACTCTCTGGCACCAATTTAGATCAAGCTTATGGTATCAGCTATCATTTCCTTTGTCCTATAAGATGGTTTCCATTTGGATGATGACAGCCACCTGCTTTTAATAATGTAATGGGAGTAGAATTCAGTTGACCTCATATACATGGGGTGTCAGGAGGCTTTTAGGGCCATTGGTATATAATTTGTAATATATTTATCAACCACAGAATTATGAACTTACTATGAATACTTTTTCTTCCTGGGCAAGTCTGTTTATACATTCAGAATTCTTTAGTACTTGGAATGGTAGCAATGAAATTATTTATGTTCAGCACAATAGTTAGATTAAAGCTCCACAAAGAAGATTCTAGGAACTTATATTTCTGGTGATCACTATAATTATATAACCAATGGCAGCACACTTATTTTAAGAGCTGACTTTTGTTCTCTTCATGGTTGAAATTTTAACTTAGTGCTTTGTTAAAAAAACGGCTCAGAGTCTATTGTGTGTGTTCTTACTTTGACAAATTTGATTCCAGGTACTCTAGGTCTGTAGTTGTATAAATGTATAATATCTATTAAGATTGTTGTAATCAATGTTAATTAATGGATGACTAATTATAATACTCTTTATTGTTAAAAATGAAAAAGGTTCACAATGTTAGGTGAAAATAGAAATCCCTTACCACTCTTACTCTTTACAAAGATTAAACCAGACTTTAATTTTGTACAGTGAAAATGCAACTGCCTAAAAGAGATGTTTTCATTAAATGTGGGTATTTTCACATGAAACGTGGCATCAACAACTTGACACATGGAAAGAGCATAGACTCTCACCTCAGAATCCTGGCTTCTAGCCCTAGTTCCATCAATAACTATTTTCCCATTGTTAATTGTTGGGCTCCCAGTTTTAAGATTTCTTTTTCATTTCTCTGTATCTCTAGTCTTGTAATTATGAGTTGTATTGATTGAATGGAAAGGTACATATCTCTAAATAAAGATTATGTCCACTTTTGGGTAATCTGTTGGAATTGCTTCAGGATTTTAAGAAAAATGAAAAGGATATTTTTCTTTTAATGCCAGAGAACCTCATAGAATGAAAGATGTTTGACTCCCATGGTAGAGAGTGTTGTAAATTTTATTCCAGCAACAGTCCAGTTCAACTGACATCTTTTATTTTAGCTGTTGAGGGGTCTTTTGAAGTTTCTTGGAAGGATCTCTACTGCTGTATGGAGAGACAAGCCAGGATAAGCACAGCTAGAAAGAGGAATGTGGCATATGTGCTTACTGCTGTTAATACCATTTGTCATTCTTTGCACAAGATTGGTGAAGCCTTAGTTGCTGGAAAGTGGAATCCAGGGTTCATCTGTTCACAGAAAAGTTAAGCTTAAAGAATTGCTGTCATCTTAAGTTGTATAGTACTTTGTATCCTTTAAAACTTATTTTCTTAACCACTTTTGCCATCATTTTTATGACTATCATCTTTGGTTAAAAACACACACACATACACACCGGGAAAATAAGAATAATATAAATTCTAAGCTGTTGGACACATTTCTAGATGTTTGTGTTTGATAGGCTTTTCTTTTTAACTTAATTGGAAAATAGATTAAGAGAAAATATGTTTCAAAAACATTTGAAGTCCTTGAGATATGAGCCAGAAATGGGCTCCAGATAGGTTTGTTTGATGTGCAAAAATCCATTTTAACATTACTTGAAAAAAAAAAAAACAACTCTTTGATGTAGGATATCAGGAGTCTCACTAAATAAATTGCTGTAAATATAGATAAGACATGGGCTCTCAGCTCTAGTTCTTGGGCTATTCTATGTATGGGAATAGTCATGTCCTTTTTCATCTGAAACTTTTAGAGAATACTGTCCTGGTTTGTCTTGATTCATTTTAGACATTGTGAAAATTCAGTGACCAATCTAGACTCAGAGCTGTGAGAGTGCTTTTGGAGAAGGAAAGTGAACTCTTTTTTTTTTTTTTTTTAAAGATTTATTTATTTATGCACACAGAACAGGGGTACAGGCCAGAGGGTGCAGGAGCAGTGAGAGGATTCACCAGAGACTGAGCAGGGAGCAGAACAGGCAGATCCATGAAGTACACTGCTGAGGGGAGCAGTGGGTGGGTCAGGAGAAGTCTCCCACACTGGGGCCAGGGATCAAACTCATGCTGCAGTGGCTTTAGCTTCTCAGTGCTGTGCTTCAACCTGCTGCGCCACCAGGGAGGGCCTGGAAAGTGAACTTTTAAGTAAGGTTACCTTGAAGGAATTCACAGTTTATTTGGGGGAGGTATTGCTAACATAGATAAAGCAAAGTGAACTCTACAATTAGTGTGACATTGTAAACTATAAAAATTCTGTAATATGGGTATTCAATTAGGTCTTTACTACAACTAGGTCAATTATTAGAACATGATATCCCATATAGGTAAAATTTTCAAACAAATGCTTCCTAATTCAAAATCTCTTTGGTGTTAATCAGGATCATCATTATGGACATAGGTTTTTTGAGCTCGAAATAAGTTTAGATATGACCTAGTCTAATGTCTTCCTCAGTCTGTTTTGAAAACCTAATCCCAGAGAATTTCCCAAAGGACACCAAGCATTACCATTAAGCTTTACTGATTCTCCAGATTTTACAGTGATATCATATTGTGCTTTTAATATTATCTTTGGGGGTCTCTGATATGTATTTCTGTCCTGTGGTGATTAAAAATTGTTATGCTTTTATAACTTTTATTGATTTTTCTCCATTGTCAGCCAAATATTAGTTTCCTAGGACTTTTCAATGTGCGGGGTTTAGTGTGGGAAATGGGTTCCAACTGTTTCCAAAAATAAAAACACCATTAAGAGCTATGAACAAATATGATACATTTTTTTTTTAAGATTTATTTATTCGTACAGAATTGGGGTACAGGCCAGAGATGCGGATGGTGAGAAGATTCACCAGAGACAGAGTGGGGAGCAGAACAGGCAGATCAACGAAGTACACTGCTGAGGGGAGCAGTGGGCTGGTCAAGAGAAGTCTGCTGCGCCATGTGGTCACCTCCTGGGCAGGCGGGGATCGAACTCATGCGGAAGTGGCTTTAGCTTCTCAGTGCTGTGCTTTAACCCGCTGCACCACCAGTGATACATTTTAGTCCATACATTTGGTGAAGATTTTGACATGTGGCTTCTTGTTTTCCTCACCTCTTCAATTTCTACTTTTCATGAGTAACTTTATCAGTCATGATGATAATGAATCCTAACATTGTATTTCATTTTTAAAGTTCATGCTCCATCTCTTCTACCACTCTGTTTGTACTATTCAAAACTCCGCACCCCACTTTCCTTTTTGTTGTTTGTGGTAAACAACTCTTAATTAATCTTGTTGTCTCTGTTCACTTTCTACCAGGAAATTGTTGGAACGTTAAATTGCTGTAAGATGGGTTGCCACCTTAAATTCAGTTTCCAAGCTCAGTATTTTAATACTAACTGGAATTTGTTCCCTATTTTCCTAGCTACCTCTTCTATTCCCTGCAGCTTTATAAATTCTCTCCTTTTTCAGACATGTTTTTCTCTTACTTTTGATCTCACTCTCAATGGGTTACCCCACAGAAAATATAAAAGCATCACATGAGAATACCATTAGCATCTTACCCTCTTAAAATTTAACATGATTTACATCCTTTGTATTACATTTCCCTTTGTTTAGTGTAAATTGTGAGAGAGGGTTCTAATTTTATTTTTATTTTTCCGCAGGAGTAAGCAATTGTCTCAATATCATATATTTGTTAAATCATTCCCACTATAGTTTCTTTTTCCTTTTTTTTTTTAATGTCTACATGATTTTTCCTCTTATGCCTGGTCTGTTTCTGAGTTCTCTTTTTGGCAGGTTAATCTATTTTTCTCTTATTGTGTTGATTACAGCATAGTTACTACAGCTTTTTTTGATGTCTGTTCCTAAAGATTGGGAGAATGCTCTATTATTAGGTCTTACTTCCATATAAATTTTCATGTCACATGTTTAAGGTACCTGAAAATAACATTTTGGGATTTTTATTAGGATAACATTGAATTTAAATATTAATTTAGAAGAGAACTGAAAGTTTTTACAATACTAACTAATTAATATGTTATATTTCTCTAATTGTGTGTTCTTTGATTTCATTTAGTGATATTTATATTTTTCTCTATAGAAGTCATCACAATTTTTTATAAAGATTTATTTATTTATGTATACAAGACCTGGGGTGTACACCAGAGAAGGAGGGCATGAGAGGATTCACCAGAGACAGAGTGGGGAGTAGACAGGCAAATCCACCAAAATACACTGCTGAGGGGAGCAGCAGGTGAGAAGGGAGAGGTCTGTTTACCATTTGGGTCACCTCCCTGTCCAGGGAAGCAGTAGCTTCATAGTACAGGGCATCTTAATGCCTTGTGACACCAGGGAGGCCCAGAAGTCTTCACAATGTTTTAAGGACTTTCTTGAGTATCTTATATTTTTGAGACAATTTTGAGTGAGAATTTTCCTGTAAGAATGAGCTTTCAAAATCTTTATCTCCTCAAAGCAAGATATCTGCTTAAGATCCTTCAATGGGCTATCATTCCATTTGCATTGATATTTATATTCTAATAAAGACAGGCATGTTTCTTATAAACTAGTTTTTGTTTTTACTTCTCACTCTTTTATTTCATGCAAACCTTATCATTTACTTTAAATTTCAGCCACATATAATTCTATATTAATTAACCTTAATCATTTTTCTCTTGTTCTTTATGCCAGTTGATTCATTGACAAATGCTGTTAATTCTTTCTCCAAAAAGTAACATCACAAATCCAAACATATTTTACTATCTACTACCTCCACTCCAAAGCCGCCATCACCTTTGTCTTGGAAGACTAGTAAACTCTAATTGCTTTACTTACTTACATAGTTTCTTTCTATATAATACTTTTCCTACATAACAACTAGAGTTATTTTTGAAAAGTGTCCAATATTAGATAAAATAAAATAATCTTTGGTTAATAAAGTCCTATTGGATCTGATTCTTCACTACTTGTCCGCTTTATGATAACTGCTCTTCTTGGTCAATGCTTTCTAGCCATTCTTCTTTGTTCAAACACATGAATTTTTTGTAGTATTTAAATGTTTCATCTGCCTTGAATATGTTTTGCCCTGTCTCTCTTTTCCATAACTCTACTTCTAATCATCTAATGGTTTAATACACACATACTGAATGAATGAATGAATGCATTTCTTTTTTATTTTTTCATTGCACTAGGTTGTTGTTTTGAGTTCACCTCACTTATCTATTTGCCTAAAACAACTTCTTTCTCTATTTTTCTCTTACAACTTTTCCCACCCTTGCCTAGAAACAGTGTCATCTACATATTTGTTTGGGTTCATTCTTTGGACAGCTTTTCTTGAATCCTATTATGCCATTTTCATGGCATTATGGGGATTAGGTACCCTCTTTAGTATTTCTGGATATTATACATTTTTTTTAAATTCTATTATCTTTTTTAAAATATCTAATATCTATATTTCTGGATATTATACATTTTTTTAAATTCTATTATCTTTTGTACTGGTATATGACTGGTACATGACTCATGGAGCAGATGTTATTTTTTTACCCTGTTATCTAACTGCATTATTTTATATTGTGCCTAGTATAACTCAACAAGTACCTAATGAATAAAAAAGGGGGTGATTAAACCTATTTTGAATTCTGAGAGGCCCATGTAGTTTCATTTCTGTTTCTTACATATGTTCTGGAATGCTAAAGGTATTTAAAAAATAACCTCTAAAGAGCATATTGTCTTATTTCATTTGTGATACCTTGTATCCATAAATTCCAAAGAAGTTTATGAATATTATTTTTACAATGTCTTTTTTTTTCTGATTTTTATCATATAACTATGGCTAATGAAAATAGAGAAAATGTTCTTGATGAGAGGAATTAATATTGTTATAGAAAATAGAGAAAATGTTCTTGATGAGAGGAATTAATATTGTTATAGAATTAAAGTTCTACTCTCTAATATATGTTCTTCTAACCCCTCTACTATTTCCAGAATGTCTTGACTCAGAGACTGTGACACTGTTTGGCCCAACTAGTATTGTGCATATTCTTCAATTTTGAATCTGTAAATGCTCTGAGTTTATCTTTGATTTTATATATTTGATTCTGACTTCTTTCCTTATGTCTCTTGCTTCTTGGTTTAGTCTTTCTTGGTACTCTGAATAATTGTTGAACTGTGTTTTTTGAACTGTTTTGGACATGGAAAATCTTAGGTTTACATGTTATTTTTACTTTCTTTTTGATATTCAAGTGCTGCATTCAACCATTGTCACCTTGCAATTCCCAAAATACAGCAGATTTTTTTTAAAGACAAATATATTGAAAAATCTACATTTACAGAAATATGGTATCTAAATTTTGTTACTTTATAAAGTTGGTTAGAAAGCTATAGATTTTTAAACAACCCCTATTTAGGAGTGGTTCCACCAAAAAATTAATTTTGCCATTCAGATTTAAGAAAATAACATCAAAATTACTCTTTATATAAAATTTTAGCAATTAAGTAGAGGATTATAAAAACAAGGATTACATAATTAGAAAGATAACAGTAAGTTGTGTGAGAAAAATAAATTAACAAACTATCAAGTCAAAGCAAAATGTAATTTTGTTAGTAATGATGATGATAATTTTATGTTGCTCTGATACCAACTTAGACTAATAAGAAGTTTAGTCCAATTTGTGTCCTAATTACGTGACATTTTCAAATATGGTACACTGAAATAATTTTTTTTATCTTGGCTGCAGCTAAAAATGTCTCCTTCTAGTTTTCAGGAGGAAAAGTTTGCCAGGAAATAGATTTTACTATCCAATTTCTAATGAGTCACTGTGATCAATGAACCATTTTTTCTTTAACCTCAGTAATATTTTCCCAGTAACATTTTAAAAACATAAAATATCTTTAAATTACCTAATAAATTTTACCTCATCTTATAAACTAGCTTAATTTAAGAAGTTTCCAAACAAGTTTTACACTTTAAAAACTATCTAGCAGTCTAATCTATACAGTTTGTCAATTTTCATTTAGGTTGAATAGAAGTATCAAAACAGATAGGTTTCACTTGATGCAAGTGTTCAGTTGCTGTGTTTATATCATTATTAATATAGTTGAATTAATTTCTACCTTTTTTTTACTACTTTTTATTCATTGCCCTTTTTTTCTTTGTTTCTCTTTTCCCCTTCTATCCTCCACTGTTCTACCTTTTCTAGTTTTAATGGAGCATTTTCTGTGATTTTGTGTTCTCTCCTTACTTAGCATATGAAGTGTATTAAAAAAAAGATGTTTTAGTATTATCCTCCCTCAAATTTTCAATATTCAGTGCAACTAATTTAAGTTCACTTTCAAGTAGCACTATATTGCTTCCGGGTTGTACAAGTAGCTTAAAGTAGAATAATACCAATTCTTCTCTTCCATCTTTTAAAACATCATTATCATTGACTTCATTTAACCAAAAGTTATATTCACTATAATCATGTTCCTATTATTACTTTGAAAAATATGTTATCATTTAAATCAATTTAGAATAAGAAAAATATTTTTGCCTTAATTTTATTCCTCTTTTAACATTCTTTATTTCTTTGTGTAGATGCAAAATTCTGTCTTATATCACTTTCTGAGAATGTCTTTATTTCTCTTTCATCTTTAAAGGATAACTTTGCTGGATAGAGTTTTCTGTTAGTGACTTTCTTCTTTTAAAACTTTTTTATCCCCTTCTTAATTATATGGTTTCTGAAGAGAAGTCTCTATAAGTTAAGGTGGTGCTCCCTCTTCATCTGGCTTATTTAAATATTTCTTCTTATATTTTATTTTTACAGTTTGAATATATTGTACATAGGTGTAGGTTTGTTTGCTTTTAAAATCCCATTTGATGTTCTCTGAGCTTCATAGACTTGTTATTTCATTGTTTTGAAAACTATCACCCATCTTTACTTAAATTTTGCTCTCTCCCTTTCTCTCTCTCTTTTTTCCCCTTGAATTCCCCATTATGTGTAATTGGTCTTTTATAGTTGTCCCATAGTTCTTGAATACTCTATTCCATTTTTTAAAATTCTTTTTTCTTTTTTATATTCGGTATTTGAAGTTGTTGTTAATATTTAAGTTCAGCGATTCTTTCCTAAGTTATGTGTAGTCTGTTAATTGGTTTATCAAGTCTTTTAAAAATAATTATGGCCCTCTGTGGTGGCACAGTTGGGTTGAAGTACAGCACTGCACGCTAGCCACACAGTTTCTTCAGTGCCAGTTCTATCCCCAGCCCCGGATGTGACCCATATGAGACAGCAGACCTTTCCTGTCTCACCTACTGTTCCCTTCAGCAGTGTACTTCATCGATCAGTTCTGCTCCCCAGTTTCTGATGAAACCTCTCGCAGCCCCTGCACCTCTGGCCTGTACCCCAGGTCTGTATATATAAATAAATAAATCTTTTAAAAAAATGTTTATAGATTTCTTGATTTCAATTTTTTACCTTTAAGTATTTATTAGTTTTTATTTCTCTGCTTATATTACTAACTAGTTGTCTACACTTAAATTTTGCTTTAACATACTAATTATGTTGTTTTAAATTTCTCATCTTGTAATTTTAACATCTCTATCACAGTTGAGTGTAATTCTGATCCTTCTTTGTCCTTCATACTGTTCATTTTTCTTTTAATATACTTTGTAATTTTTGTGAAACCTGGACATAATGATGTAGATAAGAAGAATTGGGATAATAGTTTCTAGTGAGAGATTGTATGTTTATCTGAGGATGAACTATGCTGTTTTTACTGCATGCTGTTTCTGTAGGTTTCAGTGACTAAAATTTATATCAGTGGCCATTTGGTCTTCCCTGTTGTCTTTAGAATTCCCTTTCTTCAGTAAGTTATCATTATTTGCATTGTAATATTGTTATTATTCAAAAACCCTAAAATAAGCTAGTGAGATATGAAGAGAGGGACAAAATTCCTAGATCTATGGTTGAGTATCAATCTAACAGGGAGAGTGTACCTCCGGGCTGTGACTTGAACAAGCCTCTGGTATTTTTTTAACCTTAAATGAGGCAGGAACTCTGGAGATGACTGGATTTGGTATTTCCCTTCCCCTAGCTTAGTTAGGCTTTGGTAAAATCCCAGTATGTTGGGCTCCTGTAACAGTTTTGCTTAAAGACATGTCTTGTTAGGAAGAACAGAATGTTCTGAGCTTTTTTCAAAATGGTTGTTTTTCTTCTTTTTCTGTTAGAATGACAAAGGGATTTTTTTCCCTCTCATTTTCTCTGTGAAAACGTGGTAAGGATCCTGAAGGTGAAATCCATGAAACTGTGAGGTCCCTTCCCTCAAGTCTAGAGATCGTTAGATTTTTTTTTTAATACAGATGATACATTTATTAGTCAAAAATGTAAAATTTTTAATTAATATGATCTATATTTTATTTTATTATTTTTAATAATAGTTTATTTTTACATCATTTTGTACTGTACTTTTTTTTTCATCTCAGTTGTAATCTCTGTGGGTTTCCCATCACCAAGTCACCCATGTGACATCACCATAGTCCTGTGTACTTCCCCTCCCACTCCCCCGATTTTGATCCCATTCCCCACTCCACTCCCACAAAATGACTGTTCATTATTCTTATTATGTTCTTGTCTGGTCCATTATACTCCTGCTATGAGTGAAACCATCTGGCATTTTTCTTTTTCTTCTAGCTTATTTCACTAAGCATGGAGATCCTTAGATTTTTTTAATTCCTAGCTTATTCACACTAAACTTCCAGCAGTTCTTCCAATGTTGGAAGAATTTCTCATCCTACTATTGTTTCTTACAGTAGATTTTCTGTATCTACTTGTCTGCCCATCCAATTTTTGGTGCAGAGTTTGCCCTATGGACTCACTTCTCTAGTGTATTTATGAGTAGTGGTTGATTTTTATTTTATGCAACTATTTGTGAGAATGAGTTATGATGTCCAAACTTCTTACATCTTAATGGTTTGTTGCTACTTTTGAACACCTAAACTTATTGAAAAAATATCCTATACTTTCTTTTTTTCTTTATATTTTTCATATCCTGGATATCAGGATTTTACCCTTACCAACAAAATAACACAACTATTTATGAGATCACTAATAAAACTTTAGGCTGCAGCTCCATCCTTTTTCATGTTTCCATTTTCTACTGACCACACAGACCAGTCCTGATACAATAGTATGTATGTGTGTGTGTGTGTGTGCGAATGTAAGAGATAATCATTTGAGGCTACCCTGGAAACTGATTACTACTCTGGGATGCCTTCTTACTCTTATTTATGTGATAGAGAACCATCTACCTCATATGATATAAATCTATTGGGTCACTGAATGATGAACAGAGCCCCTGTGGACCTATAGTGGTCATGTAGCACAAATGAAAAATAAGTCATCCTTGTTTTAAGACATTTGTTGCTATTGCATTACTTGACCTATTCCAATAATTTTTATACCAGAGAGTGTGACTTATGCAATGTTTATACTCCCCTTTAGTAAAATGACTGCCATTTTAAAGCTGAATCTATGGTAGATATAGCAAAGTGAGTAAGTGTTGGCCAGCAGGGCACAAACCTAATTGTAAATGACAATTTCCACAGAATTTTTGAGGTATAGTTGTTACATGCCTTTTGTCTATGTTTTCGTTGAAATTTCCTTTACCTAGCTGCTTGGAATATGCTTGTAATTGTTAGAATTTCAGCAGCCATTTTGAGATGGCTAATTCTTTGAGAATTAGAGCCATATTATTGGCATGATTAAATAATCAACTGAAAATATTCTGAGTCCATAAAGCTTACAGGTAGGCTTCTTTTATGTTTAAAAAATATTTATTTATTTACACATACAAAAGCTGGAATAGAGAGTGCAGGGAGTGAGAGGATTCACCAGAGACAGAGTGGGGAACAGAAAAGGTGGATCTACTGAATATACTGCTGAGGGGAGCAGCGGATGGGTCAGGAAAGGCCTGTTGTGCCATCTGGGTCACCTCCCTGCCTGGGGATCAAACTTGTACTTCAGTGGCTGTGGAGAGCTTCATAGTGCTGTGCTTTAACTCTTTGTGCCACCAGAGAGGGTTCTTAAGCTTATTTTAGATGAGAGAGACAAATTTATGTCTTGCTTTAAACCACTGTTATTTTTTTACTACTAATGCAATTTTTTTTTAATTCTTAACAGCTTCCCTGTATACTTGGAATAAAACTGAAATTTCTAATTTTAACTGTTAAAACTCTAGTGGTCTGACCCCTACTCAAACTTCTAATCTTTTTTATTCCTCTAGCTATCCACACTCACCCAATACACCTTTGGTCTCTTACAGTGTCAGTGTGAATGAATTGGGACTGTTAATAACGACTCAATTCTCTAATCATTGCTACTCAATTTATATGAACTCATGCTTCCCATGAATAAATATAGAAGGTGCAAAGCCTACTTTACTTTCCCAGTTTATAATATTTTTCTAAAGTCTTTCAAGTGTCATCTGGAGGTGGGGCAGGGGTAAGTCCATAGGCTTGGGCTGAGGTCAGCATGAACCCCCAAAAGTCATCATGCCCTGTGGCTTTTGGGGACTGCTTGGAATTTGACAATACCATTGTAGCCACCAAAGTCCCATTAATCCTCTGACATAGCCCATCAGGCTCCTCCTCCCCACCTTTTTTACTCCCCACCTTCTTTTGGCAGCCTTATTTTGCAGTCAAATTTCTAGAATTTGTTTTTGCCTATCCCTTTGCTTTATCTCTTTATATTCTATGTATGAGTTAAATAATCCATTATTTGTCTTTTCCTGACTTATTTGTTTTAGCATAACTCCCTCCATACATGTTATTATACATGGCAAGATTTCATCTTTTTTTATAGTTGAGAAGTGTCTCATTGATTAGTAGTTTTGCTACACTGTTTCCAACAAGTAGGCGCCATGTGGCTGAAAAATTAATTGCTTTCTTTTCTGCAGCTTTTATATTTTGTAGATTTTTTTTCATTTTGGCTTTAGTGATTATTCTGACTCAAATAAGTAGAATAATGTTTTCAAAAATTTCCCTTAGACTACAATAGTAAACACAATATAAGCTAAACACTGGATCATGTTTGTTAGAAATGAAGTGTTCCTAACTTGATTAGAAATGTGTTGGTGAACAAACCAACAAAAAAATGCTCCATTTTGGGCCATAAGTTTAATTTTTTTATTTAGTTGGTAGTTTGATTCGTGAATATTTTATTTTTTCTTGTAGTAAAACTATGCTCAGTGAAGAGATTGCATTGCATAACAGAGTTGCTACTGGGGAGAATTCGTTTTCCACTCTTTGCCAAAATCCTGTGTAGAAATGTTCCTGGAAACAGAAACATGAATTATCACATCCCTTTAGCTGACAGGGAAACTGCCAGATAGAAAGTTTGTAAGTGGGAATATGTTAAGAAACTTATTGGAAAATACCCTGGTTAGTCCTTGAATTCAAGAGAATTTATCAACATAATTTCCTCTTTATTGGAGAAAAGCTGTGCCACATTCTCTAACAATTACATGTATAAGGAAAAACATCTTGCTCTGCCACCCACTTGTTGGGTTTTCTTGAGCTTACTCAAGGCTATGTAAATAGAGTAAATGTTGTCTTCTTGTTTATGAGAGAACTAACAGTAAAGGAATGTCCTTTACAGTGGAAGAAACTCCCTCTTTTCCACTGGCTGAAAAGTGGCCAGTGTGCTCTCTCAGAGTCACTTATGTCTGACCTGCAGCAAATATCTATTACTCAAATAATTCAGTTAAGGCTTTTTGATTTATTCATATATGTGTCCTTGCTAAAGCTCCTAAATGAAAAGTTATTGCGATACTAAACTATTAAAGTAATACTTTCTATACAAAATACCTAATATTATGTCTCAGCAATAAGATCATTATACATATTTATGAGAAAAAAAATGACCCTAGCTTTTAAAATCACCAAGAATTAGGAGTAAAAGAAAAAATGCAGTTAGTAGAATATTTTTTGAAAATTGAGCAAAATTAAGATGGTCAGAAAGATTTAGGAATTAATATAGAATAGTTTAAAAAAGAAAAGTGTTATATAGTAAAAGAAAGAGTGCTTGGATATTAAAAACATCAAATCATATATGAAAAATTTAGTAGTTTTGAATATATTAGTGAAGATTCTTTAATAATTCAAACAAAGGAAAAAAGAATAGAAGAGGAAAGGTAAAGGATAAAAGAAATGGATGGTAAAGCAAGTAGAGCTAACTGTAGTTTCAGAAGGAGGACAGAGGTTATGGAGAGAAAAAATAGAAATAATACAGGAAAATTTCAAATCACTTAATTCATTAGTTTCTAGATTTAAGGTCCTATGAAATATTCAGCAGAGTATATGAGAACTGACTTTTATAGAGCAGTATTGTCATAAAGATCCAAAATATCATGGTGTAATTGAAGAACCTAAAAACTTCCATAGAGAAATAAAATAGAATACATAATGCAAAGCAGTAAGAATTAGACGTATTCAGACTTCTCCACAGCAACAGGAACATATAGTGGACAAAAGACCAATTCTTCTGTGGACAATATTTTTTTTTAACAGAACATACAACCAGGATATGACAATTTGGAAATGCAAATTAAAAAATATGTCTTCCAAGCATTCTTTCTAATAAAGGAACAGGTGATCTTAACATAAAAGGGGAACAATGAGAGAGAGGAAGGACTGGAATACACTAGGATGAATGGGATAGAGAGGAGTCAGAAGAGAGACTCTGGATGTGTCAGGATGATAGGAAAGAGAAATACTACATCAACTACCAATAATTTGCTTTGACATTTGTTGTCTTGGTCTCTTTGATATGGGCCATTGGCACAGGTGTGAGGTGGTATATAATTGTATAATTGTGATTTGATTTGTATTTCTGTGATGATGAGCATTTTTCATGTGCCTGTTCATCATTTTTAAATCTTCTTTGGAGAAATGTCTATGTAGAATTTCTGCCCATTTATTAAAAAATATAGTTTTTTTTTTTTGTTCTCTTGCTGTTGAGTTGCATGAGTTCTTTGTAGAACTTGGATATTAGTCCTTTGTCAGATGTATGATACACAAATATTTTCTTCTAATCATGGAGGGTATCTTTTTGTTTTAATAGATCCTCGGTAAGAAGCTTTTTAGTTTGAGTTTGTCCTATTTATTTATTTTTGCTTTTGAGATCTAGTCCCAAATCTGAGATCTAGTCTGCAGTGACATCCCTCTAGTCCATGCTGGGAAGTGTCATGCCTATGTTTTTTCCTATATATTTTACAGTTTCAGGAAGAGATATGTGCATGGTTCATTGTAGCACTAGTTTATATTAGCCAAGTTGGAAAAAATCAAATGGTCCAGTGACAGGAGTGGTTGAAGAAAATGTGGTATATAAATGAAATGCATACAATTCACCTATTTAAAAAGAAGAGATGAAATCTTGTCATAAGCAACAATATGGATGGAACTAGAGTATATAATGCTAAGCAAAATAAGTCAGAAGGACAAATACAAATACTAAGAAATTTCACTAACATGTGAAATACAAAGAAATAAAACAAAGGAAGAGATAAAACTAAGACAAAAGAAACCTAGAATTATGACTTGAGATTTCTAAAAGGGGAGATTTGAGATTTCTAAAAGGGGAGGGTTGAGGAGGGAGTAGAAGAAGAAGAGAACGCAATGGACTATATTGGAGGATTATTGGTGGTATGATGGTGGGCATGGCCTCGTAAGGTACATCTGAGGAAATGTGAACCTGTACCCCTAAATTATATATTGTGTATAAACCAGCAATATTTCAAAAAATGTAGCACAATTAAATGTGTATTTATCTAACACACATGAAAAGATATAATGCCACATCCCCTCCTGTGGCACCTAAGTGAGAAATCCTTAGAGGTTGGCACGGTCAAGGTACCAGGCACACGGGAGGAATACATGGCCCTTGAAGAATAAAAGAATGGCTGATTCTCGAATGGTCACTGTAACTTTTTGATTTGTTTTCTGATTCTGTTGATGCACAACAAAAAAATGCTATGGATACTGTGTCATGTTTCTAATGATACTCTTGATAGGAATGTAACTTCCTCTATTCTCGATACTGATTTACTCCTGAGAAACTCCCTTACAATCTTTAATATTATTATACAATTAACTCCTGTATACCAGGTGGCTTGTAAAATGAATGGAGAGAGCAATTAAAAGGATTAGAAAGGCATTGGTGATAGATAGGATATTTGTTTAGCGGCACTGAACCTTGAATACACGATGGTTTCCTAGGTCCCCAAGTTGGTTTCGGGCCCCTGGCAACTTCACAGAAACAAAAAGAAATTAATGTATTACCTGTCATGCCTCTATTGAAAACAATCATTGTACCCCTATATTTGCTTGCCAAGAAAAACTATATAAATGCTCTGCACTCTTAAAAATAAATTACACTCAGATATGCACTCCTAGAAGTCATATCTGTCTGTCACTCAACCTCTTCCTTGTCCACCCTGCGCCAGAATTGCCATCCCTGAAACTTGTCTCCTGCTCCTGCTGCGCTGGTCCGCGGCAATATAGAAGATCTGAACAATAAAATTAGTAACCTAATTGAGCTACGTGGAATGCTGAATCTCCAGTGACAAAATTTATCTTCCTTCTAATGCACATAATGATCATGAGGTGGAACACATTTCAAAGGACTAAAATCTTTCAGAGATTATTTTCTGAACACAATGTAATTATTTGATTTACAAAAGAAAAATTATGACACCACTGTGAAGCCAGCACTGAACACAGTGAACCTAATGATTTTCATTCAAGTTAATAATTTCAAGTTTGTACTACTAGGCTCCTTGTAACTTAATTAGATATTATATTGACCATCCTCAAGAAGAAGTACCTAGTGAAAAAGTAGATTCACATGTCAGCTGTCAGAAAATAACTCAAGACTAACCAATTTCTGTGTAAATAACAATTCTAAATTAAAAAAAAATATATTATTTATCCGACCAGCTCCATTCTGTTGTGAAATTATGGAATACCAATTTTGTAAACTTTCCTTGGAACAGTACATGTTTAACTACTTTGGGTAGTCACTTAGTATTATACAGAGAATGAGGAGAAAGGAGAAAAGGGAAACTGATTTCTTCATTTGAACATCCTGGTATAGTTTGGCATTCTCATGTAAGTCAATGTACAAAAATTGTTTTAAGTTACTAATGAAAGTAATGTCTTCCTTTGTGAACAAAAAAACAAAAAAAAATACCACCTTGTAAGTATCACCTAGATTTTAACCTGAATTTGCCTTTATTTTAAAAGCATGAGAACAATCAAATTGTCAAATCACCGTTTTCCTAAGCAGCATGGGGTTTGGCAGCATGTCAAAAGGGAAGCTTAGAGTTAACTATTCTCAGTGAAATGTTATTTTTGTTAAACACAGAAACTGAAAATTTGAACTAGATCCACAGATAAGAAATACCAAATTAGGTCAAGTTAATAAAATGTGGTAACTGTGATTCCTGTAGTTGAGTTTCATCACTGATCTGCAGGGAATAAAGAGGCACAAACAGCAGCTGCTAAATTGACAGCTAGTAAGGGAAAAGAGCTGAGACTTTCAAAGCTTAGACTTCTTATAGTACATACCACCATAAATCTTTTTTTTTGTAAATTAAAAGCAAGTATTTTATTTTTTATTTTTTTTAATTTTCAATTAGCAAATGATGATTATCTTCTCTCATTAATATAACTTAAAGATTTTTTTGTATTATAAATGTTTTTGAGAAATGCAGAGAAGAAAAACAATCATTTAATTTCAAGTAAACAGAAATAACCACTTAACAAAATTGAGTATATATGAGTATATATATATATATATATATATATATATATATATAATCTTTTAAGAACATTTCCCTTCGCATAAACCAACTTTTATCAAGATATTTACATTCTTATACATTATTCATTAATTTTTATCTTTTTGAAATTTGAATGTCAATTCTGTTCTTTATGTATATACCTAAAGCACTGCAAATGTTACAGGTAATTAGTATATATAACTTATGTGAATTATTTGTTTTGTATTTGGAGTATTTGCATTTGGAGTTATATGCTTTGTTTCAAGAGGATTATATTTATTTAACTTATTATTTATTCATTTTTTGATTAGAATATAGTATTAACCAAAATTAATTATAGTATTTCCTTGTGATTTACAATACAGTTAAACTAAGGACAAATATTACCTTTTAGTTTATTTTTCCAAAGGAGGAAGATTTTCTGAAGTGTATATGACATCTAATTTTATGAGTATGAAGCAATTAGCTTATTGTTCATCCAAATTATAAAACATTAGTTTCTACTCCTTAATGGAGTTAATTGAAAAATAATATATATATATATATATATTTTAAAGATTTATTTATTTGTGCATACAGAACTGTAAAGACCAGAGGCTCAGGGGTGGCAAGAGGCTTCGCCAGAGACAGAGTGGGGAGCAGAACAGGCAGATCCACGAAGTACACTGCTGAGGGGAGCAGCGGGCGGGTCAGGAGAGGTCTGCCGCGCCATGTGGTCACCTCCGGGGCAGGCGGGAATCAAACTCATGCGGAAGTAGCTTTAGCTTCTCAGTGCTGTGCTTTAACCCGCTGTGCCACTAGGGAGGGCCAGAAAAAAAAAATATTTTTAAATCTGAAAATATTTAACATACGGATTATATTATTAATAATCTAGAAAATGTGCTTTCTGGACTCTCAATTTATGAACCTGTAATTACTGTATAGACATTGAATGAATGTGTTCTCCAAACACCTTCTTCCTGAAGGCTTTTTTCCTCTGGATTTTCAGTTCTTTGAAATAACAAGCAATAACTAGAACTATGTATTTGGAGACATACTAAAAGGCTTTGATAAAAACTTATCTTTTCTACTTACCGAACTTCTTTCTAAATCACTTTTAGCTATATTAAGGGGTGAACATAGATGATACTTTCTTCTGGTTCTGTATTATTTTCTTTCTCTCATTAAAATTAGGGACGTTGCTAATTAAAAAGAAAAAATTCTTTTACCTCTTTCACCCAAACTACCCCCCCCCTTTTCAGCATGAGTAAATCAGTGTAAATTGTAACCATTCATTCTTCTTTCATACTGAGGGCTAGGTGTCAGGTGATCCAAAGCTTTTTTGAAGGAAATAAAAAGTCAATCAAGCAAAAACACATCATTCTCAATACCTACTTTCCCGAGGAAGTAAAAAGTGAAGGATATTCACAATGTGAAGAATAGTGCATAAGTTATTTGAAAAATTTTGTATGTTGGTAGCAGCAAGAAATAGTTAAAATGAAATCTTATTAAATTAATAACATTCCAAACTTTTATATAAAAACAGTACAATATTATACATCAATCTCCCCCAGTCAACTTGCAATCAAAGTTTTGTGTGGTATTGTTCATTAATATTAAATTTATCAAGGACATGCACTTACTGCTTTTACCCAATTGCTTAGACATTACTGGCTTTTTAAAAGCTTTATCCCTCAACATGTATTAGGATGACATGAAGTCTGATACATTACCAAAATGCTGTATTGATTACAGTTCATGTCATATGACATTTACCCTAATTCTGAATATTATTATAAACAAACAAACAAAAAAGTGAAGTCAGCAAGTTTTTTGAGAAGTTTTCAATCCACAACACACAATTTTTTGGGATCATTTTGAATTTCACAAAATGAGAACATAGGTCCATAGGGAACTAGAAAAGATACTAGCCAACAGATGTTGGAATATTGAATTTTGGCTCTATGTAGATTTTAAATCCTAATGGTGAAAAAGGAAAAATGAAGTGCTTCTCATGTGTCGGATTATGAGCTGTTGGTGACACTTAATATTACTTTAAATAACAAATACCTTGTGCATGCCATTGATGTTTCACAGTACTTTTCTTGGAAATGTGAATCACTGTTAGGTGGGTCCCCAAATGTAGAGGTTCCATTTCTTAGCTTACCTGCAGAGAAGCCATAACCATGTGTTATTAATAAAGCCAAGTGCTTTGCTGTGCCATTGACTGGAAGAGTGATAGGTACAAGGCCTGCTTCTTTCTGCTAGTACAGGGAGGATGTATATTCTGGCACTGTTTCTTTCCTTGAATGTACTGCCAGGCATTCCTGTCTGCATTCATTCAGCCCAAAGATGCCATAGAGGAGAGAAATTTCTTTTCCAAGAAATTTTCCAATGAATTAATCAGTGATGTTTTCATTGAATTTCAAGTCTCTGAGACAATTGTAGAGAAGTTGTTAAGAAAGGCTTTAGATGTAGGGTTACCTTTGACTCCCCTTTCCCTCCCTGTACCTCCCAACTGTTTAATCCATGAGAGACAGATTGGGGAGCAGAATAGAGATTGACTGAAGTACACTGATGAGGGAAGCAGCAGGTGAGACAGGAGAGGTCTGCTGCCCCAGGTGGGCCACCTCCCTGGCTGGGGATCTAACTCTTGATGCATTGGCTGTGGATACCTCCATAGTGCTGTGCTTCAATCTATTGCACCATGAGGGAGAGCCCTAATTATCTGGTCTTATGAATTCTATTTGTCCTCTCTATTGCTGAGGAGTTTTTTTCTCTTCTGATTCTGAGTTTCAAGCAGAATTTGACATGGCATTCACACATTCACATAGAGATAGCAATATCAGCTTTGTTATTCTTGAAGCTATATTGGGAAATGAAGTGTGAACATAAGGTATGAGGCTTCCTTTACTCAACCCCAATGAAATCTCAGTTCCCACCTGAGATTCACTATGCAGCAGCAGGCTGAACAGGAAATGGTAGACTGTCACACCACTGGGAGTGGGGGGGGGGTGGTGGCGAGAATCTTGAATCTGCTGATTCTTCAAAAAAATGTGTGTGGCAATATGGCTGGGCATTGTGTTTGTAAGTAAGTCAAACAAAAACAAATAGTACATGATGTCATTTGTAATCTAAAAGAGCTAAACTCATTCATACAGTCCATTGAATGGTGGTTACCACTGACTAGGGGTGGGGGTATTGCAGAGATATAGATAAAGGGTACAAAATTGAAACTAGAAGATACATATTCTGGTAATCTAATGCATAGCATAATGAATATAGTCCACAATGCAATTATTTACTTCAAAGTTTCTATAAGACTAGTTCTTGAATGTTTTCACTGAAAGGAAATGATTTTTGTGTGAAGTGATAGAGATATTAGCTAACACTAAGATGCTGATTACATTTTTTTTTAAAGATTTACTTATTTATGCATACAGAACTGGGGTATAGGCCAAAAGGTGCAGGGGTGGTAAGAGGTTTCACCAGAGACAGTGGGGAACAGAACAGGCAAATTGATTAAGTATACTGCTGAGGGGAGCAGTGGGCGGGTCAGGAAAGGTTTGCAGCACCACGCGAGTTACCTTCCTGTCAGGGATCAAACTCACACAGAAGCAGCTAAGGCCAGCTTGCAGTGCTGTGTCCTAACCCGTTGCACCATCAGGGAGGGCCCAGTGCCAATTACATTGTAAAATGATTATAATAAAGTCAACACATTTTAAACCTTAAATTTACACAGTGTTATATGTCATTTACATGCCCATTATAAACAAAAATGGCAAAGTGTTTGCTACATGAAGCCTCAGGTATTAGTTGGGAAATGAAGTCTTTACAATCAGGTACCTGATAAACTATCCAGTCTTCTTCATCATACTCTCCTGGCCAACTTAAAAAAAGAAAATGTTTTTGCTGGGGTGATATTAGTTTGCAATACCTTAAAGGTTTGCAACATGATGATCTGTATGTACTACAGCACACAAAATTCTAACCAACTTTTGCCTGAAGCTTATCAAAATTCTTTGCAATAACCTAAATATCCATTTGCCTCACCTCTTTGCCTTTATATTGCTGCTCCCCTTCCTAAAAATATTTTTCTTCACTTTCTTTATCTATATAGATCTTAATGACTCTTCAAAACTCAACACTTCAAAACAGGCATAATTAGTGCATCTTGGACATCTTCAGTGAATTGAGATTTATATACCCATGAGTTGGGTTTGCTTCATTTCAACCTTCCTCACAGAAGCTAGGGAATAGGTTTTTCATATCTGCATATTCATTGTGGACATAATGTCTGGAATATAGTAAGCAATCGATATTGCAAGCATTTCTCTTAATTTTTTCTTCCTTCAGGACAATGGTTTTGAAATTTGTTAAGGAATAAGGGTTCCGTACAATGAAAACTCCTTTTATTTAGGTTGAATAAGGTAAACAGGTTATCAAAATCTTGATTAGTTTAGTGATATTGGAAGAATACTTTTATGATTAATTGATATTTTTGTTCTGTGATTATTCTCTCAAAATGTTTATAAACTGTTGCAATAAACTCCTTTTTTTGTGAAATAGTTCTCAAGTAGTAATAAAAATTATTTCATTTTGTGCTCAACTTCTGAGTTATTTATTGTTAGTGTTTTCCAAATTCTCATGAAGTCAAACATGCACTCTAGTCCAAGTGTTTTGGATGGTATGATGTTTCATTTATTTGCCAAGTTACATGCTGTATCAAAAGTAAAAAGATTCAACATATAGGAAATAGAGATTATGTCATGTTGAATTTTTCTGAAAGATATCTTAAAAATTTTGAATATTTAGCACCCTGTAGGAGTGAGTTAAGATCTAATTTCTTACTCTTAGATTAAAGTAAAAAATAAATGACTGTCATTCAGACTTTTCATTAACATAAAATACACTGAGTGAATAAATAATTTTAGGAATAAGTAAACTTGTCATCTATTTTTGTGCTGAATTTTGTCCAATTTTGTCCAATTTTGTATTAAGTTATCTTCAGACTGAAATATATGGTATGAATTATGGAGGATGATCTTCCAACTTTTAATAAAATCTTCATTGTTCTATAGTTTTTTCTTATCACACAAAGAACTTTTATATTCTTAAGAATATAGCTTTGCCCATCCTTTAGTAACATGGTATGGCGCAAGCATGATTTTCTGCATGATGAAAGAACTCATGCACATATAAAATATTCTGTTTTTGAGTTAAATTTGATTTATTTTATAATTTGCTATACCATTTAGAGAAAAGTTGCTAGAACCATAGAAGGAACTCTAGATACTCTTTAATTAATGTTCACCATTGTCTTATATTTGTCCCATTTATTACTATTTACATTTATACTTACAAGTATACACTTTTCATATTGTAAGTTTTACATACATTATCATAAATTTATATATTTATCCACATATACATAAATTTATTCAAGTATAAATATATTTTATAAACATATATTTACATTTTACATGTAAATACATATTCATTTAATGATAAAATTTACATTGCACATATAACTACATACATAAAATTAGATTTTCTTACATTATTATTGAAATTAGGTACTTTAAAAATTAATGTAATACAATTATATAATCCATAGTATATAATCCATAGTTTTTATTCAAGTTTCATCAATTAGCCCAATAATTTGTTTTATAGTTATTTTCCTCTTATCTAGGACCCACTCAGTAGTGAATACAGTCAATAGTGCTATATTCAATTTTTAGTCAACTTTAATCTAGAACTTTAAATTTTAATTTTCAGTGTTTTCTAATGTTCTTAACTGACAACTTTGAAAGTATAAATAAGTTATTAGGTAGAATTAATTTCAATTTGTGTCATCTAGTAGTTTCTCATGATTCTATACAAATTACCCAATTTGGGCAGAAATACCACATTTACATTGCGTTTTTATTGGTGCATAATGTCTGAAATTACACAATAAGGGTTTCTTTCAAAAGTGCTGATCATTGAGGTGGTGCCAGCCAGACCTGTCTATTACGAAGTTGTTTTCCTCTTTTTTTTTTTTCCAAAGATTTATTTATTTATTTATGCATACAGAACTGGGATACAGGCCAGAGGCTCAGGGGTGACAAAGGCTTCACCAGAGACAGAGCGGGGAGCACAACAGGCAGATTGACGAAGTACGCTGCTGAGGGGAGCAGCGGGTGGGTCAGGAGAGGTCTTCTGTGCCATGTGGTCACCTCAGGGCAGGCGGGAATTGAACTCATGAAGAAGTGGCTTTAGCTTCTTAGTGTTGTGCTTAAACCCACTGTGCCACCAGGGAGGGCCATGTTTTCCTCTTTGATTTAATAGTTATTTTTTTCTGTTTCATTGGATGAGAAGATTTTCCTTCCCTGTTTCTCCATTTAATTGCAATAGCCTCTTTGTAAAATTCAACTGATTGTGTAAGTGGGGATCTCTTTATGGACTTTATTATTAATTTGTCTATCTTTGTACCACTTCAAATTGTTTTTGATATGTAGTTTGTAGTAAGTACTGGAAATCAATTTTTCCAAATTTGTTACTTTTGCAAGATTGTTTTGCCAATGCATTTCCATGTAAGTTTTAGGAGCAGTTTATCAATGTGTATAAAGTTTCTCTTTGGGTTGTTACTGAACTACCTTTTTGACAAGAATTAATACTGTATTTTTATTATGAATAAGTTTCTTTTTATTTGTGTTTTAATTTCTTTTAGAAATGCTTTTTTTTTTATTTAGGTCTGTGCTTTTTGCTAAATTTATTCCCACATATTTACATTTTGGGTCTTATGGTAAATAAAATTTAAAATAATTTCTCAAGGATTTATTAATATATAGCACTCTAATAATATTTTATATGTTAACCTTGTATCTTGCTATCTTTTGAATTCACTTGTTCTAGTAGTTGCTTTTTAGACGTACAAGTACTTGCATGTCATCTTCCAATAGAGGCGACTTTACTTCTTTCCAATTTCTGTGTCTTTAATGGTGTAATGTTGTTTATTATAATTATTACAGTCATTTGCAATACCCTTGTTGTAGCATGGAGACTAGTGCGGCAATAAAAAGTGATTTGTAGGGCGAATGGCTACTTAATTATTGCAATAGAAAATGGTATCTTGGGGCTCCCTGACGGCATAGGGGTTAAAGTCTCAGTGCTATTAAGCTATCACCAGCCACTGTAGCATGAATTCCATCCCTGGCTAGGACAATAACTTACATGGTACAGCAGACATATCCTGTCTCACCTGCTGCTCCTCTCAGCAGTGTGTTTCAGTAGAACCACTTGTTCTGTTCCTCATTCTGTCTCTGGTGAATCATTTCACCTCCCACCCTCACCTCTGGCCTAGACCCCATTTCTTCTATGCATAAATATATCTTTATAAAATAAAGAAAATGGTGTCTTGGACCAGGTGATATATAGAAATGTAGAAACATCTATTGATTGAACTCCTCCAGTCTTTAGGAAGCAAAATAGTCAGAATCATTGATGTACTGTAACTGAGAGGATAAATAAACACCAGGATCCCATAACCACTGTGGAATTGAATAGATAGTGGTGCGATTTGTGAGATGGAAGACAGTGAAAGAGGACCAGATTAGTTTTTATACAGACTTTGTTAAATATTGAGGGAGAACAATATACCTTTAACTTTGAAATGTTCCTTTTGAGAAAATAAAATTGAGGTGTCAAATAATCCACTAGTTGTAAGGATCTAAATTTTAAAGGCGAGCTGTCAGTGGAAAATACAAATGAGTCATCCATGTGTAGATGATAACTGAAATTATGGACAAGATTGTATAAGGAAAAGGTTCAGAGTTCAAAGAGAACTTAGCACCAACTCTTCAGGAGCACTGATATCTCAAAGATAAATTGTTTTCACAATCTCAGGTCTTAAGTTGTCCTGACTTAAAAGACCAGTCTCCTTACTGATTTAGAAGTCACGTTAGAGAACTAGTAACTATTAAAGAGAGCTGTTAAATATTTATATCCTGTGTAACAGTCTATAACAAATGAGAACAAATACACATTTCATAGGCCAAATATCCCTCCTTACAAAGAGTCAAGCTGTTTGCAAAATCTGGTATTTATGTTTCCTATTTATTACCCAATAATTAACTATATATATAAGAAGACTAAAAGGAGAATTCTATAGAAGTGACAAAAATGGAGACTGGTAATTTATAGTGAAGTTACAAAAGAATCCTACTGAATAAATAAATAAACATGTGTGTGTGTGTGTGTGTGTGTGTGTGTTTATTCCTTCACAGTTCTCAACAGGGATACTTCCAAAAGTCTAAGATTAGGGTTCAGAGTACTGACTAATTCAGAGTTCCATCTAGATGGTTAATTATCTCCTAAAGGATCCATCTCCAAAGCCATCACATTGGTTTACAATATATGAATTTGGGGAATGTAAATATTCAGTTTATAATGCCAGCATTTCCTGTGCATTCCAAGTTACTTAGTGTGAGTCATCATGTAAGAGGATCTCAAATGAATGGGTATTTTCATTCAAGTTAAGGATGAGAGGGGGGAACTAAGAAAAAATATTGAGTCCTCAAAGGAATTTTGTGATTAAGTAAGGCAATTCCAGAGAAGCCAATTGCAGGTTTGGGGAGGCAGAACAACTATGACTTGAATTTTTAGTTTTAAACAATGAAAACAAGAATGGGAAAGTATGGTGACTTAGCATTATCAATATCTTTGCTTTTTGCTGGGTTTCTAATTGACTATTATCTTTTTTTTTTAAGGTTTATTTATTTATGCATACAGAACTGGGGTACAAGCCAGAGGTGCAAGGGCAGTGAGAGGATTCACCAGAGACAGAGTGGGGAGCAGAAGAGGCTGACTGGCAAAGTACACTGCTGAGGGGAGCAGCAGGCAGGTCAGAAGAGGTCTACCATGCTATGTGGTCACCTCTGGATTGGGGATCGAACTCATGTTGCAGTGGCTTTAGCTTCTTAGTGCTGTGCTTTAACCTGCAGAGCCACAGGGAGGGCCTGACTATTATCTTAAATTTTCAATTTAAATATTTTGAGAAGTCTCATTCAGACCTTGTTTTGTTATAAAGATAGGTTGATGATAACACAGAGTATAGTGTAACAATTATATGGTTGATGTCCAAAATGCAGTTATCTTAACCACCTGAAATCCAGGTCCTGTTCATTCTGTAGATATTGTCTGTGCATGTTGATTGAAGAAGTACTTTTTCCTGTCATGACTCACCCAGATTAGAAAATGATAAGCTGAGCCATTTCAGAATAAATGTGGTTTTAAATGTTATTCACTAAAATTCTCTGGAAAATAACTTCATTCATTAAAAACAGTTTATTATGTCATCATCAAGAAAATAACTTCCTTACTGGAAAGGAAAGATCTATGCTAGTTCTGAAGAATCTTTATTTAAGTGTCTCTAAAGAGGACACTGTGAACTGATAGAAACTGGACAAAAGTGAAGTTTGGCTTGGGATCAAGAGTGAGTGATGGAGAAAAATATCTAAAATCTGGGTAAATGTTTGTGGCTATTTGGAGAACCAGTAAAATAAGGCAACAGTAAACATTCAGCCAGCCTAAGAAAGAAGAGTTGAAAGAGGAAGTAAAAGTTTTTAAACTGATTAGCTTCATTTTTAAAAAAGATTGATGTTATTTATGCATATAAGAACTGGGGTACAGGCCAGCAGTGTGTGTGGACAGGGGGTGGAGGGGAGCAGGGTAAGAGGATTCACCAGAGACAGAGTAGGGAACAGAACAGATTGACTGAAATTCACTGCTGGGGAGCAGCAAGTGGCGGGTTAGGAGAGGTCTGTCACGCCTTATGGCCATATGGGCCACCTACCTGTTCAGGAATTGAACTCGTGCTGCAGTGACTGTGGGTAGCTTTATAGTGCTGCACTTTAACCTGTTGTGAGGGCCAGATTAGTTTCATTTTGATAAGAATTGTTGTGTGACTTTTGGTAAGAATTGTTTACATATAATGGTCTTGGTTCTCCTCGATAGAATTGTCCAGAGACTAGAGAGCATACAGCAGCTTTTGCAGGAAGAGCTGTGCCCTGCCTCTAGTCGCAGGGTGGTCTGCAGCCTAGTGAGCTTAGGTGAACACACTTTATGTAGATAATCTGGAGGTGATTACAGCATCAACCATAATAGTCTCAGTGCAATATGTTTAAGTAAGGCATAGTTCACAATCTGGAAACTTCATTATAAAACTGCAGCCCTTTAGTACATAATTGAAAAATTCACTACTAAGCATCAGTATCAGACAGATGTAACTCCAGTTCTCACTCCTCTACCCCTGTATTTGGGTCTCAGACCCATTAGCCACACAGTACAGTTTTTTTACTGTTCCTGCTTTGAGCTCCCCAGTTAAATGTATTATTTACTTCAGAAATCAGTGAAATAACATGTACTTTTCTACTACATTACAGTTAAGCTTAATTGTCTCCTCATTTTTACTTTATAGGAAACTTTTAAATGTATGTAATTTAATGACAGAAACTTCTTTATGTTTTATATCCAGAAAAGACAGCTAACACAAGCACCAGATTTTTGTAATTTAATTTAAGCTGTATTTTACTTAAATAAGAGCATCTCTGAATGAGGATGGGGTCTATAATTTTTGACTCTATATTACTAATTTTCATAATGTGATTTCTTTACTATTTCCGAAATAGTACATATCACCAAAATATCAGTTACACTAAAGGGAAATATAAAAAGACATTTCAACTTAGAATTGGATATCTGGAATAGTAGATTATTTTATACCATATTTTTACTTCTATAGTTGAAATATAGACTACAAATGTATAAATATACATATATATGTATATACATATACATCTATATATATATATACAAACTAAAGGTTCATATACATATATAACCTAAAGGTTAATATTCTGTAATATATATCACATTGGAAAACATATAAGCAGTGAATATGTACTATGCAGTTAAAAAGCTACACAACCTATACAAGTCAATTACCTTGCCAGAAAAATTTTAAAATTAAGCCATTCAGGTAGGTCCTCAAATTTTCTGATATAGCCTCTACTTGGTTCTTTAGTATAAAGATTTTCAAATTGTAAGTTTAGAGTGGACTGAGAGTTTTCAAATATAGTAAAATTATATAAATTACAAAATGTTTTATGAGATTATCCTAAGGAAACTGATGTTCAGATATATCAATACAGTAAAGTCACATAGTCTAAGACTTTATCCCCTTTATTTCTAAATCAAAATGCTATATTTTTTTCTATCTCCTGTGGTTCTCAAAATTTTATGAAGTGCATAGTTAATACTCATGATAACGTGTTTTTGTTGCCTTAGGCTTAAAATACATGATAAGATAATCATGCTGCATTTCTCCCATGTATACAGGAACTACACATAACATAAACTAAATAGCTGTTAAAGATTGTTTGTTTTTGCCAGTCTAGAAGATACAGAGTAGAATAAGATTTCTTTTGCAGGCTGACAATTTGGAAAGTCAGCCAAAAGACTTAATAGGTATCTAGAGCTGATTATTTGCCCAAGATGGCTGCAAGAGGAGGTCTAGGAATATAGAGCATATTGACAAGCAATGTAAACAGTTTTACCACATCATATTCTTGATCTCTCTATCCTATGGAAATATAATGGAAACCAAGTGGTGAGAATTTTTTTCTTTCTCTAAAGTTAAGATGACTAAGAGAGAGAGCTTTTTAGCTAAAATAGCTTATATTGTCATTTAGGGAGACATTGTTCAATGGACAAGAAGGTAAATTCTGAGCCAGTGCATGATATCTTGATTGAGTTTTGCCCTGATGTCTTTATGGACTCCACTCCCATCTCCTTGCCAATGAGATGTCAGGAGCTGAGAATTACAAATTCTAGCATGGAATGAACCTAACTTCCTGGAGAGGTGCTCTCTGGGAAGTAGGAATGGCATTAAGCAGCCATGTTGGCCTTGGAACTGAGCGCTTGCGTGCTGATTCTCTCTTGCTTCTCTGGCTGTATTTACAACCTGGTGTCTCAGCTCAGACAGTACTGCTGGCAGAATGGGTTAACCAATTCTCTCTCTCTTATTATTCCCCTTGTCAGTAAACCACTTTTAAATATTTCTCTCTGTGTCTGCTTTTAGTCTTCTTCTAAGTTGTTAAGCATCTATGCTAAGAGGTTCTGCTATCTACTGCTTAAAGACTCACTAGTTTGGGTCACCCCATCCCCAAATAGGACCCTATTTAACTGGGCAAAAACTCAAAGGATTTTGAAACCTCCACTAACAATTTGTATGGTACAATATGCACATTTTTGCATATTCTAAAACTGCTGATATTTAAGAATAACAACTTAGTATTTATCAGAAATGCCCTAGCAAAACTACATGGAGATGGAGAAGGTGCATACAAAGTGTGGAGAGGACCCAGAAGTCTATGGTGGAAGCTGTGTTTGCATTAGTAGTGAAAGTGAGAGTAATTTGTAGCAAATCTCTGAAGAGGTGTGCTCCTGTACCTCTGAATCATAAGTGTTATAACTTTACCTAAATTTAAAACAATAAAATAAATAAATGTAAAATGTGAAAAAAATTAATATACATCCAGAAGTTAGTATGCACCATGGCTCTACTCTCCATTAAATTCTTTCATAATGACAGATCTGAAATTATTAAGGAAATAAACTATATGAAATTTAAAAAAAAATGTAATTATAAGCCCAATTCCAATTTGGTTATGTGTGGAGTCTTACAATTCCTGGACACTAGTTGAGAACTAAACTCAATTGAACTCAACCATGACAATATTTTCTGGGATATAGCATCAGTTTTCATAGGTTAAATGTTCAGTCCCATAAAGATATCCTCCATCTCTCCTGAAGATGATTATAAGTCCTTTGGCTACTAGCACTTTGGGTTCATGGCCACAGATTAGAAATTGCAATGATTCCTTCCTTGCAGACACCGGTTTCAAGTCCAGGTTGTTACCCATATTTCTGATCTACTGCCTATAAATAAAAAATTGCCACAACCCTCTTCTTGGGTTTGATTAACTTGCTAGAGAAACTCATAAAATTCACAGTGACATTTATTTTCCTGGATTACCTGTTAACTATTTAAAAATATGATCAAGAATACAGACAAACACAGATAGAATCCTAGGGTTAGGTATGGAGAGAAGGTGTGGAACTTCCATGCTTTCTTCTAGTGTGGCTCATCACTACCTACCTCCATATCTTCATGTTTTTATCAACTTAGAAGCTCTGTGAAAGATACTGATTGAATTTTTTTTTTTTTTTAAAGATTTATTTACTTGTACATACAGAACTGGGGTACAGGCCAGAGACTCAGGGGCAGTGAGACTTCACCAGAGACAGAGTGGGGAGCAGAACAGGCAGATCGAGGAAGTACACTGCTGAGGGGAGCAGCGGGCGGGTCAGGAGAGGTCTGCCACGCCATGTGGTCTCCTCCGGGGCAGGCGGGGATCGAACTCATGCGGAAGCGGCTTTAGCTTCTCAGTGCCTCAGTGCTGTGCTTTAACCCGCTGCGCCACCAGGGAGGGCCCCGATTGAATTTTTTTTTAATGGAGCTTTCAGTATATAGGCATGATTGGTCATATCTTTGGCCATTGGGAATTGATTTGACTTCCAGGCCTTGTCCTCTATACCAGTGATTACAGGGCATGGGATTGAAAGTTTTAACCCTCTACTTGTATGTGTTAGTGGACAAGTTGAGGGGGGATCCTAGGGTCCCAGACTTGCATCTGTAAAGAGGTTCTGCTATCCACTGCATAAAGACAAAGCATACTCTTAGGATAGTATGCATAAAAAGAGAAGAATGGATAATAGTTTCTCAGTAAAACATCTGAACTTCTCCATCCTCTTGTGGGAAAATGCCCAGCCAAACAGGGTTGGCCCAAAGCAAGACCACTGCATCCCCAAAACTTGCTACAAATTCTAAAGTACCTTCTGGCAGGGAACTGTAGCAACGGGACAGAAGGGGCCAGGTAAATCTGGGATGAAAGGAGCAAAATCCAAGTACAAATTAAGTTACAGGCTGCTAGTGTCGGCATCCCCCATGTCTCTCATTCATTTATTTCCCCCAGGCCTTCCAAGTCCCTGGTGCAACCCCAGACTGAGAAGCAAGTGAGACTTCTTTACATTTCTTTCTGCAACATGTGCTCCTTCAAGTCTTCTTCAGCTTCTCCTTGCTGCTGAACTCCACCCTTTATAAGGAAAGGTAGGGAACATGGAACCTTCTCGTTTCTGGAGATTTCTCTCTATCACACATATTTGGTTGTTCTGGCAATCAGTCCCATCTGTAGATCAAATAGTCACCTTACTACTATTACTAAAACAAAACAAAACAAAACAAAACAAAACAAAACAAAACAAAACAAAACAAAACAAAAAAACCTTTGTATTTTTACCATAAGGATGCTAAGAGGACTGGGAGTTGTGAGCCAGGAATTGTGGGTGAAGACCAAATATATATAAGAAACTATATTTTGGTCATCTAAATGATCAATCATTTTTCTGATAAATCTTAATAGAGTGAAACTCTCACTATATAGGAAGTTAAATGCATAAAAAAGTCATATGGGGCCTTAAATAGAAAAATATCTTTACACAGAATTAAGCTTATTTAGCTAATTAGTTCAATTTCGGGAAGTAAAAAGTAGAGGAAGAGTGAAATAATTATTCTTGAGGACAGCATCAACTTGGCTTGTTCATATTCCCAAGTTCCTTAGCTACTGTTAGCAGCTTCAAAGAAGCAGATAATACCCTTTGCCTCAGAAAATTAGAAAAAAAAAAAAAAAAGTTATCTCTACATTCTTTGTGTTAAGAAGCAAGCGTCCAATAAACAGCTAAGTTCCTGCTTAAGATTTGTGTCAGAGACTTGTAGAGGGTGGAGTTTGTTTCCAGGCCCCTGGGACTGTCATTTTCTACATTGCCAGATATTTAGAGTTTGTTGAATGGATTGTAACGTGGAGTCTAAACTTTCTAAATAAGTTAATTAAAGCACTTTATGGTAAAGTGAATGGGGAGATTTTGTGTAAGTAGAGATTATGATTAAATACTTGCCATCTGCCTGGCTTTTCTGATAAGCTAATCCCTACAGCTCTTCCTAGGAAATTGGTCTATTAAATCTGTAATGAAGATAACTAAAAATTATTGTATTTCGGTAGATTGTACTTATAAAGTTGTTGCAATTGAAGCATGAGTACTTTCTAGTATAGATGTATTCTAAATTCATATTAAAACTCTGTTCTAGTAATTTAAAATCCTTAAAAAACACTTTATCCTATGTTCTGTTTTCCTGTTCACAGAAAAACTATTTCCTGTATGCAGTTACGGATAATACATTTGGTAGATCTTTTAGGATGGATTTTTATTCTTTGAAAATCCCTGAGGATGAATTTTTGTTCCTTAAAACCAAGAAATAAATGCTTTCATAACTTTGACTATGCATTTTGTTAAATCTAGATACTGTGTGAGAATACTGGCACTTAGTTTCAAGTCTCCATAACAGATATGAAAATGTCTTATGTTCTGTCTCAAAGCAGGATTTAGGTCTCTGAAAATCTTCATATCTCCCATTGGCCTTTTTGTCCTTTACCCCACTGAAAACAGTGGGTGAGATTCTTACTGCTTCTTCTCCCCTTATCTTCTACACCCCATTCTAGTTGCGAAAAGATGTGTCTTATTCCTGTGTGTCCTTCCACTCCATGATATGAAAGTGTCTCATTAATTGAATGCAATCATGTTTTGCCAGCCTTACCTCTACTTTGTACCAACAAATGGTACGCTATGCTGAATTTGTTTTTGGAGTTGGTTTCAGAGAGCAAATCCTTGGGTTCATTCTGAGAAAAGTTTCACCAGAACTTTCCCTTCAGCTGCACTGGCAGGGTTCCCAGGTGATTATCTGAGACACAGGTATATTAATTATATCCCAAAGAAGCAGTTTTATTATAAAAGACCCTTGCATAGACACAAACCGGCAGAAAGAGCTGCCCCCATAGGGACAGGTTTCCTGAGAGAGGCCTTCATGGTTGCAGGCAGGCGGTGTTGACAAGACTGGCCTCTGCTGAGGCCAGTGAAGTGGAACGGGGCAGGTGCAGGTCATGACCAGGCAGGAGGCTGCTGCCCTGCAGAGGGAGAGAGTTTGCAAAAAAGAAGCACCTGCATAGGCACAGGTGGGAAGAAGGGCTGCTGCCTCCTGCCAAGGCAGAGATTGCACTGATACAGGTTCCTTCTCTTTGAGTGGATCATTCCTTCCTGGAGTGGCCTCTTTGTTTTTGATTTTGGAAACTATGTAGAATTTCAAAGGGACCTGAGACTCTCTGGTGATCATCAATCTCCATATCTTTCCCTCTGGTCTGTGGGTTTATGCTCTCCCTATGACACTAACTGCAGTCTGACACTTTGCTTGGGTCTGTTCCTTGACATCTAAGGATTTTTAGAGCCTATAGCTAGTTTAAAAACTATGTTAATCACTTCTATCCCCACATCCAGCTCCTGGTATTGTGTGAACCAGGTTTCTGGTCTTGTGGCTCCTCCTTTCCAACCTTTCCTTATGTTCTATCAATGCTTCCTGTATGACAAGGCATACCTGCTTCTAGTCAGGGGTATGGGGATTTACCTGTCCTGATGAAAACAACTAAATTCCAGACTCACTTATGTTACCTTTGTACTTCTCTTCTCCTTTAAGTAATCTCACTGTTCCCTGCTCCTGCAAAAGTGGCCATTTGTGTTCTGGGTCAGGTTTTCTGCTTCACTCCCAGACCATTCCTCTCTTTCCTTCCAGGATGTTGACATCTTCACAACAGCATCTTCAGATCCTGCTCAATGTTACCTCTTCTGAGCAAGCTTCCCAGACTTCCCAATGCAAGCTATTCATCTTCCTGATTCCCTCCTTCCCTGAATACTGGAAACCTTATTGTTTCTACCACTAAATTGGCAACTTGCACTTAAGGGGGGTTGGTGACAGAGGGAGAACACACATCTATTGAGCATCTTTCTCATGAGGCAGATACACTGGAGTTTTACGTACATGTCAGCTACTTGTTGCCCTTGGGAGACAGAGATTCAGAGAGGGCAAAGGGTTTTTATGTGGACAGATACCTGAAGTGGCTTGAATCCAAATCATCTGACACCAAAGTTCATCTTCATTTCATACATCATATCAGCCAACCACTGCAAGTCTCTACTCATCTTCATTTGGTTAATTTCTTACAGGGCAACCCCAATGTGAAATGGTTTGGCCTGAATGTGGGTCTTCACCTACACAAAAGTGATTTATAATGAGACTTAACTGTGGGCATACACAGAAAGGTGAATAAAGGGCTTATTTACAAAAGAAGGAGAAATGAAGAAATGAATAATTCAGGGAGAAAGAGAGATCAATTAGTGAATGTGCCCTACCAATTATGCTGAACTGAAAGTTGGCAAAAAACAAAACATCCCAAGCCCCATATACCTAGTTATATATCAAATCAAAAACATATAATGAGCACTTACTGTGCTTGGGAGTATTCAAATGCTAACTCCACCCTCAGTTCCCATCAGTCTTCCCTTAGGTGGTGACATAATGGGGTTTGTGGTCCTTGGTGTCTTGGATCTCTTTGGTCTGGGTTGGGGGTGGGTTCCATAAACCTATTTATGAAGTTTGTTCAGGACATTTTTTTTTAAAGGTTTATTTATTTGTTCATACAGAACTGGGGTACAGGCCAGAGGCTCAGGGCGGTGAGAGGCTTCACTGGAGACAGAGTGGGGAGTAGAACAGGCAGATCGACCAAGTACACTGTTGAGGGGAGCAGCGGGCGGGTCAGGAGAGGTCTGCCGCGCCATGTGGTCACCTCCGGGGCAGGCAGGGATCGAACTCATGCAGAAGTGGCTTTAGCTTCTCAGTGCTATGCTTTAACCCGCTGCACCACCAGGGAGGGCCTGTTCAGGACATTCTTTCCCCCAACAAATTAATATTTAATGAGCGCTTACTGTGCTTGGGAGTATTCAAATGCTATTGCTGCTGATGATTATAATAGGAGAAGTTAACATTTTAGAGTAGTGACTGTTTTAGACACAATTCTAAATAATTTACATGTATATCTAATTCGTTTTGGAAACAGTTCTGTAGAGAAAATTCTAGCATTATTCTTTTTATATCTGAGAAGTCTCATATATAGAGAGGATAAGGGAGTTGTTCAAGAATTAGTAATTGGCAGCATTACATTTGAATCTGAGAGCCTGCCTTATAAAGTTAATTCTGCACAGCTCCTCAAACAAAGGAGACCTAATTCCTGTGTCAAGCTGATAAAAACAAGTATCCTGCATTCTTTTTTTTCTTATTAGTTATTCTTGTTTTTATTCAGGAATGACTACATGGCACAGGAACAACATGCAAAATTTTCTTATCATTTATTCCGAAAGGCTTGGACTCAGGACTTTCTTCACTCCTCTGTATATCTTAAATAAATGACAACTTCAACAGATGTTTTCCTCTCAGTTCAGAAGTGGCTAAAATTCAGATCTGAATTTTAGTGGAAAACCTTCTGTAAAAGCTTTTGTCCCTTGGCTCAGGACATTCTTTACTAACTTCAACATCCCTCAACTTTGAAAAAAATCAACAAATAATGGAGAAAACAGTTTTGTCATCTAATGTCAATTAGATCAGTAT
This sequence comes from Condylura cristata, assembly GCF_000260355.1. NCBI lineage: Eukaryota > Metazoa > Chordata > Mammalia > Eulipotyphla > Talpidae > Condylura > Condylura cristata. The sequence continues at coordinate 48,049,877 of NW_004567111.1, forward strand.
TTATGAATGAACTTTTGATTAGGAATACATAAACATACATGTACATATACACACATATTTATGTTATGCCTATGAGTGTAGTTTCTCCAATTAACTTGCTTGTGTTATATAATCCTAACCAAAATGAAGGTTGACTAAACAAGCACTTAGTATTACACTGTTAAATAATTAATACTCTCATTTAAGTGTTTATAGAGGATGATATGCTCTTCCCTCCTGTTTGACTCTCTCACGTCCTCTCCCTTGCTGTGTGTCTCAACGCTGTATACAGACTTTGAAAGAGACATAAATAAAGAAAAAGCATGATCAGAGAAGGAAAGGGATGGCTAACATCCTAGACTCTCAAATGTATCCTAAGTTTGATTTAATATGTTTATAAAGTTGTTTTTAATACAATTCTAGTTTCATATGAATGTTACATGTCACTAATTTAATATGTCTGAGGTGATCTCAATAAGACAAGGGCATTATGACCATTAGATAGGCAGTGATAGGTAATGTAATAGCAGCAAAAATTTCCCACCACATTTTGCCAAGACAGGATGTATTTCCATGAAAAATGCCATTTCGGCCATTGTAAGGAGGATGCTGATAAACCAGATTTGAAAACTTACACAGTTCTGCAGAAATTGTTAACTCACTATATGGTCAGACTGTGAGACTGTAGCTTTGTGCAGAACAAATATCCAAGCTATCTGATGTAAACTAGACAGCGAGGAAATGATCATTTCAGATTTAGGTGAATTCTTGATTATAAATTACTCCAAGTAAGAACAAAACTGAGTATTTACTTAGTTTCTCCTGCTTACTATTAAAACCTGTAGAAATGATTCCAAGGCCTCTAAAATTCTTCTGATCACTAGAACTCACATAAACCTATCCAGGCCTCAGATGGTTGCAAAACACTGAGGCTATAGTGAGGAAGAAGTAATACATGTGCTTGGCCAATTCTGTTCTTTAAAAAACCTGCTATATTGTGTTCATAATTCCAAGAATATCTTGATACCAATGAGTAGCTTTTATTAGCTGTATCTACATCAAATGCCTATTTATTATTTGTCCCTAAAGAATATTGAGAAATAACAGTTATGTAATGTATGATTAAAAAATGCTTGCTTTGGTTATATAATATATATAGTCCTAGTAATTTAAGTGGAGATAAGATCTTCAAAAATCAAATTTTAAACTGTTGAGAGGAGTTTTTTTTTTTTTTTTTTTAATAATACTGGTCCTTTCAAATTGTAGCGAATACTTCTTTGGTCTCTCAGATTTAGAATAAGATTGGAGTCCTTGGCTAATAGCTATCTGCTTATACTGAAATGAAGTTAAAGGGTGGGGGGTAGGGGATGAGATGGGTTCATTGCAATATAGCCCAGGAGCATCTGAAAATTCTTAAATGTTTTTCATATAATTTATAAAATATGGTTTCATGACTCATGCCATGAGGTAAGCTTTAGTAAACTTTTTGGGTTGCTTAAACCTGTTTCTAGAAAAGATGGAGAGTGAAGATGCAGCAGGAGAAAACATGAAGAAAATATGGATGATGATGTTCATTTATAGTGTAAAAACCTGTGATTATTTGACTGAGAGTAGCCCAAAGGCTGATCTCTTTCTCCTGTTGACTACTGTTTCCCAAGGGAGAGCAAACTTGAAGCAGGAGTCCCTCAAGCCATATCATTTTATTCAAGCTCAGAGAAGCTGCCATCTGTTTCAGTCCAGAAAATGAAACATTAACGACTCTTCATTTGAAAGGTCATAAAACTACTGGAAAGAGAACTTAGACAATTGCTCTGGCCCTTTTTAGATATTTAGAAAATTGAAATCCATTTAGTAGTTCTGCAATAGTTTCTACTGGATAAATCAGAAACCACTTCCATCTGATTTCGGTTATAGTTCACGTATCCCTAAGTGTCTGTGGTTTCAGTCAGTTCAGGAGTCAACCAGTCATTTCCATGAGGGGAGAAAAGCTAGTGCAGACACACAAATACATAAAACAAATAAAATGGCCAAGACAATTTTTGATTTTTTTTGCTTGGACATTTAAGTTCACCTGTGTGCTATAGGAAGTCACAGGTCTACCCCTGAGCTCTGTTAGTAGGAAATAGGTCTCTAAATTTTCTTCCAGCTGATGATTCTATATGATTTTGCAAGAAGAATCATCCCAGCACATGTTAGCACATCATTTTAGCACAAACTAAGAAATCTTTCATGTCTTCCCATTGCCTCCATAATCAAGTTTGTGTACATTTTAGCCTCAATTCAAAACCTTTTACACGGTGATCCCTAAATTTCTGTTACTGACTTACCAATTTTTTAAAAAAGATTTTATTTATTTATGCATACAGAACTGGGGTACAGGCCAGAGGTGCAGGGGAGGTGAGAGGATTCACCAGAGACAGAGTCAGGAGCAGAACAGGTGGACTGCTGAGGAGAGCAGCAGAGAGACAGGAGAGGTCACCTGCGCTATGTGGTCACCTCTGGGGTTGGAGATTGAACTCTCACTGAAGCAAAGACAGTTACCTTGTAGTGCTGCGCTTGAACCTACTGCTCCATCAGGGAAGGCCTACCAAATATTTTTTAAAATCACAGCTGTAATTCCCTAGTCATTGCACTTAGAATTTTTAATAGATCAGTGAATTAGAATGATATATTTTTGTGGGACTTTACAATCTAGAGTAGTAATATAGGCAAGCATAAGACAAATGATTACATATGTAATTATTATAAAGTGAAAACAAGAACTTGCAGTTAACGCTGAAAGAGGCCCTCAGCTTTGACAGTTAGGTTATTGACAGCAGTCTTTTTTTTTTTTTTTTGAACCCATTTAATTGAATATGTAGAGGAAGTTAGGGTAACAGGTTAGAAAGACTATATATACATATATATATATATATATGTGCCATAATAGTTTATTTTTACATCATTTTGTTCCATTTCAGTTGTAAATCCTGTGGCTTCACATCACCAAATCATCTGTGTGCCATCACTATAGTCCAGTGCACTTCCCACCCCCCCAACCATTTTTGATCCCATTACCCACTTCACCCCTGTAAAATGTCTGTGGTATATATAGTTGTTCATTATTATTATTTTCCCCTTTGGCCCTTTATGCTCCTCTTATAAGTGAAGCCATCTGGTATTTTTCTTATTCTTTCTGGCTTATCTCACTAAGCATGATCCCTTTCAGCTCCATCCATGTTGCTGCAAAAGTCATGCATTTTTCTTTTTTGAATGCTAAGTAATATTCCAATGTGTATATGTACCACATCTTTTTAATCCAGTTGTCTACTTTTGGGCATTTTGGTTAATTCCATGTCTTTCCTATTGTAAATAAACATGGGGGTGCAGGTATCTTTTCAAATTAGTGTTTTTGTGTCTTTTGGGTGGATACCTAGGAGTGGGATCGCTGGGTCATATGGAAGCTCTGTTTTTAGCAGTTTGAGAAACCTCCAGTTTTCCATAGGGGATGTACTAGTTTGTATTCCCACAAGAGTTCCTTTTCACCACATTCTCGCCAATATTTGTTGTTGTTAGTTGTTTGAAAATGTGCCATTCTCTCTGGGGTGAGGTAGTATCTCATTGTGGTTTTAATTTGCATCTCCTTACTACAAGTGATATTGAACATGTTTTCATATGCTTGTTGGCCATCTGCATTTTCTCTTTGGAGAAGTGTCTTTTTAACTCTTCTGCCCATGGTGGGCTTGTTTAATTTATTTTTGTTGAGTTTCATCAGTTCTATGTATATCTTTGTGATCAATCCTTTATCGCTAGCATTGTGTGAGAAAATTTTTTCCAATCAGTGGAATGTGTGTTTATTTTTTGTAATGTCTCTTTTGTTGTACAGAGCTCCTTAACTTGATGTAGTCCCATCTGTTTATCCTTGCTTTCACTATCACTGGATTGGTGCTGTATCTTTAAAGATGTTACTGAGGTGTATGTCGTGTAGTGTTTCACCCATCATTGCTTCCGGGTATTTTATGGTTTCTGTTCTTAAGTTGAGGTTTTTAGTCCACTTTGAGTTGGTTTTCTTTCGTGGTGTGAGGTAGTGATCTAGTTTCATGTTTTTGCATGTCACTTCCCAAAGCTTTCTTTATTCCATTGTATCTTCTTTGTTCCTTTGTCAAAGATTAGCTGCCCATAAACCTGTGGGTTTTT
>NW_004567111.1:48054237-48058249 GCF_000260355.1 Condylura cristata
CAAAGATTAGCTGCCCATAAACCTGTGGGTTTTTAATCTGGATTTTCTATTTGAATCCACTGGTCTGTGTGACAGCAGTCTTTTAAGAGTGCCATTTCTGGAGCAGAAGATTGGTTTTAGGAGCATAAGGGTATATCTAGAAAATATAGATTTTATTCTGGAAATAATAATGCTTCACTGATCAAGGGCCTAATTTTGGCTTTTCTTTTACATTTTCTTTAGACATACTGTATAGCTTTCTATCATTGCTTAGCAGTTACATCAAGGATACTACTTTTCACAAAATGTTCACACCATGAGATAAAAGTTAATTTAAAGTTCTATTACTGGGCCCTCCCTGGTGGTGCAAGGGGTTAAAGTGCAAAACTATAAAGCTATCTGCAGCAACTGTAGCAAGAGCCTAATTAATTAGGCCAGGGAGGTAACCCACAGGACGCAGCAGACCTCTCCTGTCTCTCCTGCTGCTCCCCTCAGCAGTGTATTTCAGTAGATCTTCCTGTTCTGTTCCCCCTTCTGTCCTTGGTGAATTTTCTCACTCCCTGCACCTATGACCTATTTTTATAATATTTTGTAAATAATTTTCTGGTCCCTTACACATATCATTATACTCTTTGTAGTTTGGTAGTAGCAGGTAGATAAATCTGTAGTGGGGCTATTAGACCTCATTATTCCTACTATACTAAGCATATACTATGTTTCTGTGATGCACTTTTTCTGGAAATTTCATCCTAATTAATGCTGTTATGATATTAGAGGATATAGATTCCTACCTCTTTAAAATTCTAGGTAATTACATATTACTCAAGTGAGATAGGTGAGATCAGACTGGAACATTAAAATAAGGCATTATTAAGTACTTTATACACACAAAAGGTAAATAACCAAAGAGCAGTACATACCTAGAGAAAAGGATTTACAAAACATTTGTTCATCCTCACTTGTCATTTCCTACAGTGATGACCTAGTCACTTGTAGTGCCAGCAAGCCACAGGACAGGATCTCTATGGAATGGGCAGTTGGATTAAAGAACAGTCCTGGGGTCCTCATTGGCTTTTTCAGGCTTTTTTTTTTTTTTGAAATATTTTTATTTATTATGCATGTAGAACTGGGGTACAGACTAGAGGTACAGGGGCTTGTGAGGATTCACCAGAGTAGGGAGCAGAACAGACAGATTGATGAAATACACTGCTGAGGGGAGCAGCACGTGAAGTAAGAGAGGTCTGCTGGGCCATGTGTGACACCTCCTGGCTTCCTGCTGAAGCTGCTACTATTTGCTTCCACGTGCTGCACTTTAACCTCTTGCATCACCAGGCTTTTCAGACTTTTAATGATCATTTGTACTATTTGTAGGGAAGCAAATGGCACAGGAAGACCTTCTCTGGCAGGCCTCCCAGCCCCTGTGAATGGTCATTCTCTCTGGGCTTGCTCTGATGTACTCTAGTGATCTTTCTGCTGTACTCCACCTAACTCTGCCACACTGTCTTCTGCCCTATACCATCCTCTGTGATATCGCCCTTATAGCCTCAGCCTCCAGGCTCAGGTGTGCCCACTTACACGTCCCCACACCATACTCAGTGTCCACCTTCAGGCCTGCGTACCCCGAGCCCATGCTCCCAAGAGCCTCCTGCATTCAAGGTTGCAGGTGACAGCCACAAAAACCAGTGGTGCCAAAGCTTGATCAATCTTCATTTACTTTACATACTTAACTGTTAGGAGAGAGGGTGTCTGGAATCTTAATGCTGACAATTTACTGAACAAGTTAAATTCTAGGTGCAAGAGGATTTACTTTCTCCTCATCCTCCATTAAACTTATTTTGTCAAATAGCTTTTACTGTTACTGGATCTTGGCCAAATATCATGAATTTATTGGCCATTGTAAAGCAATAAAAGCTCCATTTGAATATAATTATATTATCCTATGCTTTTAGTGCAATTTCAAATGTTTCTTTTAGTCAGGCACATTTCAAGCTTAGGAGACTAAAAAGGGTGTTACCAAGGTCAGCATATTTTCTGAGTTGAGAGCAAGAGAGGGAAGAAATGAGTGTATTAAAATGTCTTAATAAGAGTTGATGATCTGATGTTGATGTCCACTGGATGTCATGGATTCAAAATGATGATTTTTATCATAGTTGGCACAGAATTTTTGTGTTTCTTTCGAGGATTGTATCTGAGTTCCCTTGATAATGGTCAGTGTTTTCAGATGTTAACTGCTTACTACTTTCCTCCAAGCCCCTTCCATTTTGTAGATGAATTTGAAGCTCCCTATTGTATCCCTTCCTGCCTCCAGGCCTTCCTCTTCAACAGTCTCACTGAGGATCATTCAGTCCACCTTCTTTCTCTGGAGTTCAGTTTAATCATCACAGCCTTGAAAATGAGGCTATACCAAGCTTAACCTTTTCTCCTTGCTCTAATACACCAGGATTATTGGCTGACATAATGCCTTTCTTTCTAGGAAGCAGAGCAGTGTCAGCTCCCTTACCCTTCAAATTGCATGAAATGCACTGGAAAGAGCTAGAGAACTCCCTTATAGAGCCAAAAACATAAACACTGTGTCCCAGTAATTCCACTTCTGGGCATCTAGCCAAAAAAATGTGAAACCATCAACTCAAAAAACTATATGCTCTACAATGTTTATCACAGCACAGTTTACAGTATCTCAGACATGGAAACAACTTAAATGCTCACCTATAAATGAGTGGCATGGATCAAGAAAATTAGGTAGAGCCATACCATGGAGTATTTCTCAGTTATAAGGAGGGGCATAATGTTGCCATTCACAGCAAAAGGGAGGAATTTGAGAAAATGAGGTGTTGGGAAGCACATCAGAATGACAAAGACAATTATTGGACATTTACATGGCAGATGAATTAACAAAGTAATTTAAAAAACTAGTGGTTGTTAATAAACAAAGTGAGATTTTTGAAATTAAGAAGAAGGCATAAAAGACTCAAGGGGTTATAATGGATAGGGGTGGGAATAAGGAAAGAAAGATGACCTTGCATGGGATTTTAGATTCTGTGCTCACATGGGAGATAGCAATCATGGCAGCACAGAAACTGACAAGCACAAGGAAGTCCTCCTCATGGGAGTGATTCCCAGAATGGGGTGAAGAGTAATTTCACATGAGGACTAGCCAGCTTGTGGTTTCAAAATCAAGTCAGATGTGCAGGGTATCCGTGCTTGGGGAGAAGCATTTGGCAGAAGGATCTGGATTCTACATGGTAAATTCCTACAGTTTCATGTAGGAACTGACACAGGGTGTTGGAAGCAGCAGGGTAGAAGAAGGAAGGTTGCTGGATGGAGGGATTGTCCAGAACTGCATGTCAGAGAATGTATAAAGTGAGGAAGATGACCTCATAAGATTGAAAAAGAAAAATTCAGGAAGCAAATATCAAGTTATCTACTATTGGTCTATTCCATGACTTGAGAGGAGAGGAAGGTAACTCATTTCTTCTTACTTAGAAGATGGAGGTGGTTGCGGGGCGGGGGGCGGGGGGATTAGGGGGGATACACCATACCTGGACTAACCTCTTTGAAGTAATCCTTACTACCCCAATGTTCAACATCTTTAAAACCTAGTAAATAAATTCACCTTCTCTATTATAGTGAAAGTATGCAGTAGTCAGAATCTGATAGTATCTGCTCTAATATCTGTTAAGCTTCCTTACATATATGGTTCAACTCTTTGTTTTAAGATAGGAAGGCATTTATTTATTTTACTTCTTTGTTTTAGAGTCCTCATATGAAACTGAGAAAATAGAAAATACAATATTTAAACCCTATCCCATGATTAAGGGGTATTTTTACATGAGCCTGGATTTTATAAAGTTCAAAGTTAAGTCTAGGGGGTTCCTAGTAGAGATGGGAAGCCCCTCTCCTGTCTTTTTTTTTTTTTAAGATTTATTTATTTGTGCATACAGAACTGGGGTACAGGCTAGAGGCTCAGGGGCGGCGAGAGGCTTCACCAGAGACAGAGTGGGGAACAGAACAGGCAGATCGACGAGGTACACTG
>NW_004567111.1:48058349-48076841 GCF_000260355.1 Condylura cristata
GTCACCTCCGGGGCAGGCAGGAATCGAACTCATGCGGAAGCGGCTTTAGATTCTCAGTGCTGTGCTTTAACCCGCTGCGCCACCAGGGAGGGCCTCTCCTGTCTATTTTAAGTTGACTCTGAAGTTCTGATATTTCATCTGGTGAATCATGTTAGTGATGCCTTATGTTTTGTGAGACTCTTGTAACTTTCTAGTTTTTCTTTTAAGGTTTTAACAGGAAAATGGTGTCAGAGCACAATGGAATAAACTTTATAGGCAAACAAAGCATCATAGCAAACTCCTTTTTAAAGAATGATTTCTTCCCTTGACTGTTGACCTATTCATCTTCATAGCATTTGGCTATGCTAAAGTTATAGTGTCTTGCCTCAGAGTAACATGAATTAAACTATCTGGTCCACAAGGGAATTGCAGCTGGCCTCATAATCCTCTAGCTAACTGATAGCAAGAGACAGATTCCCTGTAAGGAGATACATTATCTTTGATGGTCATGTTCAAAACTAGAAAAAAAAATGCTTCAAAGCTTAACATTTCTGAAGATGCTTTTCAAGAAAATGAATATGCTAAGTACATATATGGAACATTTAAAAAAACTCTATAGTACTTTGTATCCTCATTCCAGATGTGTGAAGGAGTTAATTTTTCTGCCTATTTGCATGTGAACTTTCCAAGATGTGACTTTTTCATTGACATTTCCAAACATTGAATAACACTAGTTGTGACTATATTTGGGAATATTTTGTTCCTAAGTTTTGAAACTTCTGAAATACTCTGTAATCTTTACTTTGGTTCAAATATAAGTCTTCAGTACAGAAAATCATGTATCTTCCCAATGTCGATAACCATGAAATTTAACCAATAAAATTTGTGTTGCAGTGCTTTAAGTATTATTTGTGTCTATACCCATGCCAGCAATATATTTTCAGACAAATTTCAGGGTTACTTAAATAAAGTTTAACTATAGGTTTTGGTTTTTCTCATGTCAGTCCCTCACTTGCAAGCTCAGCCTCATCTTAGTGTTGTGTTTTAACCCGCTGCGCCACCAGGGAGGGCCTCAGCCTCATCTTAATTCCAAGGTCAGTCTAAACTGCATCTAAAGTTCAGAGTTCCAAAAAAAGAAGATGAAGTGAGATGGATAATAGGTTCAGTTTATGGTAAGTGTTTTTTGTAGAAGGAAGACAGTTGATTCTTTTGGAGTGGATGCATCCTCTCAGAAGAGCCTACAGAGATGTTAAGGGCTCACAAGAAGTTGTTGAGAAAGGATATGAGAATTAGTGGGGGAACACAGAATGGAGAGCTGTTGCAGAAGCCAGTGGTGGAGTATTTCAAAAGGAGTGATGATCAGCAGCAGGTCACATGCCATGGAGTTCATAATACAAAAAGACTGGAAATTGGCCATGGAATTTTGGCAGCCCTGAGGATATCTGGACTTGTTTGAGAGGGAAGTATTTGTTCCTCCCAGCTACTTCACTAAGAAATAGATATAGCATGGTTAATATTCATGAATAATGATGAGAAAATGAGAATAATTGCTAACCTATTAAATAATTGAAATGACTATCAACCATGTGAAGTAAATATCACAAGGCGATAAGTTAATAAAAACATATAATCTACTGCATCTGAGAAAAGAGAACTCATATTGATTCATCTGAACTTTGCAGTTGACCTAATAAGTTTAAAACCCCTGGTAATACTAGGCAATATGGAAAATATGTGGTTCTTTTTTTCACATTGACATATGTGCCTAATTATGATTGTTGTCATAAAATGTGTTTGAAAGAAGAAAGAATTTTCCACACGGTTTTGTAATGTTTTATATCAGTACACATACAACTGTTGCTGTAGCTATTTTATGAAGGTGATTTTTAACTGTCATGATTAAACAATTAATTACAATAATGACCCTTCTTAATGCTCCTACTCTATGAGAATATTTACATGTAGTGACTATATGAAATATAATGTTTTCTTCCTAAGAAGAGTGTGTAGCTATCATGTCCCAAATACTACCTTACTGTTATGCTTCAGATGGTTTTATCTTTCACTCAGAGTTTTGGTAATTAAAAATATTTCCTTTGCATTTGAAAAATTGTTCTAAGTTGTCTGCCTGGTAAAGATCAACCACTTTGAATTCTAAAATTTCTTAAAGGAGGAAAGGTAGAATTATATATGCTAGAAAAATCAATATTACTTAAAATGGTATTGCCATTCTGTTTTCTCTGCAGTGTCTCCCCTGTGTCTCCCATCATCTGTTTGCATGTTTGTATATTCTTCTAAATCATGAGCAACTTAGAGGACAACAAGTGTCATTTTTAGAAGCCTGTAAATGTTATAATTTTGGAGCACAATGTCAAGTTAATAGTGATTAATTTTAATTTCATAATACTAGCACTTAGGTATTCTGGCATATTATCTTCATCTTACAGATGAGGAAATTGATTGTTTCAGAATAAGCAACAGGTACATCTGTACAACAGTGTTCTGATTCTAACTTCCTTCTACTATAGTACCATCCAAAATAACAGGGATTAGTTATCTTTGGTAGACAGTTTATGAACCATTTGGTAAATAAGTATATGAACTTGAGAGCAAGAATTTGAATGAGCAAAGCTGACACCTTTACTTGTACTAATATCTAAAAAAAATTAACACTATCTTCAAATAAGAATATCAGTATAAACATGAAAGCAGCCCAAATCCCCAAAAGTGGATGACTGGATAAAAAAGATGTGGTACATATATACAACGGAATATTACTCAGCAACCAAAAAAGAGAAACACATGTCTTTTGCAGCAACTCGGATGGAGCTGGAAAAGATCATGCTTAGTGAGATAAGCCAGAAAGAGAAAGAAAAATACCGGATGGTTTCACTCATAGCAAGAGTATAATGGACCAGGTGAGAAAATAACAAGAATAATGAACAACCATATACCAGAGACATTTTGTGGGGGTGGAGTGGGGAATGGGATCAAAAATGGGAGGTGGGGTGGAGAGAAATGCATGGGATTATGGTGATGGCACACGGGTGATTTGGTGATGGGAAACCTGCGGGGATGACAATCGAGATGGAAAAAAAAATGTACAAAATGATGTAAAAATAAACTTTTGTAAAAAAAAAAAAAAGAGAATATCAGTATAAGTAACCACACCACTGGGGGCTAGTAGAATCTGTGACATTACCAGTGTAATAGGTTAGAAATAATTTCACTTAACACCGTTGCTGTTGAAAATATCTTAAAATACTGTTTATATTTATCACTACTTGAAAATTATGGTATTGGAGCTGTTACTATAGTAGTTGTTTTGCTCACAGTGTGCAGAATAAAAGACAGCTATGATTCTGCATATTTGGTTTGTAGATCGGAGTGTCTTTATCATAAAGACTTTACTGTTGCAGGTGATTTAGTTGCAGACCAGACTCTCAACTATTTATGTAACTGAAGGTTATTATGGAAAGGGCTATTAATTTTATCAAACAAAACTTCAGGCTGTCCCATGAAAGTTGAATTTCAGATGATTGATGAGTATGTTTTCTATTCCACATGCTTTATTTGGAACAAACCTTTATTTGAAACGCTTTTGGTTGTTTGTCTGAAATTCAAATTTAATGAGTGTTGTATATTTTACTGGGCAACTCTTAGAATCAACACCTGTGGAGAAGTAGAGAAACACAGAAAAATAAATGAAATTGTCATGCAATTATAGCAAAAACCTCAACTCAGCTAACAGAGAGTTCTGGAATTTGTTGATCACTTCTAGCATAGAGAAGTATAAGTTTTATTATACATATTTGCGCTGGACCACTAATTCCACATTTACGTTTCTCTAAGTATTCTGGTACTTCAGGAAACAAACAACATGACAGTGTATTTTGGGGGATTAAATCAGCAATTAAATGTCCTGCTTAAGAAATATTAGAATAATTGAGCCATGGAGCACTGATGATTTCTAGGAAGACTTTACAATGGCTTAAATTATACCCATATTAAAGAATGGGGGATTGAAAAGAGGAAGAAATAGACTACAGGGTGTTGGGAATACTTTAAAATATGAAAACTGAATAACTACTTTAATATTTTCAAATAACAGTGGCTATACACTCTACATAATAAATGTAGTTTAATTTCTCTGAAGTCAGTTTCTTTTTTTAAATAGGCATGGAATTCTATGAGTGATACATTGGCTTCTGAATATCTTCCTGAACACAGTTCAATAAATTGCCTGTGAGAAAGCCTTTGTGATTTTGCCTGTGCAAACATTGCTACTGGAAATCTTTTCACCAAAAATATCTTCTCAAAACATGTCAACATCTCCCATAAGTAAAAGAAAATCCAACCTAATTATTTCAAGTAAAATCTCAATTTCTTTTATTTCTTTTACAATGACACTTATAAGTTGCAAGGAATGAAATTACAGTTTTAAATACCAGTGTAACAGATGCACTGAGTTCTTTATGAATTAAGGAAGCAGTTTATGACCTTTCATTCTAAATCCAAAGAACAAGCAATACTTAATGTTCCCTTTAATTATGTTTTTGGTAATACTTTTTGCTAGAAATAGCAAATGCAGTGTTTTTGTATTTGACTTGATTGTGCAAATAAACAAAGTTGAGTTCATTAAAACATTTTTTATAGGTGGATTTGGAACTAAATGAATAAAGATATTAGAGTCACATTTACACTCTTCTATTACTGTTTAGCTTGTGGCAATTTGTCTTCCATCTCCCAAAGTAGTTGTATTTGCATTAATGTGCTTATTTGGTCCAGAAATAGCCTCCAGTATAAATTTATTACCTGATAGCAGAGATTTCTTCCATTTCAGAACCTTAAAGGAAAGTTTAATCTATCATTTTTATAGTATAGTAACTGTACTCCCCTCCTTTTTTCTTTCTTCTTCTCTTTTTTTTTTTCTAATAAAGAAGAGGTACTCTGTAAATGTATTTAGGTTTTTAGAAGTGAGAAAATTCTATAGGAATTGTCTGCTATCAACAATTCAGAAAGCTTAAGCTATTCTGAATTGCTAAATATTTATCAAGATCTATTTTTCGAGAGGGTAATAATGTGACCAATATGTTTATGTTATAAAACTCATTCTTATAGCACACCATGACAAATATAACATTGTCAGTCAGTGCAGTCTGTCTTCAGAATAAGAGCTTTTTGTACCCTTATGCATTAATGTTTCATACTTTCAAAATGTGAAAACTGAAATGCTTTTTTATACTTTGAAAGAACCAGGGCATGTTAAATTTACGTATTGTGCCCTTCCAGATGGCACAACAGGTTAACGCAAAGTGCAGTGCTATAAAGCTATCTACCAGAACTGCAGCGAGAATTAGATCCCCAGACAGGGAGGTAACACACATGGAGTGGGGCACCTCATTGGTTTTCCTCGCCCCCCGCTGCACCCCTCAGCATTGTATTTCTATCAATCTGCCTGTTCTGTTTCCTGCTCTGTCTCTCACTCCCATCTCCACCCCCACCTCTGGCCTGTACCCCAGTTCTGGTATCATAAGTAAATACATCTTTAAAAAAATATATTTATGCATCTATTCCCAACATGTATAGATATTGATAGCACACAGTTCCCTACTTTTAAGCCCATGATTGTTGTGAAATACTTTGTTTTAAAGTAACAATATAAAAGTTTGTCATTCTGAAGCTTGCAAAAAGAACAGGTGTACAAATTGTGTAAGGCACATGGTGTTCATTCACTAGCGCAACATGGATGGTGTTTGGGTCTTAAATAAACTTTCTATCTTCTCAATTCAATACCTAAGCTATATTTTCTTTCCTTTATTCTCTCTTTCAGAGTAAAGGTTGATCTGAACTTTAAAATATGTAGTGAGTGATATAATAAGTGATTCTTTGTTTGCCTAAGCGAGGAAGAGGAATATCAGTTCAGATGTGGTATACGTTTTCCTTCTCAAGCGTGGCTTTACTGGGACCTGGTTTCCAGGCAAAATATATTTGTTGTATGGGGTGTGAATGGAAGTCCTTCACATTTGAGGACCAAAGAAATTCCTTACAAAGCATGGAAAACTGAATGTCTTATATGAAGGAAAATTGAATATCTTATATGAAGGAACTAATTAATGTTAAGAATTTTCCTTTATACTGATATTGTGATCTTTTTAGTATTGGTAGAATATGTGGCTTCTTTTATGAAATGAGGCTTATAGATGATTATACAGGTATTTGGGCATAATTTCTTTCTTCTCCTTTCCCCTTCTTGTTTTAATGGCTTATTTTTGTCTGTACCAACCTAGGATCTCAACAGACCTCATGCCTGTTCACTGTTTTTACTGTCTTCTAACATTTTACTGATTCATGAGTTTAAAAGCATGGAAATCTCAACTCTTGTGACACCAGGGATTTCTGATAAATCCCAGTTGGAATTATTGTTCTGTCCCTAATGTGTGATTTGGGGCTCATTGCTTATCCAATAATAATATGTCTGTGAAAAAATAAAATGTATACCTCCTTCTCAGGATTGATATGAGGAACAGATAAAATCATATGCTAAAGTACTTAGCAGAAAAAGCTCTTGGCTCAAAGTGGATGTTCATTCTCCTTTTTTAAACTGGAATTAGTGTTTCCTGCTCGGCCAGTATGAGTCAGGATGGATATGTTTTCAGGACACAGAGAAATTTATAATATAAACCTACTGGTTTAGAGCTTGGACATTGTTTTCTGCTTAATTTGTGACTCAGAAACTTTACTGCTTCAGCTTGAAGAAAGAGTTTAACATCTCAGAGCTTGGGCTAGCTCACTGATAAAATGAGAAAATAGCTCTCATTTACATAAAAACAAATAGTTGTGTCTGTCAAAATCAGAAACAGCTCTGATGTCTTACCAACTGAATTTTCTTTTCAGGAAACCATCCCTCTCTATTACAGTAAGGTGGTTTTGGTGACTAGAGCTAAGCCTCAACCCCTAAGGTTTTGAGTGGATCTTTGACACTGGAGTTTCAGTTATGAAATTCCATCTCTCTGCATGCAGGAATACCCTGGAATCTCTAAAAGAGAACTAATAATACACAGTTTGGGGACTTTTTCTAGTCGAGCTGGTGGAAAAGGTTCTACTCTGAAGAATCCTGAGAAAGCTAGTGTTTATGTTCTTTGTAATAAGGAGACAACTTCATCTAAGTAAAAGAAAAAGAAAATAAACATTGGAAACGGAGAGAAAGCAGCCAAAATGTTAAACCCATAGTACGAGGGCCTCTCTTCTGACCCCTGAGCGCTCCAGTCCTATCCATTTCTATGTCTTGTGCTTCAGTTCTGAGCTGTGATAACATCTTTCCTTTAATCCCGTGCTGATTAAACTAGTGGTCCTTAAATTTTAGGTACTTAACATGACAGTGTTCAGATTGATAGAGTCCATATAGTATTTCTGAGGATAACATTTGCAAAGTATCCATGGGGTGGTAGAGGCCTCATGCTAGGAGTATGAGAAGAGGCTGTAGCAGTTAAAAGCAGTGACTTGGGGAGAGACTGTCTGGGTTCAAATCTCAGCTTCACCATTTGCCCTTGGGTTAGCCTATACTTTATATGCCTGTGTCTCACTTGTGAAATGGATTTAAATATACTGAAAAACTCATTTAATGGTTTTGTTTTCTAAATTAAATATGTTAATGTCTTTAACGTGGCTAGGCCAGAGATCGGCAGGTTTTAGTCATAAGACTGTATGATAATTAAACCACTAAAATGATGATATAAGAGCTATCAGCCAAGTGCTTGGATCAGTGTAATTCTGGTCACTATTACAGATATTTCACTTACAGGAAATAGTTGGATAATGTCATTTCAGTATGAGACTAATTTAGAAGTTAAGGTGGCCACATGATGAAAGGATTTACAATTACTAAACATCTTTTAAGTTTTCATTTTGAACATTATATAAAACAAATTCCTTTTTGTTTTCCCTTAGGAGAAATGGGGATAGTGGTGAATAAATTGTTCCCATCTCCAAACAAAAAGACTGGATCTAATCTTTTTGGGAAGGAAACAACTATAATATGAACATGAGTTTTAGAAATGAGTTTTGTGAATTAGGAAAATGTAGGGTTCACCCTTATGGTACACATGGGACAAGCTTGGGGAGAAAGAAGAGCTGCTTGCAGGGGTTTGAAAATGATTTTTTGAATGTAGCTGAAGTAGAAAAGGAATGTAGTGTTATGGCAGCTAAATGCAGAATGGGGGGCATCCCTTTTCATGTCTGTGTGGGATGATTTACTATATTTTTCTGTAATTTTTACATATATGACTGATAATTAGCTACAACCTCCTTTAAGCCAGAATCTAAAGGAGTCTGCTAAGAGTATAGGCCTCTACATTAAGTATTGTTTATTGAGTAAAGAAGAATTTGAAAATTTGGAATGACGAAATAGCTAGTATATATGTGATTATATATAGAGCTCTTGCATAGTGATTTTGACTTGTTTTTAAAAGCCAGGCAAGTAAGTAGAAAACTGTAAAATGAAAAGAAATCCTATTTATTTTAACATGGAAAAATGATGATGTAATTCATAGCAACCAAACACTGAAAATACAAGGGAATAATAAAATAAATAAATATATATTAAATAAACACTTGGAAAGTAAATAAAGACTGTATTCTTCCAAAGAAGAGAAGAAACATAAGGTTGAGTGATGATAGGGTTGGGTTGGAGTGAGAGGGCATTGCTCTTTGGAAGGTATGATGCTAAACTATAGTCTTCATTAATTTTTCTCCTTGTGAGAACTCATTGTGCTACTTTCCTATCGCTGCTAGATCACAAACTTAGTGAGTTACACAAAATAAAGTGTGCCTTTCTTTCTTTCTTTTTTTAATAATTGTGAAAGTCATAATTCCAAAATCAAGGTATATAGCACTTCCTTATCTTCAGAGACTTTAGTGAAAGAAGATATTGCCTTACTTTTTCCAGCTTCTAGAAATTCTCTTTAGTCCTTAGTTTATAACCTTGGTCCATTTTTAAAACCAGCAGTGCCTTGTTCACCTTCCTTCCTTCTCTGCTTCACTCTCTCCTCTTTGTGTTAACATTTCCTGCTACCTCCTCTTTACAAAGACATGTGTAATCACACTTGTAATTGGAACCATTCAGAAAATTTAGAATAATCTCCTCACCCCAAGATCCTTGACTTAATCACACCCCCAGTTATCATGTAAAGTAACATATTCACAAACTCCAGGGATTAGGACATCTTTGGGAGCTAGTATTCAGCTGACCACACTTGTGGTAACCTTGAAGTCAAATATCTCTCAACAAATAAACTTATAGGATAAAAAACACCTTTACTGTAAAAATAAAGACTAAACAAGAATATTTTTCAAAACATGTAATTAGAATTGGGGTACAGGCCAGAGGTACAGGGGCGGGGAAAGGATTGGCCAGAGACAGAGTGGGGAGCAGAACTAACGACTGACTGAAATACACTGCTAGGGGAAAGCAGCGGGCGAGACAGGAGAGGTCTGCTGCGCCCTGTGGGTCAGCTCCTAGCCATGGATCGAACTCAGGCTGCGGCAGTTACGGACAGCTTCACAGTGCTGCGCTTCAGCCCGTTGGGCCACCAGAGGGGGCCCCAGGAACTGATTTTAAATGGAGAATAATTATGGACAGAAGGCCTCAGCTCTGGTAACTGCATCCACGTGTCTGTGAGAGCTGTGCCATCGGCCATCTTTTTCTGCCCCTGCCTCTTCCAGACCGTAAAGCTCTCAAGACAGCTTGCTCTGCAGTCTCTCAGAGAAGATATGACCTCCTCTCCCCTCTCACTTGGCATATGTATAAGGCAAATACACAGGGTTTATCTTAACATAATATGTAATTAATTTTTCTCCCCAGGAGAATGAAATCCTCATAGTGAAAAAATTAATTAGTCTTTAGCAAAAGCTATCCTATTGAAATATTCTTTCTTTACGGTATATTTATTGAATATAATTTTGGGTAAAAAGTGAAAAACAGTCATTGATCAAATATAGTATAATTTTCCAACTATGTGTTAGAGCATGACCAATGGGTAGCCAGGGACCCCAAACTGTTAAGAGCTTCATGCTCAAGCAGAATCCAGCCATCTTTGCACCAAAAGGCAATGATGGAGACTCTTTGAGACTTTTTAAATAGGATTAATTAGTGTGCATCAAGAGAGAAGGAAGAGTATTCCTAAAGATTGTTTTCCACTAAGATTCCTCAAATTACCCACCCCTTAATTTCTAGTTCCTCAGTTCTTTCTGTATTTTACTTCTTTGAATTCTATGTGATAGTCACTTAGCTTTCCGATAAATGTATTTTAGGGGGTAGATTTAATTCACATTCAGCCAACTCCTGACTAATGTATATAGTAATTATAAAGAAAGGAAAGTCAAGTGTATGGAAGATATAAAATTAAGTTATCAGAAGAGTTGGCCATACACCCCATGGACTGAGGTCAGTGTTCTTTGAATCCTATGTCAAGGGAACAATAATAAGATAGGGGAAAGGAAAGCTAATCTCCTTGTGTATTTCATCAGAACACTTTTGTAAGAGTTCCGATTTCCTGAGATATTTGTGAGTGATCATATACTGCGTATATGATGAAGACTGAGACTCTTTGAGATATTTTCATGTGTTAGCAGTTGGTAAATTCATTGTAATTATTGGTTCTTCAGCCTAGTTCTCTTGTGGAGATTAAATTTTTGTCAGAAATTAAAATGGCATGTCTTTCTTTAAGTTTCACATCATATACATTCCCAGTATTAGTGAATTAGTGGATTAGTAAACTGGACAAATTATTATCATAAGTTCATGAACTCTTCCATAACAGGAAAATTACATTGATATAAATATAAATTTTGATTATATATAACAGATTTTAAAAAGTGAAAATAATTTATTTTCCAAAATGCAGTATTTTCAGATACTTAATGTACATTCCTAAAATTTTCCATGTTAATATAGATAAATAAAATGAAAACAAGGCAAAATTAAATTTTCCTTTTTTGCTATCAATTATTTGTAAAAATAAACTATGCTGACTCTAATTCAGGAAATATGGTTGCCATCTGAATTTCTATTTTGGAAACATAAGAGAAATTTTGCAATTAAAAGGGCAATAAATTATTATTAAAGCTGACAAAGACATAGAAAAAGAATTTATTCAAAGATACTTCCTAAAACTACTTAGAAACATAGTTTTCAAAGTGAAAATTATAGTCAGTCATTAAGACACTTTTGATAGTTTCCTGTTTCTGGAATTAGAAGTTTAAAAAAGTACTGGTTTTCATTTGTTTATCATTACCAGTAGAGTTAGGCTGATTCTCCATTCAAATCATAGCTATTTTTAAAACTGCATTACAGCCTTTTCTTTATTTTACTCATAGAATTAAAGATATACACACACACATGTATATATGGAGATATATATTACACACATGTATATATAGAGATAGTTATCTATTTTTTCATATATATGTATTTTTTTTTCAGTGAAACGTGGACAATAACTTAGGTGAGGTTTTAAAAATTTTGTTTTCAAGTTATCAAAAGAAGACAGATAGTCTACTTTTCTATAATTTAATGAAGTATTAATAAGAAAATTAAATAATTTTCACATAGTTCTGTATCTCAGATAAGCAAACTCACATGAAAAAAAAATCAAAAAGCAGACATTTTAAATTCATGGTCAAAAATTGTAAACAGTTTAGAAAGGATTCATGTATTTAAAGCCCAATGGAAGGTCTAGACTTAGCCATGGTTTACCAGAATGTCCGTAACAAATGCTAGAACAAAATCCACAAATGAATGTAAATCAAGATGGGAAAAAATTCTAACTTAAGTCATTTTTGAGAAAGAGTTGAGGGCATAATTATATTACTAGATATTAAAATATCAAAATATCAGTGGTACTCACTTGAATCCTTTCCATCATCATGCAATATGTTTTTTTTAATAAATGTACTTTGTATTTTTCATTAAAACTAGAATAAAAGTTATAGTAAAACTCCTTTTTCCTCAGATTCCTCCAAGAACTTGCTCTCTATCTAATCCCTTCAAATTCTTTATTCCTAGTCATCCACTCACTTTTTACCAGTTGGGCCTACATGTCCATTACTCTAACAAAATTGCTTTTGTTAAGGTTAGTAATTACTTAGCCATAGGGCACTCAGTTGGTCTTTATCTTACTTGACTTTTCAATATTATGCCCTTCTTAAAAAAAAAAATCATCTTTTACCTTCAGATACTTATTTTCTAATCAGAATAATTTCTCCTTCATCAGCATCTACTCTTTTATCAGCTGCTAAATGCAGGAGTTCCTGCAACATTGTCTTGTATCTTCCTTACCTTCTTCTACATGGTCCCATTCATTATGTAGATAGCTGCCAAAGTTTTGTAAATGCCACTATCACTTCTAATAGCAGGTGCAAATTCATTAATTCAGCTGCTTCTTTGACAACTCCATGAAGGAATTTCAAATTTAACTAGTCCGAAGCAGAAGTTTAGGCTTTTCATTACCCCCATTATACCTGTTCTAAATTTACTCCTTCCTATCTCAGTAAATGTCAGAAGCTTGGGATTTTATTTTGACACCTCCATTTCTCACCTCATACATTTAAATCCTAAACACCATCAGTCAGCCAGTAACATATGCTGAATCTGTCATCTTCTCTCTACTTCACTGATAGCATATTGCTCAAGCCACAGCCATCTCTTAACTACATTACTGGAATAGCTTCATATATTTGCTGCAATAGGCTAGGTTATACTATAATAGGGGTGCTGAAAACTCAGTGGTCTGCAACTATTAAGATTTGCTTCTTGTCCTTCATGAGTAGACTGAAGTTCTGCTGCAAAACTCCAGACTCTAGGCCCAGGTGAATGAACCAATTATCATCTCCAACATTGCCAGTTATTATATAGATGGAATGAAAGAGAATCCTAGATTATCTCACACTGGCAAATAAATTCTCAGCCTGTAATTTACAGTGGACCTTTCTTTTCATGATTCATCAACAAGAACTAGTTATATGATATCTCCAAATCATAAGAGCTCCAGAAGTATAATGATTTCAGATATATGGTAGAGTACTAGTAACTACTATATTTTCTAACCAGACTCCGCTTCCAATTTTGTCCTGTTGAAATCATGTGTAACTGAGTGGTATTCAGGGACCCAATCAGTTTAGTGATAAATCCATTTTGTACCATTCTAAAAGAGTCTAGCATTCATGGACACAATAACAAAGAAAATAGGCTAGGTGGTGTTTAACTGGTATGAAAGTCAAGTTGTGGGAAAGAGAGATCCCAAATAACAGACTCCTTATCAAATTCTGAAAAATTTCCCATTCCATTAGAGTCAAATACCCAACCAAACAGGCTTGGCCCAAAGCAGTACAGCTGAAAGTTTGTCAGGGATCTAAGGTACCTCTTGGTGGAGAACCATAGGAAAAGGATCTAGGCAGATCCCAGAGAGCTGGGATAGGAGAGACCTGAAATTCAAACTGTACCATAATCCAATACATAGTCAAGATTACAGTTGCTGTTGTCGCTGCCAAATGCTAAAACCTCCAGAATAAAGTTCATAGGGAGCAGCTTTCCTGTGTGTTTCTTCTTTCACTGTGTTCCACCTCTATTATTTTTCTAAGCATTGTATTACGTCTTCCTCCTTCCCCAGCTGTTCTCCATTCCAGAAATCTGGTTCATGACATGTTGGGAATTACACAAGACCTCTGAGGTGTTGGTTGCATGAGAGTGGGCCTAGGGAAAATGCATTAGTTCTTGTGGTGATAGTTCTTCCCCCTTTTACAGTGGTGCTTTCTGTAACAGCCTTATAATCAATTTTCTGAATAGTAGCCAGAAGGCTCGCTTTCAGTATCTTTTTATAACACTTAAAATTAGATCCAGTTTCTGTGGCCTGAAGGCTCTGGATATTCTGACCCAGTCTATTCTTCCAGGCTAACCACTAGCCTCCTCTGCCTGTCTTCTTGTGGTTTCCTCATCATATTGAATTTATACCCAATCTTTTCATCCTAAGACAACAGAACATGTGTTCCTCTGCCTGGCTCCTTCACTGTGGTTGCTTCTCATCCATCAGTTCTTAGTTTAAATGTCTGCATTCTCAAAGAGATCTTCCCTGAACTTGCTACTAAAAGAATGTTCTGTGAATTGTTAATCATTTCTGCTGGCCTACTGTCTTCTAAAATTATTTTACTTTCTTATATGTTACTATTTCCAGCACTAGACTATAATGATGAAATTATTTTCTCATTATCCTTATTGCCCTGAAATCAACTTATATAATAGCTTTTTAATGAATTAATTAAATTCTGAATCTGAAAAATCAGTGGCATTGGCCCAGTAGCAGAAATATTCATATATATATAAAATATAATTATAATGACCAGATCCCAAAATACATTCCAGATAAGTATTTTAAAGTGGCATCATTATAAAAAAATTATATTAAAAGATGCTGAATGTAAAAAGTCATATAAAAGATATATAAAAGAAATCAAAGGGAAATATCAGAGATGATAACACAGTTTAAAACTTGGAGGTAAAAATGTCAAAGAAAAAGAAAAACTGAAAAATATTTATGATCAATTTGATAAAAAAAGCAGATATTACATATACATATATTTCTTTATAATATATCCATCTATGTGTTCTTTTCGAATCCGTCCTAGTGCTGTCTGCGAGCAAAGGGAACATGGGATGTACCTGAGAGGAAGGAAACTAGTTCTGTTTTCTATAACCAGCAAGGGATAATATTGAAGATTAAGGTATTTCTTTCCTGCTTAGTCTGTCACATATATATTAATGTTAAAAAACATTTCCTTCCGGGAAATGTTTTACAGAGTCCTGGTGATGACTTAATAATTATAGGATATATATCTATAGGAGAGTGAAAGAGGAATGCAACTGAATTTGCAGAGAACTACTCATCCTGAAATGGTTGCGTTTTGGATGAAAGTTTGCATCTCCTTTGTATCTCCTAATTTGAAAAGTCAGTATAGCTTCATTTATATGAAAGTTGCCTTATGGTTAAACAAAACATTGTTATTATTTGAATCTTTAAGTGTGGTGGTAGTGGTACTTTTGATGTTGAGTAGCCACAAAGGTCAGTCGTGATACATAATGCAGGGGGATTACTACACAACCTACTCACATTGGAACACATCTTAAAAAATACCAAAAAATGCAAGTTCATTTATCAGATTGCCCTTCTACTTTGGTTGTGTTATAATTTAGGTTTTTAGCCAAGTGACATCTCAATGGAGGCAGTCACATGTGAAGAGATGGGTTATTCTGACAAGAACGGGAACAAGAGAATGGGGTAGTTTTTGGGCTCAAAGAGTGGAAATAGTGTCTTTATTTATTTCTTTGATCATGGAACAGGGAAAAAGTAGCAACTGTTCTTTTAGTGGAAAAATTTTATCATGTTGTTCTAAAAATTACTGAAAAATCATCCTCAGTTCTTTTACTTCACTTGTATGAAGAATAAAGAGAGCTAACAATTTTCTTTAAACTAGCTAGAGTATATTCTGTTGTCTCTAAGAATATTGATATTCTTAGAGACAACAGAATAGATAAGTAGACAATCTTAGATAAGTTAGATATTCTTGCCTTGTTTATTGAACGAGTACTTATTGAATCCCTCATATGTCCTATGTTAAGTGAATTAGATAGTATGTTAAAAAGTATTAAATTACATGGAGAAAATTTTAAAAGTGAAGCTGAGGGAGGAAAAAGAGAAATACAGAGAGAGTAGAAGTATGAAAAACAGATTTCAATTTTTAAAAAAGATTTATTTACTTATGCATACAAAACCTGGGGTACAGGCCAGAGGTGCAGGGTGTGAGAGGATTTACCAGAGACAGAGTGCAGAGTCCAGAGAGAAGCAGATAAAGTGAAGTACCTCTGGCCAAGGAATCGAACTTGTGCTGCAGTGGCTGTGGATCACCTCATAGTGCTGTGCTTTAATCCATTGCACCATCAGGGAGGACCCAAATTACATTTTTTTTTAAAGATTTATTTATTCATACAGAACTGGGGTACAGACTAGAGATGCAGAAGGTGAGAGAATTCACCAGGGACAGAGTGGGGAGCAGAACAGGCAGATCTACGAAGTACACTGCTGAGGGGAGCAGCGGGCGGGTCAGGAGAGATCTGCCGCGCCATGTGGTCACCTCCAGGGCAGGCGGGAATCGAACTCATGCGGAAGCAGCTTAAGCTTCTTTGGGCTGTGCTTTAACCCAAATTACAATTTTTAATTGGGTCAGCAGAATAACTTTTACTGTGAATGGGGGATTGAGAAAGACTTGAAAGCAATAATGGTTAAACCATTCCAAATAAAGGAAAGAACCTTTGCAAAGATCCTGATGTGAATTCTTGCCTTAAGAGCATTTAACAGGTGGGAATTTATTGGCAATCATGAAAATAGTAATCATATAGTGGTGTTAATGGGTTAAAAAGAAAATGGGTGGTGAGGAATTATAACACTGAATGTAGACAAATAATCAAGGCTTTTTTTTTTTTTTTTTTTTGGTACAAAAAGGGTAGTAACCTACTGGCAAAGATCAGTTGGAAAAGAAACAGTGATCAGGGTTGGAAAATGATTATAGAGTAAGTTTTTGGCCTTAGTGATTCCAGCAGGGCTCGCAATAAACAATATAAGCTGTTGGATAAAGCTGGATATGTCTAAGCCATGATGATTCAGACTCAGAGTTAAACTGTTGAATGAAAGCTAAGGTCACAAACAGTGGTTGACCTTGTGCTTCAGTAGACAGAGGCACAGGAACTACTTTTGAACTGGTTAGCATGAAAAAAAATTATCTAACAAATATAAAGCTACTTAATGTAGTCAAAGAAAATCTGTTGATGGAAAAAAATTTTGAACTCAAGATTTAACTTGGAGCTTTATCCTACAATTTAACATTTTATTATATCAGAATGGGATTTATATTTTAATATAAATATTAAATATATTAACATTTAATAATTAATTAATTATTTAATATAAATATTGTCAAGTTTGTATTTTTAATTTGATTCAGTGACTAGAGAGAAATATTTCATGCAGATGTTTACACAAAGGGCAAAATAAGCAGCAACATATTGATAAAATTTGGGCAACAATTGGACATGTGTGAGAGCTGAAGTCTTAATATGAGCTTATGCATAACTTGCTCCAATTTTGTGGGGTTTTTTTGCTATTTGGTTTAATGTAGGAATTAAGCTGCAGATTTCAGAGGAATGTATAGCTGTTAGGTACAGTGCGTAGAAATTTGGGTTGGCATTTACCAGAAGCTGAGTGATAGATTTGAGATGGAAATTGCTGGTAAGATGCTAAAATAGGTAAATTAGAGATTTGTGTCTTGGACAACAGTGGTTTTCCATGTAACTACCTTAATGACTCTGTCAATAATCACACCAACAACATATTTATGGAATAATTTCTGACTATTTTCCTAGTTAGGAATATCAAGATCTAGCATTAGTTGCCCACTTACTGTGTATCATATACAATGTGAAGAGCTTTATAGAAACTATGTAGAGTCTCATAACAACTGGAAATTGTTTTATTCCCCCACTTTACAAAATGAAAATTTGCCTGATGTGTCACAAATGGTAATTATAGGCTAGACATTCTGACTCTGGAACCCAAATTCTTAGTCACTAAGCTATCTTACTCTTACTTCACCTACTTCTTGGATGGTTCTGGAAAGGTTTTTTTTTTTTCTTCCTATTTGCTATGACTAGAGAATGTAGGAAGACTTGGCTTAAGAATGATATTAAATAGATTAAGTACATATTACAAAGTGTGTGTGAGAGAGAGAGGGTGAGAGGAGAGAAAAAGAGAAAAGACTAGTATTGAAAAGAAGACTAGAACAGGAGCTACTAATTATACCTGTTTTATTCCCCTTTAATATAGGAATTAATTTAAGTCTTAAAATTATATAAATTCCTTTTAAATTGAGGATTCCTAAAAATGGAGCTTTGCTGCATTATTTTTTAATAGTACTATCAACTGGCTGCAGAGAAAATTGTTTATGTTACAGCACAGAGAAGCAAAGTGTTTAATAATTATGAATGTAGACTGTAAAGCCATATTTTTTGGAGTCAAATCCTGTTTCTGTTAGTTTTCTGGCCTCTTGTAAGCCTTACTTTCCTCTTGTCCTGCTACATCAAGGACCATGAGGATTAAACCTATATGAGGCATTTATCATAGTGTCAGTCACTTTTAGTTTTTATCATAGTGAGGATTTTTTATATAATACTGAGGCATCATTTCTGGTGACTTTTTTTTAAGTTAGATTTTGATTTGCAGGATGGCAATGGTTTCTTTTGCTGATTGATTTAAGAGCAAAATGCACTCTACAGGCAGAAATGACTAATGTATGATTTGGCATGCATCTGGGTACACAACTCAAATGAGCTTCATGGGTCTTTTTCAAGCCGGTGGGTCTGTTTTTTTTTGTTTCAAGTTGGTACTTTTGTCTATTCTTGTGTTGTTGTTT
>NW_004567111.1:48077233-48124401 GCF_000260355.1 Condylura cristata
GGGTCAGGAGAGGTCTGCTGCACCATGTGGGTCTCCTCCTGGGCAGGCGGGAATCGAACTCATGCAGAAGTGACTTTAGCTTCTTAGTGCAGGGCTTTAACCCTCTGAGCCACCAAGGAGGGCCTTAAATATAATTTTTAAAACATTCACAAAGTAGTTGTTAAAAAAAAGTCAGTTATTCCTTTACATCTTTATACACTCACTAGTTCATTTGCTTTTGATACAGTGGTTATAAATCTACCAGATGTCACTGAATGCTATGCTGATTGTCTAGAAGGATTAGATCTCTACAATCCATGAATGTTGCCTTGGGGGAGTCTGGGAAAATTTTGAACATGAAAGCTGATGATAACACAATTTTGAGAATACAGAAGTCTAAGATAGCATGTGATATTTTTCATTTTTCTTTCCAAATAATATGAATAAACATAAACAAAAAAAAAACACAGCTCATTTAGCTCAGCCAGACTTAGGTCATCTTCCCTTCCTTTGCTTCCTAAACATATGGAATCTTTATGACACAGATTTAATTTGATAGAATATGTATTAAGTTGCTTATTTCTGCCACTCTCAAATAAAACTTTTTGTACTCAGATTGTTTGGATGAATTAATTAGGGTCAAAGTTCAGAATACCAATTAATGTTAAGGGTCAAGATGCATACATAGAAAACACACACATTGTAATTTGTACTTTATTAAGACTTCTTAATAAAATCATGCTGAATAAAGTTTTTGATAGAATTGGTCATTTCCATGAAATATGAGAATATGAAAAATCATAAAGGGGAAGGAAAATAAAATTATTAATTTGAAAACTTCATTGAGAGTATTAAATGTCTGTTAAATGCTGGGCCTTGTGTCAGGTATTCTTTTTTTAAAGATTTATTTATTTATTCGTATAGAACTGGGGTACAGGCCAGAGATGCGGAGGGTGAGAGGATTCACCAGAGACAGAGTGGGGAGCAGAACAGGCAGATCGACGAAGTACACTGCTGAGGGGAGCAGCGGGCGGGTCAGGAGAGGTCTGCCTCGCTATGTGGACTCCTCCGGGACAGACGGGAATTGAACTCATGCAGAAGTGGCTTAAGCTTCTCAGTGCAGTGCTTTAACCCACTGCGCCACCAGGGAGGGCCCTTGTGTCAGGTATTTTTAAGAAAAATGATTTATTCCTAATCATTCAGTTTGATAAACACACAAAGAAAAGCTTATATGTTAAGTAGGATAGGGGCAGGACATGATCCCCTTTTAGGGAGATTTTATTTTATGGAAAATGAAATGGTATGCTATGTCTTGAAGGGGTATTTTTGTCTTTGTTTGAGTCTCCTAATCATCTTCTGATGAGTTAACATAGTTTAAAGTACCTGTTTTGTTCATGAGTGGAAATAAAAATATTAGTTTCAGAAATCACTAAGGTATAAATATGCATGGTAAAAGCTCAGTGGTGACACTTAAGGAAGAATTAATGAGAAAATAATTATATATTTTATAATTACAAAGGGGAAAATAAAATAGAAGAAAAAACTAAAAATAACACTAAAATAGAAAGAAGAAAAAATAATAAGAATAAAATGTAAGAAGATGGTGAATTTAATCACAATATAAATAAGTAGGCTACATGCAGTAGACAGTTTATAATGAGTATTCAAGACACATGGAAAAAGAGAAATCCTCATTCTTGGTGGGAATATAAAATGATATAGCCACTTTAGAAAAATTTGACAATTTTATAGTAGTTATATATAAACCTACCTACCATAGATTTCAGCATCCATTCTATAAATCTAACGAAAACACATGTTCATGCAAAGATGACCACAAATATTCTAAAACCATATTATGTTGATGGATGCATAAATCTGTACATTTACAAAATGTCAATGATATCTGCAGTGTTTAAATTTTATGGAATGTAACTTATACTTCAGTAATACCACAATTGAAAAGTAATGGTGAAAGTAGATATACTTGTGTTGTTCTAGATTTTAAAGGAAATACTGTCAATTTTTTGCCATTGAGAATGATGTAGTAGGCTATTGGTTTGTTATTATGGTATTTATATGTGCTCAGTTTCAAACTAAGATTTTTTTTATTATTGATGAAAAGGAGAATACCCATTGAAAGATCTGAAGCACACAAGATATTACACACACACACATATACACAATGGTTTTGTAGAAAATTTCCTTACTTTTCAGCAGAAAAGAATAATTTCCAGTTGTCAATTAAAATTTGACTCAGTAAAAATGCATTGCATATCTCTTTTAAATTGACAATCTACTATATAAGCATATCAACTTTTTCATTAACATTCTCAGTTACACTAGAGCAAGTGGGCACCAAAGTCATACCACAATTAAAACTCTGAGATTGCATGAAGTAGTCTAAGCCAGACCTTTGCCACATTATCTTTTACTTTTTAAAAAGATTTATTTACTTATGCATACAGAACTAGGGTACACGCCATAAGTGCAGGGGAGGTGAGAGGATTCACCAGAGACAGAGTAGGGAGCAGAATAAGGCTAACTGATGAAGTATACTACTGAGGGGAGCAGCGGGTGAGTCAGGAGAGGTCTGCTGTGCGATGTGGGTCACCTCTGGGGCAAGCGAGGATCGAACTCATGCTGAAGTGGCTTTAGCTTTTTAGTGCTATGCTTTAACCTGCTGTTCCACTAGTGAGTGCCCGCCACATTATCTTTTCTTGTCACTATTTCTTGTTTCCTCTTGTTCACTTCAAATTCATTTTTGATTTTGGACATTTAATTTTCTTGCCTTTTTATTTCTGTGTCATAAAATGCTGGTTTGATTATTCAGTTATGGTGAGGCTAACAGATCAGGAAAGGATTATCAATAAAAAGATAGTTTGTTAGTTACCCAGAAGAGCCGATAATATCAATCCATGTGGGGGGTCTCATGGGAAAGCTTCAAGGTTGGCCTGAAGGCAGATGTGGATAAGAGTCTTTATTGTGGTTTTCCAGGGAAGTAATGCAAAATTGAGTACAAGTAGGTTTATGTTTGGCTATTTGAATAATTTCCATTCAAATTATTATAGGTACTTAACTCTCTAGCACCTGACCTTAGGTTAGGAGATTGGTGGCTTGGACACCATCAAAGAAGGTGGTTTGGTGGTTGACTCTGGGTCAGTTGGTTTGCATTGAAGCAATGCACTTGCAGGCTAGATCTTCCCTATTTCTGGCCTTAGAAGGGGCAGCAGCCCTTCTGTATCCGCAAGACCCTCAGTGTCAAAGCATCAATTACAGAAACTAGAAAAAGTGGTTCTTATACTGTGACCTACTTTTCTTTCTCCTAGGTCCTGACTGATCTTTTCACACTTTATTCAGCATTCAGATTTACTAACAAGTATTTTTGTGCTTTCTCACTTAATCAAGGCAGTCATGCATTATACTGAATGCCAGTTTCAGCTTCCTTTAGCCAATAAAAGGTAACAGAGTTTGAGAAGGAAAGCTGTTATTTTGTTGACAAATTGAGAACAGCAGACTTGTGTCTAACCACCACAATCCTGCTCTTTGACAGAAAGCCAAGGTGTTCATCCAGACTTACAATGGAGTAGAGGGGCAATGGGCAAGAACCAGCATATCTGTCCTTGCAACACAAGCACCTGGAGGTCTAGGTTGAAACCAGCTTGCTTTCACCATCACCTGGTGGTCAGATATTATCTTTGCTCAGAAGATATGCTCTTTTCCCTCAGAATGTAAAAAGCCTTTTTTTTTTTTTTAAGCCTAGAGGATAAATAAAGGAAATAGGAGAGCTGATCTGGTGGGTAAAGTACTTAATTCCTGTTTCAGCAGGAAGGAGGGTAAGTCATTCCATTGAATGGGGTCCCAGATCCATGTAATGGCTAAATGGTTGGGTCTACAGTGATGAGGACAGTGAGAAATGGATCTCAGATGTATTCAAAATTGGTATGTCACAGTCTGTATGACAGGTGGCCCTGATTAGTACTTAACATACCAAATCAGTGTATATTCTGTACAGTTAAGTAATGCATTAGAAATTGGGAATTTCTGTCTACTGTCTACATTGACACTGTCTGACTTTGAATAAGTCACTTAGCTTCAGTTCCTTTAGTTTTCTTTTGCATAGAAAGTGAATGAATTAGGTGACCCCTACAGTCGTTTCAGCTCTAACTAAACTTTTATTTTAAAAATCATGGGATACTGGCCCTCCCTGGTGGCGTAGCGGGTTAAAGCACTGCACTGAGAAGCTAAAGCCACTTCCGCATGAGTTCGATTCCCGCCTGCCCCGGAGGAGACCACATGGCGTGGCAGACCTCTCCTGATCCGCCCGCTGCTCCCCTCAGCAGTGTACTTCGTCGATCTGCCTGTTCTGCTCCCCGCACTGTCTCTGGTGAAGCCTCTCGCCTCCCCTGCACCTCTGGCCTGTACCCCAGTTCTGTATGCATAAATAAATAAATCTTAAAAAAAAAAAATCATGGGATACATATGGTGCAGAACTTATAGGGACTTTTTTTTTTCCTTTTTAACTTGCTATGCCAACTAGAAAGACTTGTAACTTCTAGCTAAAAATATTTTATTACATCTCTCATCCCTCCCTTCAAAAGAAGTGCAATACTAGGGAATTTATTACACATAGCATAACATGTGTTTATGGTTCACTATGAGAGAACCCACTGTTCTCCCAACCCCCTCCAATGTTGGGTAAAAGACAGCAGCTTAATCAGTGATTATGAATTGTGAGCTCAGCTTTCCATTTACAAACAGACTGAAGGCTATAAACACACTGACTTTTGCTAAGGAGAGTTAAATGTTCCAGCAAATGTACATTACACTGGAAAATCCATGGTTAGTTTTTAAAGTCTCTGTAACATGCTGTTTCCACAATTATGCCTCAAGTTAACAGAATGTCCTCAAGATTTTTGAGTGGCACCATGCCTGGCAGGACTCATACTGCAAGCTCGGAGCTGGACCCCTTGTTGTGAAGTTTCAGGGAGTAAAGATCTGCTCAACATCCCTTTTCTTTTTTAAATGTCTTTGAAATAAGATGGACAAAACATGCTATTGACTTGCAGAAGTTAGAGAGTTGATTTTTTAAAACACTGAAGATACATACTTAACATCTTGATGTAGAAAGGCAGTGCTGCTTAGGCATTCTGAATTTTAAATTCATATGATAACAATGACTAAACCAGAGGCAGAAAAATGGAGGGCTGGTGAATAGTGTTAGTGAATTTAAGTAGAAGATGGGAGTAATGGGCTTAGTTGAATTCTTAAGGAACACTTATTAGATAGTATATTCTTAACTTGGATTATAGGAAAGCCCACTAATATTACCTTTTGCTAAACAAATTATTAAACAAGTGTGTTGAAGGTCACATGTTCAGAAATGCAAATTAATAGACCCTTGTGGATGTTTTTTTTTTTTTTTCCCCAGAAATAGTCTATTTGCATATTTTTCAAAACCTCCATGGCAAGGTTGATATTCCTTAAGAGAATAAACACAACCATCTTTCTGGAATACCATTTATTACTTGAGGCTTGCTTTTATATTAAAATAAGCATTTTGAAATTTCAAAGAGTAGTTCCATTTAAAATATAACAAAATTTGAATAAAATCTCCACTGGTGCAAGGCTATTTTTGTTAAACTTCTTCTCTCTCTGAGGGTATGTTTATTCTTATCTGTGTATCAGTTCAGAGTGAGTAATCTAGCCCATCCTTTCTCATTTAAAGTTTACGAAATTTTGCCACAGAGTTGTTAAATTGAAACTGACACCAGTCCCAAAAGGTCCACTATTGATTATAAGCCAGTAAGTGCAATCACCAGTTTCAGTAAGCAGGGTTAAGAACTTTTTTGCTAGACAAACAGTGGAGAATGGGGTTCATAGCCCTAACACCTCTCACTCGTTGGGGGTGGGGTGCATGTATGGGGTGTACTACATTTATTTTATTTTTAAAGATTTATTTTACCTATTTATGCATACAAGGGCTGGGGTGTAGGCCAGAGGAGGGGAAGGTGGGAGGCAAGAGGATTCACCAGAGACAGAATAGGGAGCAGAATAGGTAGATCAACTTAAATATAATGCAAAGGGAGCAGCAGGAAAGACAGGAGTAATCTACTGCACCAGTGGGTTAGCTCCCTAGTGGGAGATTGAACTCATGCTGCAGTAGCTGAGAATACCTTCATAGAGCTGAGACTTAGCCCATTGCACCACCAGGGAGGCCCTGGGTGTGTCTTTAAGTGAACAAAGAGAAGTGGTGAATGGCAGAGTTTCCTTCTGGGTCCATTGTTCTCAGCTAGCTGTTCAGCTGCTAACTGGCTCAGACTGCTTCCGCCGTTTGACCTTCAATATAGCAACAATTCCTGCAAAAGTTTGTAATTAGAGCAGAACTACTGAACAATATGTGTTTAGTTTTCAGCACTGGGTAAAACATCACAGGAATGAAAAGGCAGGCAGCAACTAAAAGGAAGAGCTTTGGGGCTGGGGGCAACATCAGGGCAACCCAAACATGCAAACTCTGATGCTGTTCATTCATTTGCCTGATACCTGTTGAGTGTCCACTGACTTTGCTCAAAGTACAGTACTCTTTTTCTTGGTTTTGCTATCAGAGGTCTTATTCTGAGGGACCCATTGTCATGGGAACTTGGAAACTCACAGTGTCTCTAATTCACATCCAACATGAGAAATGCAAATCTGTTTTCTTCAGAAAACTGGAAGAGTCTCTCATTAGGATTTATTGGGTCATATGCTTGTAACAAAACCAGCCACCCTTTCTGGAGAATTACAATGCTTTGATGGGTTTTGTCAAGACAAATCTCTTCCTGTAGAGGTGGGTGGGACATTCAAAGCAAATGGCCAGAAAATAGGGGACAGATGGTTGTCTGGAAGGGAAAGAAGTTTATGATTATGAAAGGAGGAGATTCTGGGTGGCAAAAATAAGAGATAATATTCCTACAAAAATAATAACCGTCATTGATTTTTTAAATAATAATTTATAGAGCCTCAATTTTTGAGACTACAATAACAGAAGTTATAATCTGGCAAATTTAGTTTGTATACTGTGTTTTAGAAAATTAGTTAGAATAGTTTTGGAACGACTATGCTTATATAATACACTACTTGTCTTTTACCCTAACATCATTCATGCACTTCATTTACTAATCTCTGATTTCATGCAAGAGAGACTGTAGTGAATTTTCAGGTTCATAATTAACTATCAATCATATTAGATTGGTTAAAATTTTACAGAAAGAAGTATGGCACCCTCTATTACTATTTTGCATTATAATAACCTCACCCATACTCAGTGATTTTTATGTAAAATCATGAGTCAGTTCTTTTTGAATTGGGTAAAAATATCTAGCATAAGCTAGCAAATAAATCCATGGGAAGGACTCAGTTTTTTTATGAGGAAAAAAAAAAAAAACCTCTCATCACACATATTTTTTAAGATTTATTTATTTATTCATACAGAACTGGGGTACAGGCCAGAGATGCGGAGGATGAGAGGATTCACCAGGGATAGAATGGGGAGCAGAACAGGCAGATCAATGAAGTACACTGCTGAGGGGAGCAGTGGGCAGATCAGGAGAGGTCTGCAGTGCCATGTGGAATTCCTCCAGGGCAGGCGGGGATCGAACTCATGCGGAAGTGACTTAAGCTTCTTAGTGCTGTGCTTTAACCCACTGCGCCACCAGGGAGGGCCCCACATCACTCATATTTTTAATCTCTGTAACTTTTACTGCTTTCCCATTAGTCTTACCCCTTTCCCAACTTTCCAGTAGCTTGGGTAGAAATAGAATGTGCTGGAGTAGCTCACAAGTGGAGTCTTTATCCAAGCAACTTTTTTTAGTGTGACACAGATGATATTCCTAGTAGAATGTTAATTCCACATCAGTAGTGTCTTTACTTTGAAGCTCCTAGAAAAGCACTGCCATAAAGTAAGTGCTCAGTATTTATTAGGTAGAGTACACAAAGGACATGAATCTCATGTATGAGTCTAGAGTAAGGAGTGTGAAATGTTTCCATCTTTCTTTTCTTAGCTGGGTGAAAACATGACATTGTTGCCTTTATTGCTCATTTTCCTCTTCTGATAAAGTTAATCTTAGAAGAACTTAATTTTGTCATCATTTCCATTATACATATGGGTCAGTCTGGAGAAGCTGAGTGCCATCAAAGAGAACTTGTTCATGCCTGAGGGTACTGCAATCACAACTTTTATGGTGTGCTTAGAATCTCTTAGATGAAGATCTCCTCTGTAATTTGACATCTCCATGAAATTTATTATAGACTGAAGTGGTATAAAATGAAGAAACAACTACCATTTATTTATATGGAAAAATGATCAAGATTTCCCCCAAATAACTTATCAAATCATAGCAAATAACACAGAAAACCTAATATAACACAAACATATAGTTAAAGCAGACATGCTGTGATAAATATGCAACTTGTATAAAGGAGTTCCTGGGGAAGGAGTTTGGCGGTGGTGCTTCTCACAGCTCAAAGTTAATGCTGATGCTAAAGTAGCTACTGAAAAACCAATGAATGCTATATTCACTTTTCACCTTTTGTCATAAAAGCAAAAATCCTTCTTAGATTTATTTTGGTTGGTGAAAACAGGTGCTAATTTAAGCCTTTCACAAAAGTGAAGTGACATAATTCAAGTTTTTATGAGCAGGGAATACTCAGATTTATATTGGCCAAAGTGCTGAATGATTTTACCTTATGTAAAAAGAGAATGTTTATGAGACTCGGTCATATAAATTGGACGTTGGACTTTCAAAGAAAGCAAAGACCTCATTGTTTCACATATTTCATTCCCATCTATTGTGAATTTGGGACTTTAGAAGCTTTTTCTTTTCTGTCTTGGATGATGTGACTAGCCCCTCTATTCTCTATCCTAATGATACTGACTTTTTTTGTGACTTTCACATAAGTAAACCATTCAATTGAACTAGATTTTGCATGTTGTAATCCTATCAATCCAGACTGTAAATGACAGTTTTTATGTGGTGGTAGGCTTAGATGTTATCTTTCTTCTTTTCTTATATTTAAGCAACTTAAAAAAAGATTTTAGATAATATAATATTGATCTAGACTGAAATCAGAAGGGCTTTTTATAGTTTC
This sequence comes from Condylura cristata, assembly GCF_000260355.1. Lineage (NCBI taxonomy): Eukaryota > Metazoa > Chordata > Mammalia > Eulipotyphla > Talpidae > Condylura > Condylura cristata. Next base: position 48,086,339 of record NW_004567111.1, read on the forward strand.
TCATTTATAGACAAAGGGAAAATCATTTTATAACAAGAGAAATTCAAACTATTTTAATTTTAATAATGGAAAGCAGGATATTCACCTATACCTTTTTTTTTTTTTTTTAAGATTTATTTATGCATACAGACTGGGGTAGAGGCCAGACGTGCAGGGTTGGTGAGAGGACTCACCAAAGACAGAGTGGGGAGCAGAACAGGCCAACTGACAAAGAATACTGCTGAGGGGAGCAGCAGGCAGGCCAGGAGAAGTCTGCCTCGCCATGTGGATCACCTCTGGGGTGAGGCTTGAACTCATGCTGAAGTGACTTTAGTTTCTTATTGCTGCACTTTAACCTGCTGCACCACCAGGGAGGGCCCCTCACTATACTTTTAATACTATGGATCAATATTGAATTAACACAAAATTACTGCTCACAAAAAATACATTTTATTTGAAAGATAACACAATGCTTTTAAAAAATATTTTAGAGGTAATTCTGTAGGAAAAAAAAAAAAGGCCGTGTCTTTTTAGTTTTATAACCATAATATCTAAATAGTGACATTTTAAGGGAAATAAAGACAAGGATAATTGACCACAAAACTGAACAGAGAATTCCTTTCTGATAAAACAAAGTCACTTTTTTTGGATCAGTGGAAAGAGAAGTAACAAAAACAGTTTCTGTCTCTGGCTATTGTATTCTTTTAACTTAAACTTGGAGTGACTTCAAGCTCCAATGTGAGTGCTAATACTAAAACCATGTGGAAGTTCTACAGAAATTCCATGAGTCATTCTACAGAAACATGAAGGAAACTGTTTCAATTAAGCATGTGTGGATTTAAAATACAGCATAAAAATAACTTTCAAAATAAATATCTGATAACCAATACCATGAGGTTGATAAAATTATTTAATGTACTTTAAAACTAAAACATACTTTTAGTCCTTTTTTAAAAAAACATAGGTTTCTCTTCCAAGTTGAAGCCTTAATTATACATTTGTAAGGAGGATTTACAGGCCAGATTTCAGAATAATGTGATTTTAAATCCAGCTCACAGCAATAAACAGTTCACTGAGCTTCCAATAAGTGCATAAGGGCATGGAAATGACTCAAATTTTATATTGGTTTTATATTAAGATGCATTCATCTTTAGTTTAAAAAATTTATCAAAAACTGGAAATAAATGGGGCCACTTGCATGACAAGCCACCTCCAACTTCGCCATCTGAGTTTGCTTTCAAACTAATCATGTGTTCTGCTAGTAGTGGCTTGTGTGGGGAGTAAGGAAGGGCTGTGGGTTGTGGAGACTGTGATTATGGGAAGAGAAATGCACAGAAAGGCAAGAAAGAGTTCCACAGAATTAGAGATGGCAATGACATGAGTTGGTAAAATGGGGACAATCCCTGTTGGCATATGTGTTTTCTTCCACTAAGCCTTGGTCTGGGCTTTGTACCATCATTGTTCCCACAAAGCACTGGATCTCTTACTTAAAAAAATAAATAAATAGAAAGCCTGATTCAAGGGAAATTCTAGATGAGCTTTGAAGTTTTGAGTAACTAGCTGATACTTTTCCCCCACCAACCTTCACTTCATGTTAAGTATTTCCCCTGTGTGTAAATGTAGTTGAGAAGTCAAATAACTAGCTAGATACCACATGCTTATATGGCAGCAAATGATAATTTTTTTAGGCTGGTTTTAAGTGGTAGCTTTTCAATTTGATATATAAATACATAGTTTGACAAAAAGAAAAGGTTTTTATCAGTACTCTTACTGTTTTGAGTTATCTAAATACTTGGTGGGCTGTCTTTAGAGTTTATATAGCTATAGGTACAAGTATATATATCTTCATTCATAATTGTCTCTTAAGTCTTTGCTTTAATCATTTGAGTATAGAATAGATATACTGGAGTTTCATCATCACATCCAAGTAATGTAAAGAATTTATAAATAATGATTGTAAAACTTTATATATGTGTGTATATATGTATGCAAGTAAGTGCTTCCTTGACCAGGGTTTAGCTCTAGTCTAAGATAGAAACTAAGTCCTCAAGGGCTAGTATCTTTTTCAGATATTGATAATCTGTTCTCAAATTTATCTGTGGGCCCAGAGAATCAGGGAAATGTGGATATTAGTAATGGAAAAAAATAAATGGGTAACATTTATTCAGCATTCTTATCATAACATATCCAAAGAAAAGTCACTTGGTTCTCTTGAGGGAATTTCTTGACTTCCTTCCCCACTTCCCAGAGTTATGAGTCAACACATATATGAATACTGTAACTTGGCTGTATCTCTGACCTTTGTGCATATCCTTGGCTTTCTTTCCACTGAATAAAAATGTGATTCTAAGAATTATGCTTATCATGGATTATTTTTCTCTTACTAAGTACTACATAAAAACCTTCTATTTAAGCTCTGTGATATGTATTTTTCTATTAATGCCATCATTATCTGAGAGTAGTAAGTAGCATAGACTTTAATATTTGATTGGGCGTATGTATAGTGGTTTTTGAATGAGTGGCAGAACTACAGTTGTGTGTAATAGGAGATCTCAAAGTTCCTTATAAAATATTGTTCTATGTATAAAGCTTTTATTTTGGTCCATTTAATACAATATGAAAAAAAAGGAACACTATCATTTGAACACAAATTAATGGATAATTTATCACTTATAATAAAACTACTATAATCTTTTAAACCAGAAAATAATTAGTAGTGCAGTAAATTTTAGAAGACCAAAGAAACAAAGGATAAGTTAAGTAAGTAGTTTTGAGTGAGAGAGGATTTTTAACTGGGTGCTGAAAAATAATAGCATTTCACCAGAAAAAGAAGGAGAAAGGAACTTCTGGGCATAGTGCATGCAAGTGTATGCCTTTTATGTGAATCAAGTAAGCTACAAAGAATAATGATAGAAACTCAAGTAGTTATAATGGGAGAGAAAAGTTGGGGCAAACTATGAAAGACTTTGAATGTCAGGCTGGAAGAGTTGGGGCTTAAACAGTGGGGAAAATTTCAAATTTTTTTTAGAGGGTGAAACTCACTTTTTCTCAGGGTGAAGAACCTGAGTTCACTCTCAGACTATCCTCACCTACCAGTGTATACTGTAGAGAAAGAAGAGAACAAGAACTCTTGATGTGTTCCATATATTCCCATTTTGATAAGTAGCTTTGGTTAGTGTATCAATTAGGAAACAGGAAACTCAAATCATTTAATTCAAAGGAAGTTTGAAAAGGGGATTCTGTAGAAGATATTGGCAGAATGTCTGGAAATAAAAATATATCCAAGACCTAGGATTTGAAATTGGGCCAGCGAGTAAGGTCTTACCAGTCCTAGATCTAAAAGACAAAATCTGGAGAGAGATCTTTGTAAAAGCAGCACCAGAGAGAATATAAGAGCCTAGGGCAATAAAGAACCTGAGTTCACTCTCAGACTATCCTCACCTACCAGTGTATACTCTAGAGAAAGAAGAGAACAAGAACTCTTGATGTGTTCCACATATTCCCATTTCTGGGGGAGCGGGTCAATGTGAAGCAGACTAGAGAGTAGGTTTGAAGGGACAAATGGGAGAGTCAGTGCAACTGCAATTTGATAAATTGTTTGAGACAGCAAGAGAATAAGGAGGGCAGTCAAGCAAATAAAATAAATAAGTATAGTGTTCTGGAAATGGTAATGAGGGTCTGAAACACATCAACATTAAGAACTTCAGTAAAAGGGAAGGGAAAGCTAGAGAGCATATGGAGATGGAATTATTAAGACTTAGCAATTTTTGGACATTGAAAGAAGAACAAAACAAAGAAGTTGGACATTTGTCTTGGACTTGAGAAAATAGGTCAGGACTGGAGGAATATACTTGAGCACAATGTACTTTGAAGTTGACAACTGAAGTGTGTGAATGTTGTCCAAGAAGATGTGAGTCAGAAAGTCTAGCAACTTGAAGAATGCCAACGTTTGGTGGGTGGAGGCAGAGATATGAATTGCTAAAGGGAGCCAAGAAAGAGCCACTGAAGACTTAGGGGCAAACAGGCAGAAACCAAAGTGTAATACAGACCTCAAAGATGAGAAGTCATGACTTTTATATATAATTTCAAGTGAAGGGAAGCTTAGGAAATGACTTTAGTTCTTGTATTTTTTCAGTGGATGATTGTTAGGATTACTAGGGATTTCTCTTAACAATTTAATTCCATCAAGTTTCTATTGAGCATGTATTTTGCCTTGAACTCTGAATTAAGCCATATTGAGGATATAAAATTGGACTGTACTTCTGCTCTTTAGGGACTTATAATCTTATTTGGATAACCAGAACATAGCACAAGGCGATATATGTGATACAAAGCTAAAATACTATATACTATCTTTTCAAAGATATATGTATGTATGTATGTGTGTGTGTGTGTATATAATATATATTATTATATATATATAAAAGGGAATAAAAAGTAATAAAAGGGAAAGACTAGTTTTAGTTTTTCTTGGAGATATAGCTATAAAGATAAAATGTAAAAACACACATATAAATGCAGATAAAATATATATATACATAAAGCATATATATTCTATATATATATATTTATTTATATAAATACTGAGCACAACAAGCTCTCTATCTTAATAGTTCATTAGAATATACAATAGAAAGTTCACACAAAGAAATTCTATTAACATTTCTTTTGGGCTAGTGGTTTCTTTTCCACTACACAATTTGGAAAGGTTAAACAACAATGAGTTAACAGAAGAACTGCTTGTGATGAGTGAAATGTGAAGGAGGAATTTGGATGGAGACATGCAAAACACCATGTGAAGATTGGAGTGATGTAGTTGTAAGTCAAGGAACTACCAGGAGCTGGGAGGGTGGCCTAGAACAGATCCCTCCCAGAAGTGTTCAGAGGGAGCATGCCCTGCAAACCCCTTGACCTAAAACTCATGCCCTCCAGGATTGTGAGGCAATAAATTTCTATTGTTTATGATACTCAGTATGTATTATTATTTTTAAGGATACTTGCAAATGAATACACCATCTTGTCCATACCAGGGGTTTTAGCGACCATTACAAGCCTATTGTTTTCTAAAGAGAAGACTTTCAAAGTGTGCATTTCCAAAGACTGGTCCCTGGAGAGGCTTCACAAAGAGGGGTGAACAGCCAAACACCTGGAGCTCTACAGCACAAAGTAAAAAACATGTCTCCATCATCCCTCAGCCAACAGTTCCGAATTCCTTCCATATGTGACCATGTAACACTTGTTCATTAGCACTTCATTAATACTTCTCACAGCATGTCTTGTGACTTTCATTCTGAGACTATGCAGCTCTAATGCAATGAACTGTGGCCTTTCAAAATTTTATTGTCATTAGATTTAATAAAACTCCCATTATAAAGTAACAGATGTTATACACTTTAATGTGTATTACTTAAAATATTCACAAAATTTTATCACCCTTTAAGATAACTTTAATGGTTTTACATTTCTTTAAACATGTTTTGGTAATTACAGCTCTAGAGACATCTTAAGAAAGAAGATTTCAATGTGATATTCTGTGTTCTAACATATCAAATTTTATCTTGTGGAATTCTAAAGCCCACTGATTTTACTTGAAGAGTGACTTGTCTCAGTTAACATTTGTAATTGAATTGGAAAATTGATGTAACTTGGGTGAAAACATTAGCCTAATAATTGAAGTTCTTCAGTGTTATAAACACTGCTTTAAAATAAGTGTATTATTGGGAGGAAGCTCAAGTGTCAAATTTTCTGTCTGGAGAGTAGCACCAAGTACTGCTAATTCTTGCTTATCATAATACTAAATATTAAAGAAGTAAAATGGGAAGAGGCAACTTAATAGACTTTGATGGAGAACTGTGGCTGCTTTGGTGATGGGAGAGCCATGGTGACCACACCTCATGGGAGAAATCCTATTCTGTCAAAATAGTAAGAGGATGTAAAACGATGGTACTTTATTAAAAAAAAAAAAACTTTTTAGTTAATTTCAAAATAGATAAAAGAGTAAAATCATCAGGTATTTTTGTGGGAACTTTTCAACCAGAGCTGGTGTTCCCTATTGAGTATCTTAGAAGTTATTATATTCATTTTATACTCATTTAATACAACTACCTTTCTGCCTTATTTGCATTGTTTTCAGTTGGTTATTTTTGTATTAATGTGAGGTATCTGTTATACTTGACCTGCTTAAATTTATTGCTAATGTGCCTCTCTGTCCTGTGATGATTGTGTGATAAATGTTATCACAAATGTTTCTTCATTTAGAACAGCATAACCAGAGTTTTCTCTGAGTTTATAAACATATTTCATAAACTCAGAGAACTTACAGCAATAATAACCCTAAATCAGCTAGGGTTTGCTCCTTTTTATTTTTAACTATATCACAATGATTTGTGAAAAATGTAAGGAGACACCCATAGCTTTGAAAACAGTACTTCATCTGAAGGTTTTAGTTTGTGAAATCAATAGATTTGGGCTTCTGAGAGAACATTGTTATTCATCACCCCATTCTTTTTCTAGATGGAGGAGGTTTCTTTAAAGGAGTTTATCATAGCTTTACCCATAACAGTGGAAAGCCAACAAGGACTGAAAATAATTTTTGTCTACATGACTCTGTGTGTTGTGTGTATATAAATTTGGATGTCTCAAAGCCAATACAAACAAATATCATTTAAAACTTTTTTTTGCACTAGTACTATTAACTATTATTAGAGCAGAAATAGCTTAGCAAGCTAAGTTTGTGGTCAACTTAGTTTACTTTATCACTGAATTTCTGACTCCCAGGTTTAGCATTTTCTTAACCAAACATCTTTACACTACATTGTCTTTCCTAACCATTATGTTCTGCCCACAAAGAAGTTGCTTTCCTCCTTCCCAGCATAGACATCATTAAAAGGGCTGTAGTGTGGAAGAGACACATGTCTGTGCATTTTCTGTTTTGCTCTTTAGCACTGAAATGACTTTAATAATGTGGTGCTGCTTGGGGCTTAATTTTGGCTGTTTAGAGTTTCTTTGAGTCTAATATAATCAGCACTTTATTTGCTTTCCTTTTGTGGCAGATTTTTAAACTGCTACTATTTCTAACCCGCTTGATCAGGAACTTGGTGATACAGTCATCCCTCATTGGTTCTAGGGTGTCCATGCATACGAAACTTCACCGACGCTCAAGTCTTTTACATAAAATGATATGGTATTTGCATATAACCTGTGCACATCCTTCTGTGCACTTGATATTTTTTAAAAAGATTTATTATTTATGCATACAAGAACTGGGGTACAGGCCAGAAGTGCAGGGGTGGGGGAGCTGAGAGGATTCACCACAGACAGAGTGGGGAGCAGAATAAGGCAGACTGATGAAGTATACTGCTAAGGGGAGCAGTGGGCAAGGCAGGAGAGGTCTGCTTCGCCAAGTGGGTCAACTCTCTGGCCAGGGATCGAACTTGTGCTGCAGTTCAGTTGTTGTGAATAGCTCCATAGAGCTGCGCTTTAACTGGTTACACCACCAGGGAGGGCCCACTTCTATGAATTTTAAATCATGCTTAGATTATTTATACTACTTAAAAATATAAATGCTATGTAAATAGTTGTTATATTTTTTTTTATAAAATAAAGATAAGCAAAAAGTCTGTACTTGCTCAATATTGACACAGCCATCATAGACTTAACTACCAGCTACATATTATTTTCTCTCTGCAGTTAGTTGAACCTGCAAGAGTGGGTTTCCTGTTTTGTTCTTGATCTTAGAAGAAAAGAACAGCATTCTTTTGTTGAATACTGAGTGTGATGTCAGCAGTGGACGTAGCATGTATGACCTGCATTATGTTGAGGTACTTTTCTCTTATTCCTAATTCATGGAGAGTTTTGTTTTTAATCATAAAACGATATTGAATTTTGTTGAATGTTTTTCTTGTGTTAATTGAGATGGTTATGTGATTTTTTACCTTCATTTTGTTAATGTAAGATTTTTACATTGATTACTTTTCAAGTGGTAAAACATCTTTACACTCGATGAATAAATGCCATTTGATGATAGCGTATGTTCCCTTTAAATATTATTGAATTTTATTTGTTAGTATTTCTTGGTGAGTTTTGTATCAGTTTTCATCAGAGTTATTGGTTTGTATTTTCCTTTTTTTAGAGTACCTTTGTCTGGTTTTGATATCCTGGTAAATAGTTTTGAAAATTTTTCCTGCTCTGCAATTTTTGAGAAGAGTATGAGAATATTGCCTTTAATTCTTTCTTTAAATGTTAGAATTCTCCAGTGAACCCATCTGGTCCTGGCTTTTGTTTGTTTGGATGTTTTGGTTACTGATTCAATACTGTTTCTTTTAGGTATGTACAGACTTTTACTTTGTTATGATTTACTCTTGGGAGGTTGTATATTTCTAGGAATTTATCCATTTCATCTAGGTCATTTTTTTTTTTGGGGTGCATAGTTGATTATAGCAGTCTCTTGCAATTATTTTTATTTCTCTGGTATTAGTTGTAATGTTTCCTTGTTTATTTCTTATTTTTGCCAACTTTTCTCTTTTTCTTAATTAGGTCAGCGAAGGCTTTGTCCAGTTTGTAGAATTCAAAACAAGAACAACAAATCTTAACATTTTTTTAAAAGATTTTTTTATTTATGCATACAGAGCTGGGGTACAGGCCAGAGGTGCGGGATGGTGAGAGGATTCACTAGAAACAGAGTGGGGAGCAGAACAAGCCGACTAACAAAGTACACTGCTGAGGAGAGCAGCGGGCAGTCAGGAGAGGTCTGCCATGCCATGTGGATCACCTCTGGGGTGGGGATCAAACTCATGCTGAACTGGCTTTAGCTTCTTAGTGCTGTGATTTAACCTACTGCACCACTCAGGATGGCCAAATCTTAACATTTTTATGGAGAGAGAGAGAGGGGGAGAGAGAGAAAGAGAATGTGTGTGTGTGTGTGTGTGTGTGTTTTGAGGCAACCTCATAGTGGAAAACTGGGTGATTTTCAGCAGTTTCAATTATGTATTTTTGTTTAATTTTTTAAATGTCTATTGAAGTTATATTGGTTGACAATACTATTTATGTGTAGTATATATAGGCTCATACCTATACATATATACTATCAAATCAGACTGACCACCGAAGTCCCAATATTTCCACCATAGTTTTTTGGTCTTCTTCTTCCTACACCCCTACTGGAATCATACTTCTAGAAAATAGAATAGCAAATAGAACTCTTTGAAATAAATGAAATGTAGAAATCTTAAAGAAAAAGCCACAAGTTTTATCATACTTGAATTTTGTCATACTTTTGTACATCTTGGGGCAGCTTTTCCTTGATTATGCACATAAATTATATAACATACCTAGCACAGGACTCCATAATCAGGTATTACTATTTCTGTAGCAAAAGTAACTGCCTGTCAGTTCAGGGTTTAATTAGGTCAGGTTTTTTTTTTTTTTTTATCACTGATCCATTCATTTAATTCAGATTTCCCCAGTAAATAAATTTTTTAAAATACTAACCTTGTAAACTATTGGGTTATAGAATTGTGAATAGAAGACAACAAACTTGTATTTCACATGTAAGTTTAGTCCCAGCTCTTTTTGAGCCCTCAATGAATATTTATAAAAGCAGAAAATTTATAATACTATAAAATTTATATCTTCAATATATTCTAAGAAGTCAGCACCAAGTAGTGTTTTCTGACCTCAGTGAAATAAACGTTGAAGTCAGTAACTAGAGATTAGCTTTTAAAACCCCCCAGAGATCTATAAATATAACAATTAGATAAATTTTCTATTATAAGACATTTAGGGAATGCAACATAAAAGCATTGAAGAGATTATTACCTTATGTACATTTATAAGAATATAACTATATTGACATTGAAAAATATACTAAGAATGGCACTAAGAAGCCAAAAGAAAGCGCTTTAGAGATAAATGGCGAGAACAATGGCAATAATGACTGAGCAATTTGCACCTTCCTTTTACTTAGTGGGGAAGGGAAAATCAGTTTCCTGCTCATGTCTGACAAGATCCCAGCAGCGAAGTTAGAGCTGGGTAGAGAACAGAAGTCTAGCCCCTTGCTTGGTTGGGGAAATGGAGCCTCATTCCATTTATTTGGAATAGAAGATCAAGTTGGCCCAGTGAATTTATCAGAGGTGTAGGGAAGAAAGGTTTTGTTGGTATTTAGCTGGAGTAATGCAGATATGCTGAAATTTTAAGCCATCATACTCTCAGTTTTTGATTAGAAAAAAAACAGACCTTTTTGAAACTTAGTTTATTTGTCTCTTGCCTGTCCTGGGTTGGAGGTTTTTATAGCAACTCTTACTGGATAGAAGGGAAGAAGCAAAAAAGTCTTGGGAACTTAGCAAACTGTCATGTGCCTCTTCTGAGATCCTTAGATAATCATATATCTTATAGCTTCCTGACAGGGTCTTCCTACACTTGGTTGTTAACTTAAGGGATTTTAGTTGTAAGATGGAAGAACTGGTGCAATGAGGCTACTGTCTTGGGGGAACTGGAAGTTTAACAATCACTGTTAGCTTTATTGTTAAGAAAAGTGGAAGTTCACCACATCTTTATTTTTCATGTGGTACATTTTTCTGAAGAAGAGGTTTCCAAATCATGATAACCTATTGACTTTTTTTCATTTGAGATTTCAGCAATATAACCTCCATTATCTGCTTTCTCCAGGATCCTGGGATGTTTCATGGGAATGATTTCCTTTAGAAGGCAATGAGACTCCTACTTGCCTCATCCAGGATTGTTCAAATTTAGCATTCTTGACATTTGGACCAGATAATTTTCTGTCGAAAGAGTTGTCCTGAACATTGTAGGATATTTAGTCACCTCACTAGTCTCTACTGACTAGGTAGCAATCCTCGCCACCCCCTGCAGTTGTAATAGTTGAAAAGTCTCTAGACATTGCAAAATGTCCCCTGAGGGATAAATTCATTGAGTAAGAACCACTGTTCTACTTTTTACCACCATTCCTAGCATGTTTGAATACCATTTGAGTTCAAAATAAGATTTCTTTTAAATTGCTTTGCAGATAATAGAGGTTCACTCTTTCCTTTATCTTGAATTTATATTCTTGCTGATTTGGGTAGAGGTGGAAGGCAGTTATTTAGAAGAACCTTCTGTACTTTTGTAGAAAAGAGTTCCCCACAGGCACTGGTATGGTGATGCCTGTAACAAAGATGTTTATAAAAATTATTTATAAGTTCAGTGTTCTTTCTGTGTAGAACAGAAGCAACACATTTGTTTTGTTATGAGTTGGGATGGAAAACTATATCTGTAGATGATTATCTGAAGAAATGAAGACTATCCTTGGGAAGTCTCTACATCCTGGAAAGCTCTGAAAAGAAATTCCTTTAAAAGGTAGACTTAACTGAAGGAGAAATTTGAAGAAAATAGCAGGAGATTTTATTATCTTTATTGTTTTCATTGAGTTTCCTCTCTTAATGCCTCCGGGTGAGCACCAGATGGAAAGAAAAGATTTGTGTCTAATATTGCAGCTTGATTCCTGGGAGTCCCAGAGGCCTTTCTGTGATTTCTCCTGCATTTGCTACTTTCTATGCAAATTAAGTAGTTTTTAATATTTGAGAAGCTTTTTATGGAATTTCATTTTATCCTTCATAGAGTTCTGTGCATATTTATAGAAATTCCAAAGCTGTTATTCTAAATGGATACGACTACACTGAATAAGAAAATAATATTCCTAAATTGAATATAAAACCATAAACACAGCTCATTCTAAAATAATGGCTACATTGATTTTAAAATAAGCAAAACATATTAAAACACGTTTTGCATACTCTGTAGCTTAGAACAAAACACAGATGCCACCTGAGCCCATCTTTTCATCTCAGTTTTAGCAGTTGGGATGTTATTTTGTTTCTGCATAGAATAGGGCTTCCAGTTATCGGCTGAGAGGAACTTTGGGATTACCTTGACTAGCAGACAGCACATCAGAGAAATCTATGCCAATTCATATGGTAGGCCATAGATTTAGGCATCTGTAATATCTCAGTAATGGCTTCAATCAGGCATGACAAATAACAACTCCAGAGCATAAGACAACGTATATTATAGCTTAGTCCAGGTAGAAGTTTTCTGATATTTCTAAATAGGCAGCAGACTATGGTGATGAGGCCCTTCATATTAGGCATGAATTTAAAGCTCCCAATAACAATTGACACAGAGCAAATGTAGGGCTTAAATGAGAATCTACCTCCTGGTTGGATTAAAAGATGGAAATAGTCTAAAATACTGGAGATATGGGGTATTCAGATACTGTAGGGCAGAAAATTTCCCCAGGGATAAAAGACACATTATATCAAGTAGGATATTACTTCAGAAGCAGGTTTACAGCAATTTGTGGTCCAACTAAACCTCTCAATGACTCATATCTGAGTTTTTGAAATAAAACTTCCCTACATCATAGTTAAATTGAATTGATGTCAGATCCTGTACCAGTCCTGAGCCTGCAGGCAAAGATCATGTCACCCCTAGCCTTGGAGGGAGAATTCTATGAGTGTTACCAATATAAAATTGCACTGTATGTGTTAAAAAGAAGGAAGACATATTCAATACTATGGCAAAAGGAAATATAGATTTAATGCCACTTAAACAAAGTGTGGGAGAGTTAAGTATGGGAATTAGTGAAACATAGTAATGGAATATGCTGGGGGGTGTGGTGTAGAGAGTTTCCTGGGTGATTTAGGACATCTGCTTAATTGGGGTTACCTTTCAATATAGACTAGGAGAAGAGGTCCCTACCCTATCTTTCTTTCTTTTTTTGAACTTACAATTTTGGGAGTACTTTTAGGTTCACAACAAAATTTAGAGGAAGTTACCCCTACCTGAGTAATATACTTATTTTTAACAACTGATAGGATTATGATAAATCACAATCTATAGTCTATATTACAATTAACTATTATCACTGTACAGTCTACAGATTTGGAAAAATCTGCAGTATTTTCATCATTATAGTATCATGCATAGAGTTTTCACTGTATTCAAATTCTCTGCACTCCACTTATTCACCCCTTCCTTCTTCCCAAACCCTGAGAATCACAGATCTTTTTTGACTGCCTCTGTAGTTTACCTTTTCCAAGCTAATTAGAGTTATCTAGCATACAGCATTCTCAATAAACTTCTTTAATTTGGTAATATGTGTCTAAGGTTCCTTCATGTCATTTCATAATTTGATTTTTTTTTAAATTTTCAGCATTAAATGATATTCTATTATCTGGATATACCCAGCTTATTTATCCACTCACCTATTAAAGAACATCTTGGAAACATCCAAGATTTGGACATTATGAATTATGCTGTTAGAATTTTTGTGCAAGATTTTGTGTGGACAGTTTTTCAGTTTCTTTCTTTTTTTAAAATTTATGTATACAGAACGGGGCTACAGGCCGGAGGTGCAGGAGTAGTGAGAGGATTCACCAGAGATAGAATGGGGAACAGAACAGGCAGATAAATGAGGTATACTGCTGAGGGGAGAAACAGGCGAGACAGGAGAGGTGTCTGCTGCGCCATGTGGGTCACCTCCCTGGCCAGGGATCAAATTCATGCTGAAGTAGCTCCCGTGAACTTCGCAGTGCTGTGCTTTACCCTGTTGTTTCACCAGGGAGGGCCAGTTTGTCCGTTTCTTTAGAATGCTATCAAGGAGTATGATTGCTGGATTTTATGGTAAGGATAGGTTTAGTTTTTTAAGTAACTACTTAACTGTGCTCCAGAGTGACTGTGTCATTTTACATTCCCTGCCAACAGTGTGTGAGAGTTTCTGTGGCTCTGCATGCTCACCAGAATTTGATGCTGTCAGTTTTCTGTATTTTGCCCATTCTAATATGTGTGCAGAATCAAGAAAGTTAGAATATGAGTCACACATTGGCAGAAAGTCTTTACAAAGCATACATCTGACAAAAGATTGTTATATAAAATATACAACGATCTCTTAAATCTCAACAGTAAGTAAACAATCTCATTTAAAAATATCCAAAAACCAAAACAGACATCTCATAAAAGATTTGCAGATGGCAAAAGGAGTAGATGAAAAGAATCTCTTTGTCATAGAAAATCAGGAAGATGCAGTCAGTGTGGTATGTGTGTGTGTGTACACACAAACAGATACACATATGCATGATGTATAAACACTTTTTATGACCATTTTTAACACACTTAAGCAATTTCTCATCCACACTTACTCATTATATATATATATATATATATACATATATATATATATATATATAATTTATGAACACTCAGGAAAATCTAAAATTTGTTATCAACATATGATGTGTCATAAGATCATACAGGATGTTTAGAAGACATTTGAAGTACTTTCAATCTATAGATCTGAAAAGGAGGCTGGATCATCATTTGGGAAAAAGTGTGCTGCTGATATAGATATGTGTCTCATACAAGACTATTGTAGATATTCAGTGATGATTGCTCACAGCAATGCAATGCCAAGTACTCACATAATAGCATGGATTTCAAGCAAGAAAATCTAATTATACCTACAGACATAATGGCTGAAATAGTATGACATATGTAGTTCTTTATCCAACTCACTATTATATTTCATAGGAGAAATGAAAAAAAATGTAGATACATTAAAAGACATTTTCTACAAGTGTTCTAGAATAAACTGTTTATACATTTTCATTTTGTCCTTTCACAGTTGTTTAAAAAGAAATAAAGCAGGGTCAGGGGAGAGAAAGAAATTTATAGTAATCATATGTCAAATTATATTTTTATTATGGTATCACCTAGTTTGGTAAAAATACAACCAGACACAGCTGTCATTGTCCAAGTATGCTATTATTGCAAATGACATTCTGAATCATAAACAATATAAAGCATATCATTTCTAAAAGCATTCTATTTTAAAATTTTTCAGTATTTAAGGACACATATATTTGTCACTTAATAACCAAGAGTCATGTAGTCTAATTTTAGATATATCATTACCATTTTTTAAGTACCTTTCCTAGTTTTTAATTTTACATTTCTTTTTTTAGTATGTGTTCCCATTCATGTGAGTCCTTTTTATCCTTGAAAAAAGTATCTTCTTAACCTGTTTTTTAGTTCAAAATGCTTTAATGAAATGATTGCAGTTTGTGTTATTTTTGAGTCTTCATACTTTATCCTTGTATATTTGCTTTTGAGGAGACACATTAGGGGTATAGCCTGTAGCTTTTTCCATTCTTTGATCTGGTAAATTAACAGCTTTTACAGTCAAACTATGGCAAAGGTCTTTGCTGAAGAACTACCAAATCTGCAGGACTCGATCAGATGCCATGTGAGCAGTGCAGAGAAGGAGTGAGGAACTCAAGTTGTAGCCATGGAAAATGCACAGAAGCCAACAGGAGAGGCTAGTTGTTGGTTGGGTCCTTTGGACCACCCTCACAGGATATACAAGTAATAGGGGATTGACTTCCATATCTCAAAGGACTAGTTCCTATTCAAGTCTTGTTTACCTTTCTACTAAAACACACATTATTGAACTTGAAAAATAAAGTCTATCTTAACGATGCCAATATTATTATTATTATTTTAAAGATTTATTTATTTGTACATGCAGAACTGGGGTACAGGCCAGAGGCTCAGGGATGGTGAGAGGCTTCACCAGAGACAGAGTGGGGAGCAGAACAGGCAGATCGACGAGGTACACTGCTGAGGGGAGTAGCGGGTGGGTCAGGAGGGGTCTGCCGCGCCATGTGGTCACCTCCAGGGCTGGCAGGAATCGAACTCATGCGGAAGTGGCTTTAGCTTTTCAGTGCAGTGCTTTAACCCGCTGCGCCACCAGGGAGGGCCCGATGCCAATATTATTAACAAGAAAACCAGACAGAAGGCAGATAGCAATGGTAATGGTTTTCTTGTCTGTAAGGCGGTAATGAGAGAATGCCCCTATGTTCATTTGGGTGTTCAATTTCTATGACTCCATAAGCTTGTAATAATAATTTATGCTTATATACAAATTGTCCCCTGCAAAAGCACTTGTATATTTGCTTTATAAGATACATAAATACCAAATATTAGTACCTTTGCATATTTTTTTTCTCTACTTGTTTTACTCACCAGTTTCCTTCTCTGAATCTTACAGTTCTGAGGTTTTCCAAATGTAGAACAAGTTTTCCGTTTGCTTGTCAGGCCTGGTATAAATCACTGTCCTCAGGAAATTCTATCAGCCCTGCTTCTGGAAGGCACTCTCCAATGAAGTTGATTTTGTCCAAGTTTCAATGAATAATTTGGGGGTTATTGCTTTAAAGTGTTGCTTCAAGCTTGATTGAGGAATATTTAAGTATGAATATTAAATTTATAAATGAAGTTGAATGTAGACTTTTCATCATTCATTCAGTTACTTGCATATATGTACATGAAAATAAAAACCCAAAGGAATAAGGATTATGAAAGTATACTATTTATAAAGAAAAGAATAAGCTTGGAACCTATTTGAGAGAGCCTAGGCAGATTTAACTGCAAGTTCACAGGTGGTTGCTTTGACATTTTGCTTAAACATCCTATTCTACCTGATGACTGAAAATGTGATGCCTTGATAAAAGGTGTTATCCTGAAAATTATTTTTCCAGTTTCTTAGAAGAAGGGATGACTTAGGGGCTTGAATGTGCAAACGATAGAAGAACCTGATCTAATGTGACCAAGATCTCATGTTCAAGCAAACTCCTGGAGACTTAAGATGGTACTGAAACCATATAGGCAGGCATACTGGCATATAGGAGGAAACCTGAAAACCCTCTGCACAAGCCCTAGTGTAGACCAGGCCCGCACACCCTATGTTACTGTTGTCTGCTGCTCCACCCTGGCAGACAAACCCCTTAAAAATCCTATTTCTGGCCCTCCTGGTGGCGCAGTGGGTTAAAGCACAGCACAAAGAAGCTTAAACCACTTCTGCATGAGTTCGATCCCTGACTGCCCCGGAGGTGACCACATGGAGTGGCAGACCTCTCCTGACCCGCCCGCTGCTCCCCTCAGCAGTGTACTTCGTCGATCTGCCTGTTCTGCACCCCACTCTGTCTCTGGTGAATCCTCTCACCCTCCGCATCTCTGGCCTGTACCCCAGTTCTGTATGAATAAATAAATAAATCTTTTAAAAAAAAATCCTATTTCAGGGCCCTCCCTGGTGGTGCAACAGGTTAGGATGCAGCACTGCTAGCTAGCAGCAGCCGCTTCGGTGCAAGTTTGATCACTGGCCCTGGACGTGATCCACATGGCATGGCAGACCTCTCCAGTCTTGCCCGCTGCTCCCCTCCGTAGTATACTTCGTTAATCTGCCTGTTCTGCTCCCCACTCTTCTCTGGTGCATTCTCTTGCCACCCCTATGCCTCTGGTCTATACCCCAATTCTGTATGCATAATTAAAATACATTTTTAAAAATATATCCTCTTTCAGTAACCTCAGGAGCCAACCCAGAAATCTTCACTTTCAGTGTTGCATGTTTTGTGCTTAAGCATAACTCAAATAAAACCTTGTCTGGATAAAGTCTCTCCTGATTTCTTATTAAGTTCTTTCATGAGAGGTCAGAACACTTCTGGGACTGCAACATTTTCTGCATCTGTTGGTTTGACTGAAAATCAAATATATGTTGTTATTTATTTGAGACACATTTGCATTACTATAAGCAAATTTGCTCTTTTCTTTATCATTTACATTGTAAACAGAACGTTTTTGCTGTAGTCCTAAGTCTATCCTAATTTAGAAATTTCTCTTCATTGCTGTTTTTTTTGCTGTAGTCCTAAGTCTACCTTAATTTAGAAATTTCTCTTCATTGCTATTTTTTTAATTATGAACTATTGTATTCCTACTGCCCTTTGAAGCTCCTTTTGCTTATTGCCTATTGCTTATTACAAGTCACTGTAGTGAATACCTAAGCTATTTCTCACTTCAGCTTTTCCATTCCAATTTATTCTATATGTCTATCTATTTATTCTATTTATATCTATCTCTCTGTCAGACTAATGTTTCAGAATACTTCTGAACCATGGAATACCCACCAATGGATATTTCCAAATAGTTCTAAAATTTATGAAACGTAGTCTGACAATGACACAAATTTACCTGTTAAATTGTTCTTCATTCTTCTTCAGATTTCCTCTGCATTGGTAGAGTTGGGTTAATTATACTAATTATAACTCTGAATATTTTATGTAGTTTTCTTCCTTCACTTCTTTGTTTGAGTTCTTCCTTTACCCTGGAAAATCTTTCCACTCTCTTATCTATTTGTTCAGATTAAAACAATAATTAGGCCCATTAATGCATAGACTCTCAAAGACTGGATATGACCTCTCAATTTCCTCCTTTTCTATAGTAACTTAACTCTCTCTTTTTAATTAGTACCATTGTTTTATATCCTTGCTAGTGGTTTGACAGTATAGAATCCCTCCCTCACCAGTCACCCTAGCACTCCCACCCCAAACCATCTGTAGACCTATATATGAATTTATGGAACTCATGAGGGTTTTCTTCTGGGAGACCACAGTACATTGAAAATCTATTTAAATCTTCGTTTTCTGTTGGGGATTAGGAAATACTTATTTTTTTATTTTTTAAATTGTCTACACACTAAGTAAGCACCTGACAAATGACTGGGGTATTCTTGGACTGGGAAGATGAATAAATAAATGGGGATTAGCATTTTAAAATGTGAGTTTGAAGATGTTGAGTTGAGGGTCATACTTTTCCCTCAGAAGTGGTTACAAGATTGCTACTATTGGGAAAGAAAGGGAATGGGGGCTGGAATTTTAGGTAACACTTGAAAGTTCTTATGAACACATGTAGTTAATATATTGAACAAAGAGCTAACAGTAACTGCAGCTTTCTGAAGTGGTTAGAGAAGAGTTGGAAATTAAAATGGTCCAGATCAACTTGATTTCTAATTTTTTTTCAGTAGTGTTCTTCTTTAAGGATAGAAATTTGAGGCAGTGCTTGATGGAAACATTGTATAAGTTTAATTAAAAGCAAACAAACAAACAATCTTACCATAGCAGAAAAGTAGTATTTTTAGATTTCAAGTAATTGAAAATAGATGATATGGAAGGATATAATCTGAGAGTAGAAAGATATGTGATAACAAAAACAAACAAGCAAGTACCTCTATTAGTCAAATAGACACAGGGTGCTGAATTTGACAAAGTGTGATTTTTTTTTTTAATGTCTGTCTGTTGTCTATACATTTAGAAAGGGGTTAGGAGATAAAGTGATCAGTTCAGTCAGGTTAGACAGAATGTCATTAGAAGTTCTTTGAACAGGGAAGGTGAAGTATATCTTTTGGAGAATCAGTGTGTTATTTGATAAGCTGTAGCTTGTGTTTCTACCAAAGAACATTTATATTTCATTTGGTTTCCTTTATGGAGTTGTGTACAAGTGAGACTTAAAGGAAAAATGGTTGTTAATTGACAGATGTCAGAGAAGATTACCCTGATCACCTATTTCAAAGATATATTCTAATGAGTCCAACTCTATTGTTATGTAGGTGAGTAGTTTCCAGGTGACCTATTTTCAGATTGAACATCATGTCTCCTATAGAAAATCACAAAGGATGATTGTGAAATGATTTGCATTGCTGCAAGTGGATATAATAGCTGTGTCATTTTGAATGTCTGAATCAGTTACTTTAAGTTACAAAGTTCACATTTGTTGACTAACGTGTTCCAGGAGTTGTGCTGTATTATTGCACACATATTGGCTCAATCAATACTCAAATTATTCTGTATATTGATTTCTATTTTATAAACAAAAGACTGAACTGTTGGAAAATAATCAAAAAGGAAAATTTTGGATTTATTGTTATCAGTACTGTACAGCATTTATATGGTACTTCATCCATGTTTTTATTTGAATCTTGGATCAATCCGGTGGAGTAGGAAGGGGAGTGGTTTCATAAACAAAGACCGTGAGACATTGCCCAACCTCACCCAACATCTAAAAACAATCCATAAATAGAGATTTTTCGGTTGTTCAAAACTCCTTTCCTATAAAGCATACCAAAGTGGTTAAATCCAGACAAAATAGAATCAGTAGCAAAAATGAAAAAGAAAGTTTCAATGAAGACATCCCTCTCTCCCATGAATAAAACTTCACTCTAGATTGGGATTTTTTTTTAAAGAGTACAGGTATTTACTCACTGCCCTCCATAGAAAGTGAAAGTCAGGTCACTACCTGAACTGTGTGTTTTAGGCCCATCCTTAAGAAGGACCTGGGGCACTGGTCATCATCCAGAGAAGAGAGACAAACTTTGTGAAATGTTCTTGAATCACTATAACATCTTAGAATGTTAGAGTCACTGGAAATACTCAGCCTGAGGAGTAAAAAGGTTTTCTGGCAAGAGTCAGGATCATGTGGATGGAGTAGATTCGTTCTCCAAGCCCTGCAGAAAGATCCAGAGCAGATGGATAAAATTATAGAGAGTGAGTTTTCATTTTAACCCATAGAGTAACTAAAATATTGAAATCATTCAGATGTGATGGAGGCTTTGTTGTAAGAGGTCAAGAGACTGGCTAATCCTTCTTAACACCAGTGACTATATCAAGTACTAATATGATCATTACATTATCATATAATAATAAACATTATTGAACCAGTGCTAACTATATGATATAAAACTCTTTGCACTTATGAGCAATTGGTTAAGTAATATCCCCAAACATACAGCTAACAACTAACGGTAAGAACATTTTGTACTGGTTATAAGGTGAGACTAGATAGCACTGTCAACAGCAAGACAGTGTATTCTGTGAAACACTTTTATTTGGATGCTTCTTGAAGAATTAACCAAAAATCACTGTCAAACAATTAAATAGAACACTAATGATAATGAATGCCTGGCTCCTTTGTAAATCAATGGTAGGAATTGGCAGGGAGCAAAGAAATTAATAAGAATAAAGCTGTAATCTCTATCTGCCTCATCCCCCAAATCCTGAAGTGAGAAAGGTAAAGATTCAACAAGAGTTGTTTGTGAATCATCAGCCTAGTTTTCAAGCAGGAGTGATGTTCAATCAATGCTTAATAGATAAAGGGCAGGAGAGATACATAGTTGGAAACTATTGTAAGAGATAAGCTAGAAAAAATCTTCAAAGATGTACACTTGATATATGGTTTCTGATAGTTCTTCACACATGAGGGCAAACTAGCAAGAGAATGATCCCTAGATCTGGCTGAGATCCCAGGGACGTTTGTCCCTATTAAAACTTGGTGCAATTCCTAATCATGATTTTGTGATTATTTTTGTGAACTGATTCTGGTTGAGCACCTAAACTCTTCCCAGGCACGTTTCCATCCCCTTATTCCTTGTGTATAATAATCAGAGAACCCAGTGGGTGGCATTGGAACAATGACTTTAGAGATAATAAGGTCCAGATGGACAGGCAAAAAGTGTAAGTCAGTTTTCTAGAACAATAAATACTTCACGTTATTCATCAGAACTTTATGCTGTGACTCACGTGTCTAAGGGCTATCCAGCTATTCACAGAAAGAATAGGTTCAACTATTTATACAGCCCACTGATCCAGAAACAAAAGTTTCTCTCTCATGTGAAAAATGGGGAAGTGTAATCCAGTAGGTTAACTGAGATCCGGACTTAATCTCATGATGATGAGATGGTGGCTATACTATCTCTACACTGTTGTCATCATCCCTAGAACTTTCCATGGCTCCCTTTCAATTCCAATTTCCAGGTAGCAGAATGGAGGTAGTGGGAAGGAGATGACGTGCCTCTCCATGCTAAGTTGCAGACTTTCCATTCATCAAAACTTGGTCACATGCCACACCTATTTGCAAGGGACTAAGCACGATTATAATCATTATTTTGAATGGTCATATGATCTATATAAACATTTTATTGCTGTGAAAGGAAAGAATGGATTAATGAGGTATCTCTATGGAAACTAGGACACTATGCATAAGCATTGTCTTTCTCTGTATCTCTCTGTTTTAGCATTGCAATTTCCAATAAAACCACACTGCAGTCATTTTCTAAAAGTACATGTTAATGTTCTCTCTGTGCAGACATACTGAATGTTTCATTTGGCCTGTTTGTTAAAGGCAGTCTTTGGGGTTGACCATATGGGTGTATTTAGCTGTGGTGAGCCAGTCATTTTAGAAAAGGGAATGTCTGGAAAGGGAAGGATGTTGCTGAGAGAACCCAGCACAGCTGAGACTGATGAACAATTCCTTTGCAGACTGGATTAAACATAGTGATTTTGTGAGCAATAGGGACAGGTGGGGAAATCTGATGTTTTAATTAGGGAAATGATGACTTGTAAATGTACTATATATTTAAAGAATATCTTAAAATCAACAAAGAGAACAGTTTTTTTTTTGATATAGTTAGGAACTATATTTTTAATATAGTTAAAAATCACAATTTTTATGGTAGCTTATGAAAAGACTGATTGGAGAATTATTAGCAGACAGAAGGACAATGTAAACATTAGGAAGAAGTATGCAATGCTAATTAGGGAAAGGAAGGCCTTAAATCATGGGAATAATAAAAATGAGGAAAAATGAGTTCAATTAAAGAATTCAAAGTTGGCAAGAATGACATATCATCCAGAAACTTCCACCCAGTAGAGACCACTGATGAGTAGCTATTTCATGTCATACATTTACAATATTTTATGTTATTTTACATTAGAAATAACTACCTGTTTTCTGAAAAATAAAAAACCTCCATTCTGAATGTAATCTTCCCTTGGCAATTATATCCAGCAATATTTTGGGGAGAGAGTTACAGTTCACGATGATGATATTAGAGGTTACACCCTTATTGACTTTATCCTGTATATCTCTGAGCATTTCAAAAGAGTTCTTTTTCTTGCCTGTGAAAGCACCTGAGAAAATACAACCCTTTGATTTTTAAATAGCTCCTTCCTAATATTTTGCTGCAGATGACATTTTATTAAATTTGGATTCACTGAAAAGGCACATTGTAAACACACAAAGATGTCTTTCATTCTGGTTACATCCACATGTGCACATTTTGCACAATTGTGCAGAAACCATGCAAAGCAGACACTTACAAATTGTTTAGTAATGTTTGCACACCAACTTTGATTAATATATATGTGAAAATATTTGGTTTGCACCTTGTCTAATGAGTTGGTTTCTATATGAATTTTAAGAACCTAGTCTGTTCTAACACTGGAAGAAAACAAGCAAGGTTTTCTCCAAACTTTTCAACTTCAAAGTCCTAAGAACTAGGATGGGAGCTGTTTTGGTTCCAAATTAGATATTAAATAAATAATTTCTAATGAGATTTTCAAATAATTACTAATTAAAATTTTCTTCTTTTCCCATAAGTGATGATAGATATGACTTACTCCAACCCTACTTCTCTCCAACTCCTGTGTGTATAATGCATTCCCCCCCCCCCAAATTCTATTAGACTAGTGTTTATCAACACTTTAATACTTATATCTTCTTTGGCCAAACTTTTATGATGGAGTCCATGTGTTTTTCTTTTTATTATTATTAAAGTAGTATTCAATATGAAAAAAGAATAGAGTTATTTTAATCTATTTCTGGAAGTAGTCAACTGGAAAAAACAAAATGAAAAACCAAAAAACAGACAACGCCAAGCTTTTAAGTATCTTTAAAATATAAGCATCCTTTCCCTCAGGGGAACAGTGAAACTTACTTACTGTAATGTCACTTTAAAAAAATAGCTAAGCAGGTTAAAGCACCACACTAAGAAGTTAAAGCCACTTTAGCATGAGTTCGATCCCTGCCCCAGAGGTGACCCACATGGCCTGCAGACCTCTCCTGACTCACCCACTGCTCGCCTCAGCAGTGTACTTCGTCAGTCGGCCTGTTCTGCCCCCTACTGTCTCTGGTGAATCCTCTCACCGCCCCTGCACCTCTGGCCTGTACCCAAGTTTTGTATGCAAAAATAAATAAATCTTAAAAAAAAATCAAAACAAAACAATATTCTGAAATTAACTTAAGTAGAGATCCGTCACAAATATATAAACTATAAGAATCAACTATGAAAACTGAATTAACTAAGTCTACTCAGTAATAAACCCATATAGATAGAGAATGCTATAATTTAGAGGTAATGACAATTGAAATTTTGAGTTTTATGTGGTTAGGTTATTAGCATGAGTAAGAGTGAGAAGCAAGTAAGAACAAACTTTGGGAAAACACTCTCATTTTTGTAGGTTTATTTTCTTCAGGAATAAAAAATGACTTTCTTTCAAAAGTGGTTCTGCTACATGTTGTTAGCCAACATGCTTTGGGAAGAAAGATTTTTGTATACTAAATTCAGATGTACTAAATCAGCCATCCTGACTTTACATCAATAAACACTAAAAACAGGGAAAAGTGGAATCATTGTGCTATGTAAACTAAAACTTAGAAATAATGAAATGGTCTCCTGTGATAACTGTAGATGCTCAGCAAAGGTTGATGCAGTGGCTGGAGATAGGTTGATAGTGCTGAGACTTTAAACCCTACCACCAGGGCGGTCCAGCGGCAAACTGGAACTTTAAATTGCTTTTATTAAATTGGTTGATTTCACTGGGAAGATTGGCACTCATTTAAGGCAACACAGTGTCAGTAGCATCACTTGTCAGAAGCAATATTCCATTATTTATCCTTTAAATATATATAGTAGTTTAGAGTTTGTAGTTTAGAGATGTAGACAACTGGTGACTAGGACTCACAAAACAAATTTTCTAAAAAAGATTTTTCAACTTACAGTATGCTTCTCTAATAGTGATATTCACACAGAAGATATGTGAGACACTGGAGACACATTGGTGGATTAGACACTGCTATTCTCAGTCCTTTTAGCTGTGTCTGGTGATTGGGGCACTTATTCTTCCCAAGTTCTTTCAGGCCTTTCAAGGTTTGCGTTAGTAGGCCAGTGATATTAGTGTTCTGGAAGTATTTGTGCTGAGAGGCAGTGACTACTCAGAGAAGTTACCCTGCTTTGTGCCACTTTTGGTCTGGGGAGAAGCTTGCTGTGGAACTCACTCATATTCTGAACCAGAGCAACGTCATCGTATTTATGGCCCATGAGCTTGTCTTCTCAGTAGTCTAGACATAATCCCTGCCTTTGAAGTCCCCCAGGCTTTTTTCCACATGATTGTTTCTAGATGAATTAATTCATTTAGGTCTAGATCACAGGCCATGGAGTGGAACAGGACAGTCTGTACATGGCTTGTGTATATAAAATTCCTTTAGAAATGAAGTTTGCTTTTTAACTCCCTTCTATTTTTCCCAGCACAAACATTAGTTATTCTAATTATGCCTCTTTATATATTGCATTCATATATTGCTTTATTATAGTCAGCTTCCACATATACCTTTTCTTTTACTCATATTCGTATTATGTGGAAAATACTGCATCTTTTATAGATGAAAGACCACAGTTGTAAGTTTTTCAGGAGAGGAATTTTGTGTCTGGTGTGGCCTGCTACATTGTACATGCTCAGTAATCATCTGTTAACTGAACGAGAAAGGAGGACTTGCCAATTTCCACAGCTGACAAGGGCTGAATTGGTCATTTGTTACTGAGAAGTTATTAAACTGCTGAAACATATTCAAGGTGAAAAAGTAGCTACCATTCCAAATAGCTGTGATAACATCCCTTTTCATTTACTTTTGTTTTGTTTTGCTCTATTACCTGTTTATGTTTGCCTATACAGGTCCCATGTGTCCTCTTCTCTACTCAGAGTGGTTCTGTGATGTCAGTCACGTTGCTTTGTTTTTAGAAGCCGACCATGACCCAGGCTAGGTCCTTTCCAGCATCTCTCCACCTGTCTACAGGGATTGGTACAAGAAGTGACCACCTGGGGACCTTCTTTGTTATAACTCACAAGTGGAAACAGGAGAAACAGGGCTGTTTTCTTTCCTCTGGGAGTTAAAGTGCTAGCAAGGTTGGTGTGGACAGTGGTCCCCTCAAGCTCTCCAGTATCAAAAGCTTGCCTTAGAATAATGCCAAACACAAAAGAGTTGAAAGCTCAGAAGTAGAGAGTATGATGTCTCCTTTGAACCTCAGTAAGCACTGTGCCCAGAGTTAGCTCCATTCTTGTTATTTTTCAAGTGTATGCGTCATTATGTCCTTCCTTAATTTTTTTTTTAAATTTTTGGACAAAAGAGATCTGACAAACATGACAACCTACTCCATAAGGACATAGTTTTGTGTTCTTGAACATTTTTCTGACCTTGAAAACTCCATTATGTGGAGTTAGTTTTGATTTTTCCTTTTACATCATGAGAACAAGAGAAAGTCTACTCTTGTACATTTGCCTTAATCCTCTTTTGTCTAGGCTCTGTGCCCTCATCCTTCAACTTTTCTTTATATGATATAACTTTCCATATACTCTTAGTTGTTTGCCTTTCAACAGATCTTTATTTGCACATAGCTGTTGTAACATGATAGCAAATTAAACTCACTCATCAGAGAAACATGGAATAAGGTAATAATTTTCTTTTTTTTCAGAGGTTGTGTTCTCTCAGCCCTCCTGAAGATCTGTATCATTGGTCTGTTTTTATTAATATAATACATAATTGACCTTTAATAGATGAATCATCAACTAAAATGTCTAAGTCTGATACATTTGCTTACGATAAAGTAGATCTCCATGACTTTCAATACTTTTTCTTTATTATTAACTGATTTTACATTTATTTCAGATTAACTTCCATTTGTGTTCCATCTTTTATTCAAAACCTTCTATGGCAGATACTAATTATAATTCCAAGATAGTATTTAACATTTTCTTAGAAGAATAAAAGATCTAATAGATTTATTTATGAGTCTTTTCATTTTCCTAAATCTTTATTCACCTTGAAGCTCTAAAGATTTTTACTATAAGTAATGTGATTTTTCATTCAGCTCCTGTTGGAAAAACTAGAGGAAAACCAAAAAAATTGCTTTCTTTGTTTTATTTGCCAACCATTTTACACAGTGTTCATCTTTTGTCTTTCTCTATATCAAGTGTAAGTGGAAACCCACTAGCACATTATAAATAACTAATTAATGCTGGAGAGGGAGCCACTTTCATTTTCTTTTTAATTATTTATTTATGCACACAAGAAGTGGGGTACAGGCCAGAGGTGTGTGGTGGTAGAGAGTATCCACCAGAAACAGAGTGAGGAACAGACTAGGCAGATCACTGAAACACACTGCTAAGGGGAGCAATGGGCAGATCAGGAGAGATCTGCATGCCATGTGCGTCAGCTCCCTGGTGGGGATCTAACTGGTGCTGTCATGGCTGTGGATTGCTTCATAGTGCTGCCCTTTAATCCATTGCACCAGGAAGGGCCCCAAAGCCACTATTTCAATAGGAAGTAAGGAAGAGATGAATTCAGTATCCCAGAGATTCTACAAGTGTCTTATGTTTTCTACCTCCCTTTCTTTGCAGTATAAAATAAAAAGTAAGAAATAATTCAAATAATGAAGCATATTCATCTATTTTTCATACACAATGTGCTTGGCTTAAATTATATTGTTATCTTCCATGTCTTAGTCATTATCTTGGTGAGCTTTAAATGAAGGGAATGGCAAAAAATTAAAGGGCAGGGAATTGTGAGTTGTGTCTTTGTGTATAAAGAAAAGGTACATGGATAACATAGAGACAAGTATAACTCAAGATTGGTCACCTTAATAGCATCTTTTAATTTAAATGAGGCCTCTTTAAAAGGGAAAAATGTTATTGTAAATTATTTTAACTTTATGAAATCTATTTATACAAGTTTTTCTAGTTTGATTTTAAGACATTTTTGAAACAATTTGTTTCAAAGAATTTTATAAATGAGTTACTGAAATTTAATTGGCAGAGATGTCATCAAACACTGTATTTTGAGTTCTGCAGAAATGGTCACTCACTTGGCATATTATCTTAATTATTAGCTCGCAAAAAAAGGGAAAGGTTTTTAGGGTTTTTGTTTGTTTGTTTTGCTGTGATTAAAGTATTTTTCTATGAACCCTCAGAGAACTTATAAAAACTAAACAGATCTGCTATTTCAAAGTTCAAGGTTATTTCTTCATGTAAGCTACATTTTGGAGATGCAAATGCATCGGTGCTTTGTTGTAGATGTAACAATAATTTCTAAATTCATTACACCAAATCTAAAAGTAGAATGTTTTCAAACTCATTGAACTAAACCTTCATGATGTTTGCACATTGGAAGGATTTTGAGTTTTGGAGGTAGAATTGGTATCTATTACTTTGTAATATTTGGCACATTATCTAGTATCTTAGTATCTCAATGACTTCATGCATTAAACTAGAAAAAGTAACTTCTAGGTTTGTTTGAGGCTTAAAGGAAATAATCATGACAGTTACTTAGAGTGGTTCCTAGTATACGATGAGTACCTAAGAAGATATGGTTGGTATCTTCTGAAGATAATTACCTTGCAATTAAATTTTATTATATTATTTTTCTTAACTAATTATTTATTACTTAATTTTGTTGATAACTATGCTTAAAAAGCATATGTGTAGTTAAAAGTTACTGAATATTTTTGCTTCTTAATGAACGCTCATCAATTTTGAAGTTTCACATAATTTCCTAGTTGTGTATTTAGTAAAAGGTCAACCCCAAAATGGAGAATATGAAGATTTTTTAACACAAAATATTATCAATATGCTTGCTGAATCTGACACACAGCTTTATTTAATATTACTATTATGATTTACAGAAACCTAAGCTTTTCTAACAGAATAAGTCATGTTTTCAAAGCTCTTAGTAGATTTAGATATGAAACAGACAAACTTAATTGTACAGGCAGACATATGTTGAGAAAAATCTGAGCTAAACAGTCTTAATTATTTTCTATGCAACAAGATGATATCCATATAAACAAATTTGTTCAATTAATATTTATGATTGCGAGCACTGTGTAAAATAAAAATATATTTAACTTGTCTTTGAGTGCCATATTAAAAGTTCATATGTGATAACAGAAATACAGTACTTCCATAATTAGGTTAACTAAACACTATGAGCTCCACTTTGTTGCCAGGAGCACATTTTAATGTCACGATTGTTAAATGATTCTACACTCCTGTTCTAAATATTCAGTCAACATAGGTCATAGTGTATAACTATTTCTTTGTAAAAAGTGATAACTGATGAATATTAAATATTATAAATAAATTATAATATATGTAATTTATAATGCATAATATATATGATATTACAATATAATATACTATATAACATATATTATAATATATAACATATATATATAGTCTATGGAAAGTTTAAATATTGTGTAGAGTGTGCAGTAAAATTAATATATCAAAGGACCATATTTTGCTGATTAATCAGAAAAAATTTTCTTATACTGTAATTCAATTAAAGTTCTATCCTCAACCCTGCCTTTCTGCATTCACAAGAGTAGATTTTTCCATGCTAGATAAGGAAATTTTCATGTCTTTTTACTTAAAATCTACTAAAACAAAACCTGAAGTGTGCAGTATATATGTAAATGAAGATTCTATAGCAGAAAGTGACACCTATCTTACACCAAAAATTCTTCCTTTAATAAATATTTTTTCTAAATTATCACCTCCATCATAACACCACTGGATGTTTTTCACTATTCTATCTTATGTTAGTCTGTGTCCATTTTCACAGGCACCTTTATTACTTTTTCAGATATTTTCCTCAGAACCTGGTATCTTTCACTCTTTCCTATACAGAGCAACTTTATCAGTCTTTCATTAGGCAGACAGTTCTTCCCATTACAACTGACTTATTTTCACTTACATATCTTTCTTCCAAATAAATATAAGGTTTTTCTTGACAAAGATTTTGTTGTATTTTTCTAATTCATCACAGTTTCTTACATCACACAGCAACATTAAAGATTATATTAAAAAAATTATAGTTGGGGATAGTTGAAAAACCTAATTGAAAAGGCAGGACCTGGAATCGAGTTCTCTAAACTCATTGACATTATTGTCCTGGAACTAAAACTCAAGAATTTAAAGAAATTTACCACTGTGAGGCCACCTATAGCAATAAAGCATTGAGAACTCATAACTAGACATTGTTTATTATATGATAAGATTTTATCTGTAATTTTTTTCTATGTAGAAAAGTTGAAAATATGTGCTAGTCTAGATTCTACTTAAGGTAGCATTCTATAACTTTTCTCACAATCACTTCCTTAAAAGAGAGGAAGAAAACTGAATTGGTAAAGTTTTTTCTCTGATTGGCATTTAATTGAAATTAATTTCCTTGAGAAAAAATTGACTTAAGGCCTTTATTCATGATGAATTAATATGCAGACAGTTTCAAAGATCACAAGCAGTAAGAAAGAGGAAGATACTTTGAAATATACGACGACTTTTTTTTTTTTAAGATTTATTTATTTATGCATATAGAACTAAGGTACAGGTCAGAGGTACAGGGGCAGTGAGAGGATTCACCAGAGACAGAGTGGGTAACAGAACAGGCCAACTGACCAAGTACACTGCTGAGGGAAGCAGCAGGTGGGTCAGGAGAGGTCTGCTGCACCATGTAGATCACCTCCGGAGTGGGGATCAAACTCTTGCTGAAGTGGCTTTAGTTTCTTCGTGCTGTACTTTAACCCTCTGCACCACCAGGGAGGGCTGTGAACAATGGCTTTTAATGTTTTCAACAGTTTCGTTGGTGGAATTTTTGTGTTTTATCATGCTTTCCTAAGTTTTCCTCCAGATGTTACATAATACCCCCCCTTTTATTTCTTTAAATAAATGTGACTTGGAGTAAGACATCTAGTATACAGACACTGAGATTAAAAAATTGGAGATTCCAACTCAATTTTTCAAGAACGTCTCAGAATATTCCTGATTGAGGAATATTAGAATCATCCATAGGGTTTCTTTGTATCAAGTTTCCATGCTCTCTGGATACCCTTCTTGGGATTCTACCTTTGGCCTATTACCCATGGTGAGAAAAGTGAACCATTAGTTGAAGACCTTTTCAATCAAGTTTCTTTTGAACTTTTGTGGTTTATAAATTGTTGTTTAGTAATCAATCAATAATTGTTGGTAAAATAATCAAAACAAATATATTGATAATTAATTGTATAGATGTCAATGTACAGTATTCTAATAAATACTAAAAAATGAAATATAAGCTTGTGATGCACACTGTCTATAGAAGTGAGATGTAAAAATATAGTGGAAAATGTAGTTATAATTGTTTCTCATGCATATTTCATGGAAGGTAGAACTGTCAGGTTTCCAAATTATTTATGATGAAGACCCATGCAAAAGCATGGAGAATATGATGGGAAATAGACAAACCTAACTAAGGAAGATGCTATAATAGTAGGATTGGAGTGTAAATTTAAATAACCCATGTTAATTACAAAGAAATGCTGAGAAATTAATCTCTTCCATTAAACTATATAAATAACCAGCAGAATATGTAATAAACTATATATCAAAATCTAGATAACATTTTACTAGCCTATATTAATTTAGTTATATTTTAAAAATCTACCCAAAATGTCAAAAAAGAAAATCAAAAGGACATGAAAACTGACTTTCAACTTCAATCATATTTAAATATTCAGGCAGAATATTTTAGAGGAAAAAATGAATTGTAATTAAGTAGGGAAGAAACAGGAGGAAGAGAAAGAGGGCCACCACTCTGGGGGTGTGGCTCTTCACCTAATCCTGCACCAATTATAGTGGCCACATTCACTCATTTCCTGTGTCAGTAGAAGCAACATTAGCAAAAATGCATACGTGTTACCTGGTGTGCCTACAAAGCTGGCTTGCCAAGACATGGTTGGCAGAACCCTCAGAAACCTCTTAGATGATAGTGAGGACATTTGACACATTGTTTATTCTAAAGATGTAGACAAAGTGTAGCATACAACTTTGGTTTATTATATGCTTCTAATCACTGACTTTAGGGTTTTGAGAGAACAATGTCAAATGTATTGAGGTGCTGATTTAGGGTGTTTGTAATGACTACTCTGAAACACGTTCAGTTTCTTATTTATATGGGCCCAATGGATGGCTCCTTAATTGCACATGGGTTCTTGAAGGTCTCTAAACGGGGTAACCAGAAAGAAGTATTTGGTGGAGTGGACATTTTGGTCTTGCTGGAGAAACCAGAGATTTCACAAATAAACACATGCATCTGTGAATAATTGATTTATTTTTTTCTCTGAAGTGACTAAGAGCCCAGTCCTAGTTAATTAGTGGAAGTGTTACAGGGCAGGGAGAAAGGGGCACCCTGAAACCCTCAAACCTGTCTACTCTAAATAGGTTCTGCCATCTGCCACATCAAGACAAAATATATAAGACTTCAATGAAAAGGAACTTTAATACAGTGAGTATACAACACAGAAGACAAAGAATATGATTTTTAAATCAAACACCAGAAGTTACCCATCCCCTAGTGGGTAAAAGTCTACCCAAAAGGGATTGGTCCAAAGCAAGGTCTAAAAGTCTGCCACAAGACAAAGCATCTTCTGGCCGGGACTCAAAGAAAAAAGATCAGAACAGTCTGACAAGTCTGGGAGGAAAAGAGCACAATCAAAATAAATGTAAACACTGCCATAGTCAGCCTCCCCACAGGTCTCTCACCCACGTCTCTTTCAACCTGTCCAGGGGTAAGAAACAAACATGGCTTTTTCACATGTCTCCCTCTGATCCATGTGACTTCTTCAGGTCTCCTTCTGGCTCTGTATCCTGCTTCCTTCTTCTTCAGATTCCTTCTCTTTTTTTCTCTGCTCAGCTCCACCCTCCTCAGTGGGGCAGGGAACTTGGAACTTCCCCTTTCTGAGGGACCACTCTGTTAAAGAAGGAGAGAGATAACAAGGGGTACAGAGAGATTGGTGTGAGGGGGAATTCTGTGGTCAAGTTCCCATATTTGAATTAAAATAGGCCTAAATGTAGTGAGGCAAAAAGAAGTTATATACATTGTAATTGGAGAAAGAAAAAGACAATAGTCGAGAAAAGAGAAGTCTGGAGTCTGAAAACATTTTTAATAAACTGATATCAGATTGATCATTAGGGTAAAAATATCATTTTTTCATTCGCATATAATTTCAGCTCCAAGTAAGTAAGGTTTATGTAAAAGAAAGAAACAAATAATCTGTGATTCTTGGTCATCCAACATTAATTCATTTGATTGTTAATTCATTAGTATTTCAGCAAATATTTGTTGAACACATCTTTGTGCCAGGCAATGTTCTAGGCAAGGACAGAAAAAAATGAACAACACAATTAAGCCTTCAGTGGATTTTTCTATCTTTACTAAAAATTTCCCCAAATATCTTTTTAAAATAGCTGTAATTATCATATGGCTATGTCTTTCTTTTATTCATATAATTTCTTCTTTTGCTAATTTTAATCTGGACAAAAAAGGGCACCCCTGGTGTAGTGGTATCCTGCAAGATTTCCAGTTTGTCAATATTCTAATAGGAGAGAAAAGCTACTTTAAGTTAAGGTCTACCATTTAGGACCTTGGATTTTTGTGCTTAAGGTATAATCATCTTTTGTTCAGGGGAGAAGCACTGCATTCCTGTGGTGTTGGTTTGCTGTTGAAATACTTTCACAGGTTTAGCCACATCCTGCATCCTGTGGAGTTTTCTACCCCTTTTGTCTGCATTTGTTATCTCCTTGGGAAATTCTGCACAGGCCTCAACATCTGCCTCTTTAAATAGGCTGCTAGATCCAAGCTCTTTTTCCAGTCTGGAATTTCCCTTTCCACTGCCACTGAGTCTTGGTAAATCTTTCCCAAATAGACAACTCAGTGATAGAGGTAAATGTTGCCTTAAAATAATTGTTCCTACTGGTTTCCAATCACATATATTAGTGTAATGCCTGCCATTTTCTTCCTTGCTGTTCACATTGGTTTATACCACAGTTTACTTTTTCTGTTAGAGGCTATATATTTTTCCTTTTACTTGAAGGTGGTAGTGTTTATACTACTCAAATTATAACAGATACAGGTTTCAGCAAGTTGATTAAAATAGGCTGAATGCTGCTCAGGCCAAGAACAAGTTGCAAATTAGGGGTCCTGCAAGGTAACAGTTAAAATCATGGACTAGGAGGCTGACAGTTTTAGTTTAAATTATAACCAACGTTGGGCAAGCAGTTTGCTCATCTGTCAGTGGAAATATTAATGAAGTAATTTTGGAGTTGATGGGCTTAGAGATCCGGGTCCTTGTGTTCACTCTGGGAAAGTTTTCACTAGAGTTCCCCTTTCAGGGGCACACAGTGAGTTTCTCCACAAGACAGAGACATTAATTTTATGTAAAAAGCAGGTTTATTAGGGAAAGGGGACAGAAGAATAAAGGACACTTGCACAGATGCAAGTGGGCAGAAAGAGCTGCTCTTTGTGGGGCCAGTGTTCCTTTTGGTAGGGAGGGGCTCCTCTTCCTGAGTGTTTAGATTGTTGCTGATTGTGGACAACTATGCAGAATCTGAAAGAATCAGATTCCACAAGGCTCAATCTCCATATCTTTACCCCAACTCCACCCTACAGCAGTCTGATAACTTCTTGGGTCTTAGCTCTTGTGATAAGGCACTGGTGCCTAAGGCGCCTGATTTCTATAGCTGTGTTACTGGGTCCTGTTAAGCCTTTCCACCCCTACCTCCTGTGAGTCAGGTTTCTAGTCTTGTGATGCCTCCTTTAGGTTTTTCTCTTCTCTTCTCCATCATTAATACTATGCAATTTACAGAGTCATTTAAAGGTTAAATTAGTTGTCATGTGTGAAGCATTTCAGACATTGCAGCATATAGAGAGCCCTCCTAACAACATTCTCTTCATTGTTACCATACAATTATACTGGAATGCTGGCCAGTCTTGGTTCCCTTGGCCAATATAAGGAAAAAGAACTTGAAAAAAAAGTTTAAATTGTTGACAAATTTAGGAGGGCAGCAGAAAGATCACCATTCTGCTATTTGGCAGAGGGCAGGGGTATTTATCTAGAATTACAAGGGAGTCGAAGGGGAGAGTGGGCACAGCTCAGCTTGTCCATTCTTGCATTCTAATTGATGCCAGCTTGCTTTTGCCATCATCAGGTGGTCAGCAATTCTGATGTTATCTTTGTAGTGAGACTCTTTGCCCTTGGAAAGTAAATTAAAAACAACAAGATTTAATAAGCCTAGAAGGAAAAGACAGAAAACGGGGACACACAGAATGGCAGATGTATGCTTTGTTGCTGCATCAACAACAGATAGTGTTGAACTAACATTTAAGTATTTAAGCTTTTACAGAATGAGTTAAAGTTTGTACTGATATATTTATTAGTTCTGATTGCTGTGATCAATGACAAAATATTTAGTATGCCACCAAATAGAAAATTACCTTGAATTAATAATCTCATAAAAATAAGTAGAATGTTGTATATCCATTTGAACTAGGCATTACATAATTGGCAACTTGAGTTTCCTTTTCTGTCATCTCCTTTTGATACCCTTTGGGAAAATTTCTTGTTGGTGTTCTTTTTTCCATACTGGTTTCTCAGATGGCTTAGTGTTCTCTGTGCATTAGAAGAGGGCTTTTACTGGACTGATTTCTTCATGTTATAGACTGCTTCCTGAATAGTCACTCTAGGTCATTTTGTCTACCCCTTATTCCTTTTTTTGGAAAGAATTATCTCATTGTTGAGATTAGAAGTACCTACCTGTGCTCCACAGGGTTCTTTCTGAGTCTTTTTCTGGAACCAGAAATGTGTCGGACACACACACACACATGTACACACACACACATGTCAGTTTCGTCTCATGTCCTTGTCAGGAAGAATCATATTTGTCTGACAGTGCAGGTGCCAGGCAGATAATTCTGATTCAGGAGGAAATATTTAAGAACTCATTTGAAAGCCAATCTAATATCATGTTTTCTTTATTATTCAGTGTCTTGGTAAGAGACCCTGGAAAGTTTAATAAAGGACCCTATATACAGATATGGCCTGGTTTAAGTAAGCCAGTGAGGGGTGGTAGAACCCCAAAGTTTATAAAAACAGGAATCATTACCACACCAAGACCTGAAAGGAAAAAGGGTAGATGTAATTACCAAACATGGAGAATAGATGAAGACTGGTACCCTTCTTCTGGGAGGTGGAACAAGTTCATTTGTCTCACCTTATCTATAAGATGTACTTGTTGTGTGGAATAACTTGGCAATGGATAGACTAGACATTCTGGAAGTCCATAGATGGTTATGGTTAATAATTGGTTAATAGAAAAACTGCAGTAAGGGGAAATAAAGAGGTCAGATCTATGTTCATTTTTTTTTTCTATTGCCTCTTCCATTAACTTGATTTAACTTGAAACAAAAACAGGGTTACTAAACTGATACTGTTTCCTTCATTTTAAATTATGCAAGAAAGTTATGACTTAAGAAAATTCCTCTATGAGTCATAATTGTTTCCTGCAAATTTTGATAGCTAAACTTCGAAATATTGCCCACCTTGATAGCGGGAAAAAATAACAAGATAGCAATACCTCATATCTAAGTTAAGGCTTGTATCCTGAATCAATGTAAACATTTTAATGTTCACAGATTCAAATTTTTCATGCTAATTAAAGAGCTTGTAAAATTACATAACATAGACTTTCTAAAGTATTTGATTTATTTGACCTTGTTAAATCAAGTATTGACAATGATGGAATGTAAATTTCAAAAACCCCAATAAACTATTAATTCTTGAAATGACCTTTTTATTTAGCTTACTAGCTAGTATGTCTAAAGCTGAAAATTAGTAATGCTATTATTGGTAATTAAATAATAGCACATTATTTAATTAAATAAATAATTAAATAGTTATTAGCCTAATTAAAGCAAATTTAGTGAAAAAATAATGGGTTTCCAAATACTGACATTTCAGTAATTTTGTAACTTTTTTCTTTATTATAAAGAAATAAGCACAACTTATATTAAATAAATAAATATAATCGGTTGACTTTTAGACAGAAAGAAAGAGAAAGAGAGATGAAAGGGATAAATAACCTTTTACTTTAAGTAATTGCTTAGGGAGCAGCAAATCAGATAGACCTGATTCAGAGTTCTGACTTTGTCACTAATTAAGTGTGATTTTGAGCAACTTTTCTTCGTATGTGTAAAATATACTAAAAATACCTTCATCAAAACATTATCAAATGATAAATGAGGCAGTGTAACATATGTTAGAGTACAAAAATAAGGGTGCCCCATGGCTCCCAAACCTGCATACTCTAAATGGATTCTGCCATATACCACATAAAGACAAGCATATTCTTAGTAGGGCAAGAACCGCTAAGTGGGATAGTAAAAAGAGCCTGATAAATTTGGGACAAAGGGAACAAGTAAAACAGAAAAAGTTTGTCACTGTCAGGCTTCCTACCCACATCTTCTCTAATTATTACTGCATGTCTTGACTCCAAGTGTCTCTTCTGTTCCTCAAATTAAAAGCCAAGAAGCAAGTATACCCTCTTACACATGTCTGTTCCACATGCCTTCTCCAAATTCCTTCTCCAACTCCTCAGTTTCCTCTTACTGCTCAACTCCACCATTCGTTAAGAG
This sequence comes from Condylura cristata, assembly GCF_000260355.1. Taxonomy (NCBI): domain Eukaryota; kingdom Metazoa; phylum Chordata; class Mammalia; order Eulipotyphla; family Talpidae; genus Condylura; species Condylura cristata. The sequence continues at coordinate 48,123,803 of NW_004567111.1, forward strand.
GGGGCAGGGAACCTGGAACCTGCCCCCCCCTTTTTTTAAGATTTAATTTTATTTACTTATGCACACAAGAACTGGAGTGTAGGCCAGAGGTGCAGGGGAGGAGACCAGAGATAGAGTGGGGAGCACAACAGGCAGATGTACTGAAATACACTGCTGAGGAGAGCAGTGGGCAAGACAGGAGAGGTCTGCTGAGCCATGTGGGTCACCTCCCTGGCCAGGGATGGAACGTAGGCTGCAGTAACTGGCAATAGCTTGCTAGCAATGAGACCTTAACTCCTATGCCACCAGGGAAACCCCAGAACCTCCTCTTTTTCTATGAAAATCACAGTTAGTTGTATTTGATTTCATAGTGAATACTTAGGTAGTATTTGGCATTATTGCCATTTCCATGTAAACTAAATGATTAAAATTTTACTTTTTTTCCTTGTTTAACTTTTACCATAGTAAAATATTTGGCAAGTAATTTTTTTAATATGCTTACTCTTGCTCAGTCAAAATACATGGTAAGGGGCCCTCCCTGGTGGCGCAGCGGGTTAAAGCACAGCACTGAGAATCTGAGGCCACTTCCGCATGAGTTCGATTCCCGCCTGCCGCCTGCC
>NW_004567111.1:48125526-48138226 GCF_000260355.1 Condylura cristata
AAAATATATATTTATTTATTTAATCATACAGAACTGAGTGCATGCCAGAGGTGCAGGGGGTGGCGAGAGGATTCGCCAGAGACAGAGTTGGGAGCAGAACAGACAGATCAACGAAGTGCACTGCTGAAGGGAACAGCGGGTGGGTCAGGAGAGTTCTGCCATACCATGTGGGTCACCTCCCCGCCAGGCTGGGATCGAACTCCTGTTGAAGTGGCTTTAGCTTCTTGATGCTATGCTTTAACCCACTGCACCACCAGGGAGGGCCCAAAATAAATAATTTTTAAAAAAGATTCTGGTATGCTGTGAGTCTTCAAGAAGTTATTTTATTAATAAATGCAATCATCTTGAAAAGTAATCCAAGTAAATTTTCCTTTAAATTGGCCAGCAGATGTACCAGACCGACTAAGAGAAGGAAAGAATTGGATTTTCAGCCCCTGACTTTATTTTATTTTTATGTTATAGTGGGTTTGCCACTATGTCAGAAGGTATTCTTGAAGTGGTTTTGTACCTATTAATGTTGTAGTGAAGTAAGAGTAAAATCTAAGCACTTTCCCTCTCAGGCATATTTACCTAATTTTAACTCTTCATAGGTTACAATGGTAAGTTTAGAAAATTTTCATTGTTTCCTATTTCTCAAGTTCCTTTCTATTTGCATTCCATTTCCAGTTTTAGGCATTCTACACAGTTCACAATTCACATTTGGCAGACAGGATTGTTCCAGAAGAACTGCTTCCATTTCTTTGCTTATATAGTTTTAACATACAGAGCAGAAGAATCATATAATGGCTTAAGTATATGCATGTAGAAAACTTATCTATTTTTAGGGGATGAAAGATTCTAAGATAAGAAAAAGGGGGTGAAGAGTATTTTCAGATTTCAGGCTAAATTACACAAGAGTTTGAGTGATGCGTTCATAAAACTCTGAGGAGAAGCCTGGGAAACCACTAGAAAAAAAACAAAAGATAAGTTGGATTTGGAAAATTTTAGACAAAAATAAGGATATGAGCCAAAAAGATGTCTTAGTTTTTTTTATGACAACAGTGAGATAAGGAGTAACCCTCCTGCACTAAGCTAAGCTTTGGAGGAAGAAAGCATTGCCTTTAGTAGGAATAATACACCCAACTATTCCTTTTCTGGAAAATCCATTGACTTGTTCTGGAGGTAACTGTGGTTTTAAACATATACAGTCCTTCTCAATTCCTTGTATTTTTTCCAATAAAGTTTCTAATTTTCTGTTCTCAGTTCAAATCACCTAGGTATGCTACTGTTTTCATTGTTTTCAATCCTCTGTTGTGGTTTTTCCTCTTGTAGTCCTCAGGATAACTAGGAAATCTCAGACCAGCACAGAGTCAAACATCAAGGAAATGGTGGTTTGATCACTGTGTCAGTTGATGAATCAGATGTTCAGTAAGAAATTTTAGTCCTTTGCTTAAAAGCAACTGTAAATTGAGTTCCCAGTGACATCTTGCAATAGTTAAAAACAAACAAACAAAAAAATCAGTGGCTTGTCAAGGAATGCAGTGAAAAAACACTTTTTAAAATTTGACAGCTTTAAATTAGATTGTGAAATCCAACCACTGAATGCTGAAAATATCAACCAAGTTGACGATAGGCATCAATGAAAAGTGTTTGTGCGAAGAAGCTCAAAAGCGTATCTGTGCTTTTAATCTTAATAGATAGGCTGTTTTTCCAGCCTATAAAATTTGTATAAAATTTGAGGGTCTTTTCATAGCCCCCCTCCCCCCAAAATATTAAAATAATCTATATGCTTAGGTGATTTTTTTAAAACTCAACCTTATTTTCTTCATTATATCTCTGATTACTGTTTTTGGTTTAGTCCTATTTTCCTATAGGGATGCTTATCTTTCTTTGTACTTTTCTCTATTTATATACAATACACTTTTTTCTTTTTCTATACACTCTAGAATATTTTTTCATGTTATCTACATCACAATTTTATTTTTTAAAATGATAACTATTCTTTCTGTTTCAGTAAAAATTTTGATTTGACTATCCAACATTTTATTTGAAATCTTGTAATTTATCTTGTTTATTACTTCTATGCAACTACTCAGGCTGGCCCACTCACTTGAAATGTTTCCCAACTTAGGTCATCTTAAGTCATTGATTTGCATTTTAAATTATCTTCCTAACTTGGCCTAAATACATATACTTCATATTTGTTGAATACTCTGATCTAATTGTTTAAAAATTAGAATGTTCATAGATATTTAAGACAGTATAAATATTAGATATTTAAAAAGTCTTAGTGAAAATGTCTGCAATGGCTAATTCTTTGTACTTATTCAATTCATATTGTACTCTCTTTTCCTGTTATGGATTCAGACAAATTGCTAAACAAAACACCTTCCCAAATTAGAAGCACAGAATACCATTTGGAAAAGTAAATTTACATGGTGTTCTGTAAAGTTGGTTGGACTTTCTCATACCAAGCAAAATCTATCACTGAGCTGTGAGAAAATAGTACATTGAAAATCACTAGAAATGTAATGTATTTTGATTAAGACTCAACCGGAATACCCTGGCATATTATGTTTTCCTGCTTTTTATTTCTTAAAGGAAGAACACAGAAATTTAATAAAACTGAAATTCCTGTTCATTTAGCAATTATTAAAAACTGTGCATAAAATCATATATTGACTGAATGTTGTGATTCTGTGGGCAAAGATTTTGATTTTACATGATCATTTTAACTTTGGCTCACTAAAATAATTTTTTTCTTATTTTAAGTACATTTTCATTTTCCTCTCCTTATGTCCAAAATACATCTATTTCTTTACCTAGTTTCAGTGTCTTTCCTCTCATCTCAATAAACAGAAGCCAGAACTTGTCAGTACTAACCTATACTTTCTTTTGAGGGGTTAAAGTATGGACTTTGGAAGACTTGGATGCAAGTCTTGCTGTAGGTCTTTGTTCTCATCAGTAAGTGGGCCACTCTAAGGATTTACTGAAATGCTTCTATAAAGTGGAAAGGATGGAGACTGATAGTGTTGGCCATGTAACTTGACGAAAACTTGTGCTTATTACAGTATTCTTTTCAGACTTGATTAGCAACTCATCCTCTCTTAAGTTTCTCTTCAAAAACTTCAATAATTTCTTCTCCACTTTTGTTTTCTTCATTTAAATATAACCAAGTCTCCTTTTGTGATCTTTTTTTTTTCCAAATTTATTTTTCATTTCCTTTTCTAAGAGCATTTTCATTCATGTTGTTTACATTTAAGTATTTTATTCTCTTTTCACATTACCATTTTATTTTCAGGGTCTCTGTATTGTTTTCTTATTGTTGTCACAACAAAACATCATGAATTTACTAGCTTAAAGTAATGAAAATTTGCCTTCTTACACTTTTGGAATTCAATAATGTAGATTCAGTCACTAGGCCTGAGAGTCTTCTGTAGATTATAGGTATAATTTTTTTGCTGCTTCTAGAGATTACCTACATTCCTTGGCATTTAGCCCTGAATCCCTATCCTCTGCTTCTGATATTATATAGTCTTTCTCATTCTGATCCTCTTGGTTTTCTCTTATAATGATTTTTGTGATAATATTGGATCCACCCTGGTATAAAGGATAATCTCCCCATCTCAAGATCTTTAACTTAATCACATTTATAAAATCCCTGTTGGTATGTAAAAAAACATATGCACAACTTGGGGAGATTAGAACAAGGTCCTCTTTAACCTTATCAGAATCTGTTTTCTGGTCTAGTTATAGGAATATTGCTATTACTTCATACTTGGTAATTTCTTACCTTTTGTTCTGTCTCCTATTTCTCTATAAGATTTATTTTATAATAATTATTATATCTATAATATTTATTTTATAAGTTTCTATTTTTAATGTCACAAAATATTTGTTAAATTATATAATGTCTCTACCCAAAAACTTCTAGTAGAGTCTCATTATTATCAAGCTATTACCCTTCATTAAATCAATTTCACTCATTCAACGAGCTTTTCCTTAGGTTCTATTTTCTGTGCTAGGATGAAGAGACTCATGGCATACTAACTTTAAGGATTTATGACCCAATGGAACACACACAAAAAAAATTGCAAAGTTATTGCAAAACCATGAAAATTTAGTGCATAAATGACAATATACATATATGTAATGTTATATTATTTTATATAGGGTAAAACTGGATCTTGATGGTAACTGAAAAGGAATAACCAGAATGCTAGAAGGGAACATATAGGGTGAGAAACAGTCTTATGGTAGGTGCATTATGAAGCCATGTGATCAGAGGACTTACTCAATGTTAAATAATACAGAGAAGAGCACTATATCATTTTTGTTTTAGTGAAGTAGTAGCTATTATTTATTAATGAAAGTCTATGTATTAAAGTGAGTACTCATTACCAATGTGTGTCATTGTCTCAGTGGAAGCAGAAGTTGATGAGTAAGAAGAAAGAAATAATTAAATATGGACTATTGTATAAGAATATTGGTTTTGAAAAAATATATATGAGAAATACAAGAAAAAAGGGAAGTGGGTTAGAAGGATATTTATTTATTATAGAGTAATAATGTGTGTAGACTTTAGAAAAGATGCTCACAGAAGGTAAACATGAAAATACAAGGATGAATGAATGATTATATGACCAGGTGGACCTTAGTCCTTTGTAGTATATATGAGTTGCAAATTTTCTTCTATTTTTAGGGTGTCTTTACCTTTTAATTGTAATTTCTTTCACTGAACAGGCTTTTAGTTTAATTAGGTCCTTTTTTTTTGGCTTTTGTTTCTCTTGATATCACTGAAGTAAATGTCCTAGGGTATTTTGCTGATGCATTTCATATTATCAGGTCTTGCTCCAAAATTTTAACCCACTTTTGTTAATTATTATGTACAGTGTAAGATAATGGTCTAGTTTCAATCTTTTTCATTGTAGCTGTCCAGTTTTCCTAACAACATTTGTTAAAGGGACTTTCCTTCCTCTATTATATTCTCAAGACTACTTGTCACAGATTAACTGTACATGTAAGTGTGAATTTATTTCTAGGATCTCAATTATATTCCATTAGTCTATGTCTACTTGTAATCTAATACCTTGATGTTTTGATTACTATAGCATGGTGGAACAATTTTAAGTCTGGAGACCTAACTTCTTTTTTTATTTTTTGTCAGAACTGCTCTAACTTTCTGGTTCCATAAAAATTTCAGTAAGTTTTTCTCTATTTCTTTGAAGAATGTCATTGAATTGAGTCAGTATGTTGCATTAGTTAAGATAGCTGTTTTAACAATAGAATTCTTATAATCCATAAGCATACAATATCCTTCCATTTCTTTGTGACATTTCTTTTAACAATCTCTATAATTTGTTGCATAGGTCTTTCACTTCCTTTGCTATTTTTTTCAATTCTTTTTATTAAATTGTAAATAGGATTGCATTCATGGTATTTTCTCTACTATGTCATCGTTTGAGTATAAGCATGCAACAGATGTTTTATGTCAATTTTGTATCCTGCCACTAATAGTAATGATTTGTTGTAGAAAACATGCAAATGGCAAACAGGCTTGTGAAAAAAAAAGTTCATCATCACTTATCATCAGGGAAATGAAAATCAAAATTACAATAAGGTACCACCTCATGTTCCTGAAAATGGCTCTTATCAGAATGACCAGACAACATAAATATTGTCAAGGATGTAGAAAAAAAGTAACTCGTACATATTGGTATGAATCTAGTCTGATCAGCCAATTAGGAAAAGCAGTAGGAATTTTCTGAAAATATTGAAAAATAAAGGTAGTGTATGATCCAACATTTTCACTCCTATGTATTGACCCAAGTAATACAAAAACACTAATTCAAAGCAATGTGTGCAGTCCCATTTTCACTATATTTATTTATTTATATTTATTTATAATATATTTATTTATTTATTTATTTATTTTAAAGATTTATTTATTTATACATACAGAACTGGGGTACAGGCCAGAGGCTCAGGGGCGGTGAGAGGCTTCACCAGAGACAGAGTGGGGAACAGAACAGACAGATCGACGAAGTACACTGCTGAGGGGAGCAGCAGGCCGGTTAGGAGAGGACTGCCACGCCATGTGGTCACCTCCAGGGCAAATGGGAATCGAACTCATGCAGAAGCAGCTTTAGATTCTCAATGCTTTAGATTCTCAGTGCTGTGCTTTAACCCGCTGCGCCACCAGGGAGGGCCCACAGCACTATATTTAATAGCCAAGTTATGGGAACAATTAACTGCTTAAGGAAGGATGAGTAAATTAAGAAGATGTGGTAAATAGCTACCTTGGGATACTACTCATCTATAAGAAAAAATAAATAAAAGCTTACCATGCAACAACACTGGAAATACATGAAATAAGTCAGAAGGAAAAAGACATTGGATGAGTTCACTATATATTAAACAAAAAGAAACAAAGTACAGACCAAAATAAACAAACCTTAGAAATCTGAGTATAGAATGGAGGCAATGTGGGGGCATTTGGATCACTGTGTAAGGGGGTCCTTTTGACTATATCTTATTAGTGCTTTAGTAGTGGGTGTGGTGCAGTAGCATATATCTGAAGATACATACACCTATAGCTTTAAGTCACATATAGTGTTATCAATCAATATTATCTCAATAAAAATTATAAAATATATATAATTTAAAAATAGAAATAAATTTTGACAACAAATTAAAAATAACTCCCCCCCCCCATGCCTGGAGGAAAACGAAGAAAATTTTACTGCAGTGATAAATAGTTATGAGCAAGAAGTTCAGAAAATTATGCTTAAGGGCCTTGGTTTTCTAGGGTAACTAGGAAACAAAATCACTCACTTAGAGAGGTGCTGGTGGTGGAGTTAAAGACTTAAGAAGTGGTATACAGTTTTATTATAGTCATTGAAAAACACTGGAATGGAATTTGGTTAGGAAGAGTGGTTAGCAGGGCTGAAGGCCTGGCTAAGGTCCATGGCCATTTCAAAGAATAGAATACAATGTGTTTCTTCCAGTAGCATTCAACAATTCAATGTTGGATCAGAGGTATTTTTTGTTTGTTTGTTTTCTGAAATTGGTATAAGTGAAAGCTTATATACAGTTTCTGGATAAGGACAGAAATGTGATAACACTAAAGGTTTTACAAAGAATGGTAGATCATAGAGTCTGGGCTGAATGGAGACTGCAAATGAAATAATGTGAGAATGTTCTTTATAGAATAGGAAAATAGGAGAGGAGGAAATTATATGGAATTGATAAATCCCCCCCCCAAAAAAAAAAACAGATATGCTAGGAAGTGAGTAATGAGGAAAGGTGGAATGATAGATGATAGGATGATTAGATTTTGAAATGTTGGAATTCATAATTTCAGATTATTTGGGCCGGACTAGATGATAATGTCGATGTAACAATGGCAATAGACATATTCTTTGTGCTGTCTACTATGGAAGCCATTAGTAACATATGGTTATCGAACACTTGAAATGTGTCAGTGTCACAGAGCAACTGAATTTTTATATCTATTTTTAATTAATTGAAATTAATTATCCAAAGGTAGCTATACCTACCATATTGAGTAATTCAGTTCTATATTATCTTTCTGATACATTTTATTGCATTTCAAAGCCAAAATACCTTCCGAAAAAAGAAAAAGAAAACAAAAATTAAAAAAAAAACCAAGCCAAGAACAACCAAAACAAAGTAAACAACAAACTGGGAAAAAAAAGGTTGTTGAGAAATCTTCTCCTTGTTTTATTTAGCTCACTAAATAATGGCATTGTTGTTTCTCCATAATTAAATTTAATGTTCTCAGGCCTTTATGGAATATTTTCAATTGTTAATTTTATCTTCTAGATTTTTTCCAAGTATCTCTTAGTCTTTTAGTTAAGAATCTCATTTCTCCAGTACATGCCCAATACACTTAACTCATATTATCTTTTCTAGTCTGTTCATATTGGTCCTAGAAATATTTTTTGAAAAAGAACATCTATTCTTACAGTTTCAGACAAACAGAATTTTGGAGGACACATTATGTGCTAAAATTAATCTTAGAAACACAACAGTGATTAATGTAGATAGAATCTTTATTTCTTTTGGAATTTATAGTCCAAAGTAGGCATGAAATATGCACTCAAAAGATTTGATTTAATGCATCTATAACTAATGCAAAAGTTAATCAGTGATTTTGAGCCACTGTTCTGCTGGGTTAGAGAAGTAACTACTCTCCATTCTCCCTAAAATTATGAACTCTCTGTCATCCACAAAGATAGTCCTGGAAACATCACCATTCTGCAGGCCTACTTATTGCTATTGTAATGCTTCTTTTTAATTCTTGCATCTGCTGTTTGACCCATATGCTATCCCTTTATCCCTAAGTCTGAAAGGATTTCTTTCTTGCTTACTCTGTGTATGTACAGCAAAAAATTAACAAAGATTAATGGCTTAGTTAATCTGTGATTATAGTTCAACATTTACTATATTACCAGGGGAACCAAAAATAATTTAGGAGCCAGACAAAGCTTCCAAGAGAATGTGATGCTTAAATGGATCCCATCCATCTTCTTTGCTTAAAATTTTTCAAGTTCCAGTCATCATCTGGACTCAGGAATGAATTCTACAGCTTTAGAGTTTAGATCATAAATGCTTCAATGTTGTCTTCTTCTTCTTTTTATACTTTCTACATAAATGATATATTTTGTCCAGGCTGAGTTATTTGTCATTTTCTAAAGGCTACAGCATTTGCATCTTTAAATTGTGTTCCCTCCTTGTCCTTCAGCACATCTTCCCATATATATCTTTGTGAAGCAGGATTTTTGCCACTCTTCTTTTAGATCACTCAAATGACAAAAGTTTTGTATGTGAAAAGATTTTTTTTTTAAACTATGGTCCCTTGCAAAAATTATTTCTGTTTCAGTTTAGCGATATTATCCAATAAAACTATTTTAGGCTAGGGATTGTGTTTTGAGAAATTCTGATTATCAGTGAATTTAACATGTAGTATTTAGTAATTAGCAAGTTTTGTTTTTTTTTTTTAAAGATTTGTTTACTTATGCATACAGAACTGGGGTATAGGCCAGAGGTGCAGAGGCAGTGAGAGGATTCACCAGGGACAGAGTGGGGATCAGAATAGGCATATCAACGAAGTACATTGCTGAGGGGAGCAGTGGGCAGGTCAGGAGAGGTCTGCCGCGCCATGTGGGTCACCTCTGAATGACTTTACCTGGTGTAGGCCAGAGATAAAGCAGGTGAGAGGGTTTACCAGAATGGGGAGCAGAACAGGCAGGCTGATGAAGTACACTGCTGAGGGGAGCAGCAGGCAAGACAGGAGATGTCTGCTGCACCATGTGGGTAGCTCCCTGGCCAAGATTTAACTCATGTTGCAGGTCTGACAACAGCTTGATAGCGCTGGGACTTTGAGCCCTGTGTCCCCAAGGTGGCCCCTACGTAGTTTTAAATTTGGATACCCAGTAAAAGATTATTGTAGTTATGGTTAGTTATTTTTACTCAATTTGTGTTTTAATTTTTAAACTAGAGCTTTAAGTGAATTGTGTAAGTGCATTATCATTTACTCCCTGGTAGAACCTAACTTTGTATATTTAACATTACCAGTGAGTTCTATGCTGCATTCTTAGTTTTTTAAGAAAATAATTGGTATCCTTTTACTTCCACTCATAGAGCTTCCTTTATTTTTCCCCCCAAGATTTTTTGATTTACTGATAGTTTGCATAGCTGTTTAATTTTGAGAGCAAACCTTCACACCTCCACATGTACACAGGCTTCTTTCCCTATCCACCAAAGTTCCAATACCACAATCCTCTTAAGTTCCCTCCTCTTTCTTCTCCCTCCCTACCCCTGGTAACTAGCATATTTTATTCTTATTTTGCCAGTTTGATTTCTTTAGTTGCTATACTCTATGAAAGAGTAAGATCATCCAGTAACTGTCTTTCCCTTTTTGTATAGTCTTGGAATACTGATATTCTCCTTGGGAAGTAAAAATCTGTGCTCACTTCCAAAGTCTTTAGAGAGGTGACATAATTAGTCACATGGAGGTTTTGCGTATCTGATGGAAACTGACTTTCAATGACTGATGGCATTCAGCAGTCTCTGATAAGCTTAGCTTTGTTACTGGTCTCCCAGTGTTTCTATAGCCTCTTACTGACTTACAATTCCTGAGTTTTTTTACTTTTTATCTTCATGCTACTTCCACAGAGATATAAATCTGTAAGGAAAAAATAGATTCAAAAAGCAGTATGTAAATGAGAGGAACTGAGGTTTCAGGGAGGAAGATAGCTGTCCTGAAACTATGATGTAACTTTGGTCCATTAGGTCTAACAAATTAAGAAAAACTATTTGCATTATTTAAACACCCAAATGCTGAGTTCTTCCCATGTATAATATCTTTTGATCTCTGCAGTCATTTCAAGATAAGTGGCATAAATTGGACAGAGATCTCTTCCCTGAAGGAATAGAATAAGACATTGCAAAAATGTTTTATCTAGAATAGCAAAGATTAAGCCAAGCATCCCTGTTTTGCAGTTATTACTCCTGACCACTCCTGTGTTCTGTTCTGTTGCAGAACACTCCTGTGCTCTGACCAATTCAGCAGAAATTTTTGTCCCTTTATCCATTCTATCGACTCCTTAAAACCTTGTAAACATTAGGATTTCGTTTTTTCTTCTGTTTCAAAAACTAGATACATTTCTACTCTACAGTTTTTCTAATCAGCAAATAATCTTCTTTAGGAAACTTCAATAGCTGTTTCCTTGTTTGTTAATACAGTAATAATTTTTTGTGGCTCCAGTAGTGGTAAGGTTGGGGAATGTATCCTGTATGCACATGTTAATACTTGTCCAAATCTCTATATGGATTTAAATTATCATTAATAGCCATCAGCTGTGTAAGGAATGTTTCCTGGAGCAAACTTTTATGAAGTAGGAAGAGAAAAATCATAAAATGTAAGATAATCAGAAGCAACAAGTCAACAAAAATCCCACATCCTTATTTTGGAGTAAAGATGATTGAGTAAAGATGATGTTTGAAGAATAAAGAAAAAAAAAAAGAAAAGAAAAAACTTTGTGGGTGGAGAAGTTTGAAAAAAGTGCATTCATTGTGTAAAATACTTGAAAAAACTAGTAAACCATGGCTGAGCCTACCATGCACTGTCAGCAGACAGTCCGGGTCATCTGGTAAACACTTGTGGCTGGCTGAGATGTGTTTCATTGCTGAGTGAGACACTCAGGGTTTATGGGCAATCGCTTCCTTTTAGGTTTCAAGTTCTATCCCACGTTTTCCCAGTGATTCTACAAGAAGTGGCCTCCATAAGGAAAACGTTTGAGCTATAAATAATTAAGATGTGTTAATTTTTATGCAGTTTTGGTTTCCTCTGATATACCATCTTAGGTAAAGAAACCTTGAAATTCCATTTCCCAAAACATTTCTGATGTTCACTCTCAGTGTATAATTTATTTGGCTAAGTATATTCCAATTTTCTTTCTTTTTTGTTTGAAATGGTATGGAAAATAAATCATGATTTTCGTTGGCTGTAAAAATAGATTACATGTGTTTATGCAATTAACAACATAGCTTTTTGATTCTTTCCTTTGATATAATTAGTGCTATGTCTATATCATGTTTTTTTTTTATGGCAAAAAAATAAAATAAAACAATCCTGACTTCAAATTAGGAAAAGTTTGCTTCAGTAAAAATTACTGGAAATATTTATATGAATTTTTTTAAAATCTCAAAAAACATGATTATTTGATGATATTTTGCAAATTTGGGGGGGAAAAAAAGATTTTGTCCAAACCACATATAAGATACTATTGCCAACTTGACTATTCTTTATATTAAAGTGGTGACTGAATCAGAAAGTTTGAACTACAAATTATATATTAAACGAGAAACTTTTTAATGGTATAAGATATAATTTATAATCAAAATTCTAAGAGAAAAATTATGTTCTAGATTCCAGTTGTGAAGCAAGTGGTCAGTTAGCAATTTATCTTGGACCAATTAACTAATCTCAGTGAGGACTCAGAACACATAGTGAAAACTCAAGTGAATATTACCCTCAGGCCTCAAGATCCAGGATGGCATTGGAGGTCCCAAAACCTTGGAAGATTTGGAGCTTTCTTTAACTTCCATCTAACAAAATTATTAACCTGTGAAAAAGAGGACAATATCCAGTGTTTGAGTAAATACATAAATGGTGAAAATGGTGGAGAAACTTTGGAACCCAGAGTGAACTATAGCATCCCTCTAATAATAGTAAGAATATCCCTTTTATAATTCATACTAGTACCAAGCATCACTAGGGTTTTATCAATTCAGAATTCTTGACAAGAAGAGAACATATCTTTTCTCCTGATAAAATGGTCTAGAGTACCTGGGTCTGAAATCACTTTGGCAGAACTATAAATTTGGAAGATAACTTGATACTATAAACTGGAGTAGGAATGAAATTGACTGCAACCCTTCAACACAAACATAACAACTCTCGATGATATCTGTGGTTTGTTTACAAATGTCTATTCATTCTACCAGTAATAACTAAATAACTAAATCACTGATTTTGGTTAGTCTATCATTAAGTGGTTAGGTGAGACTTCTGAACTGCATAAGTATTTATATACTTGGTGAATTAAGAGTTCACATATAGAGCTGCTATACACATATAGAGCTATTCCAGATAGCTAATCTCAGTGAGATAATTTATAATTATGATTGTAAA
>NW_004567111.1:48140109-48218476 GCF_000260355.1 Condylura cristata
AATTACTAAAATCTACTGATAATTTTAGAACATATGTATCACTCCTGAAAAACCCTAAAACTTCTTAGTAGTTATTCCTCACACCATCACTCATTTTCATCCTTCTTTAAAAGTTTTATTTCTTACAAATTCACTTGCTTGTGTTTCATTTGTGCTTTTTTTTTTGATGTATTCACTTGCTTGTGTTTTATTTTTTGTGCATATTTTTATTATATGATTTGTTCTTTTAAAAAAAAAGTAATGTTTGTTATTTGAAAATCCCAAATTCTGATTGTTAGTTTTATTTGAGATACATGAAATTCTCACTGATGATTTTATTGAATTTCTTAGCATTACCATTTATTACATGTTTTGGGATATTGTTGGATGTAGGTCTACTTCATGAGAAATGTTTTTCTTCCCTCCTGCATTCTCTTTGAATTCATCCTTATCTCTAATGGTCTTAGAACTTAGTCTTATACTGTGGGCTTTATCCTCCATCTGGAAGTGATTTTTTGATGGCATTGTAGAAACAGATGCTGAATTAGTGAGTTGCTGGCCCATGTCCCAGTCATGTGCTTCATCTAATTCAGATATGTAGATTGATTTACATTATTGTCCTAAAACAACCAGACCACATTGACCCTCTGCCTTTGGAGAAGAAAGTCTTACTTTACACTCAGTAACAATCTCTGAACCTGATTCTCACTGTGGTTTTAGTCCTGTTCTACCAAATAAAAGTAAAATTCTGACAATCTCTGCTTTCGCCCTGGAAATTAACTTAGTGGTCTTAGCTGCATCTTTGTCTACAGTCTTAAATTTACATCCCATTTTTAGTCATGATATAAATTTATGTTTTATGTTTTAAGTGCACTTATACCTTTTTAGTTTTATAAGTGTTATCTCTGAATGCTCTGTGTGTTATCAGTCACCAGGTGCTGTGTGTATAAGTAAGTAAGGAAGGTTAACTATATCTGGAGCTTCAAAGCAGGCCATGAAACACCACCTTGTCTCTAATTCAGGAAAGTGTTTAAGCTGTTGTATAGGTCGTGAACTTCAGGTACCTCTCTGCTTGTCTGTGGAAAGTCTTAAGCTCTACTGCCCTATGGACATGTTTGAAGATTCATGTATATGCTTAAAAAAAAAAAACTTTATTGGGAGTAGATGTGGCAAATAGAACTGTGAGACATTTAAAGGTACATCTTGATTTGATAGATGTACTCATTGTGAAGGCTTTTTTGCCATCTGGCTCATCAACACAAACATACATACAACTATTATTGCACTGCAATATTTATTACAATTTTTGTATTTACTAACTTAGTCTCAGATAGGAGTTTTGGCAGGTGTGTATCTCAGCATTTCCCACCTATTTTGGTGTGTTTTATGTGGTATTTTCTCAGGCACATGATATGTAAGAGTTGAGCTGGTTTCTATATGTTTTCAGAGGAAATAATTTTGTGTCTAGTTGTAGATTTGTTGTATCTCAGGGAAAAGGGGAGTTCTGGAGGCTCTCATTCTACTATCTTGGATTATAACCATCACTATGATATATTTAAAATCTAGTTTTTGATTTTGATTTTGGAATGTTGACGAATAAATTTCTGTTAGAAATTTTTATGTGATCCTGAAAGATACAATGCTGCTGTTTAAAAAAATAAATATGTTAATTTATGTAGTATGTATTAGAGAGAAATATTATAGAGTCAGAAGATGTTCTATCAATATAAATTGCTAAGAATCTAGAAAAATGGTAGTAACAACAAAATATAAGTGAAAAGTAAAAGTGAAGAGTTATTGCTTCTCTTATTTGGAGTTGAAGAAGATGATGGCAATTACTTACTAATTTATGTCTGTTTCCCCATTTCTCTTGAATTCATTCATAACTACTGTTCTATAGTACTTTAGTTTTATTTAGGACAAACAAAAACCTAAATTAATATTTCTGAAAACCTAGCATATCTAAGGACTAGTCAGTACTTTGTATTGCCCCTTATCTAATGTTTACAACAGTTCTGAGATGGGTGGCACTATCTCAAATCAAATAAAAAATAAAGAAACATGCCTTATAGAAGGTAATCAAGATAGACAAATCTGAGAAATAGATATATGGGATCCAAGTAATCAGATTTTAGTGTCTAATTTATTTCACTTTTCTATAAGGCTTTTAAGATTTTTTTTTTGAGTACAACTTCTATCTAACAACTGAAGCATACAGTTTGACAACTTCTATTCATTTATCAATAGAGAGAAAAAGGTATTTATTCAAAAAGGTATCTGTATCCCACATTCATTGCAGCATTATTTATAGTAGTGAAGGTATAGAAACAACTTAAGTGTCCATAGATGGATGACAGAATAAAGAACATGTAATGTCTATATGTATGTTGATAGCTGTCTGAACACAATAGAATATTAATCATAAAAGGAAAGAAATCTTGTCATTTTCAATTTGATGGATATTGAAGGTATTGTACTAATGAAATAAGGCAGAGAAAGACAAATGCCATATGCTTTCACTTATATGTACAATCTAACCAACCAAACAAAACACCAGTCTAATTACAGATATAGAGAAAATAATTCTAGTTGCCTGAGTCAGGGCAGGGAGTACAGAAATGGTTGAATGACATCAAAATGTATGAACTTCCAGTTATAAAATAAATAAGTCATGCAATGGGATGTATAACATGGTAACTGTAGCTAATAACTTTATTGTGTATTTGAAAGGTGCTAGAAGAGTGGATAATAAAAGTTTTCATTACAAGAAAAAAATGTAACTATGTGTGATGATAGATAGTAACTAGATTTATGATGGTGATCATTTTATAGTATATGCAGATAGCAAATGATTGTTACATACCTGAAAGAAATATAATGTTTTATATCAACAACATGTCTTAAAAAAAAATCCTAACATCCATTCCCTATTTGGACAAATTATGCTGTTATGTACAAGCTAACCATGGCCCTTACCATGTGACTCTGGTATTTGTGGCTTTCCACTTGTGGACACTTAAGTCAGCCCCAGCTGTGTAAGAACCCTGATCACAAAGACATTAGAACATTTCATATGGTAAGGTTTGACTTCATTCACAGACTTGCAAATCAACCTTTTCCTGGAGGAGATTGGTTTTAGAATGTTTCATGTTTCTTTTTATGAAAACAGGGTTAAGTGCCAAAGATATTAAACTTTGCACACTATGAAACAAAGAAGGAACTCAAGTCTCTTCACATAGATTTCTACAGGCTAGATCATTTCCTCCTTTGGTAATGCTGCTTCCTCAGGGGTAATACCTTCCCCTTTCAGAGTCAATCACTCATACGATGTATCCTGATAGTGGTAGCCTGTGTGAACATATGTAGTTTGTTAATGTTCAAATTGTTGAATTTTCTTTGTGGATGTATTATACATGTGGAGTAAACATGTTCCAAATACTTAATTGAATCAGTACTTGAATGACTTTGTGAACTCAAAATACATCATATAAATGCTACTAATTATAATTTTATTCTTCTTTGACTTGATGAGACAAGACCATTATCTGATCTTGCTTATGATTTTCTTTCTTACTTTTTTAGTTACTGATATTTATTTCACACAATTTCAGAGTGTAACTCACAGCTTCTTCTATGAATCAAATAGAATCTAATTTGCAGCTCCTCATATGATGACTTTTTCCTATCCTAACACAGTAACCAGCGATTTGGCAGTTTTCTTGTAAGTGGATGACCAGCCTGGAAGGATTATAGTTTAGTTTGGATGCTCTTCTCTTAAAGAATCTGTGCTTGTCAGCTTCCCAAACCGGTCAAGTCAGAGACCAAATTCCCATGAGGCTGTGCACACATGCAAATGATATTTGTAAAGCCTCTCAGAGTTAATGGATGTGAAATCCGGAATGGCCTCTTGGCTGGGGAACTAGCCTGCTGCATAATTGTCTTTTTAACCCAATAATTGCTTTTTGGATTTCTCTTGATTTTTTTTAACAGAATATTTTCAAAACTGAAAGTCACACATTATTCAAAATCAGGTTTCTCAAAATTTGAATAAAGTACAGCTATCATAAATAATGGCAATTTTGATAATGTAGTAAATTATTGGCACTATATATGACTACAGGAGTACAGAATTAGTTTCCCAACCCCTCTGAGTTTTTCTCAGGTTGGTAGGTCAATTAAAGTAACATTAAACAAATTAGTAGGAGAAAAGATATTTAACTACATATTTAGGGAGTATACATGTACATGTAGATTCTAAAGTAACTTGGGTAAAATGAATATGTACATCCTAAACTAAGGAATGAAATAGAAGCCTAGAATTTCAAAAAGAAAGGAGGGGGACTTGTCTGATCAAGAAGAGTGAGTCATCTGATGAAGTGCAGATGCCCTGAAGTTAAATATTTGCTCAGTCATATAGATAGTTTTCTCTGACAGAAAAGTTGTTTCTCATCAAAATTTTAATTCTGGGTAAGACCCCAAGTTTTCATTCTTCTAGGTAGTTAAAGAACTGGTTACAGTTCCTTTCAAACAGGAAGGATCTTGATTGACCTCAGTTCAAAATAATCTACGTGCCAAAGTGACATGTCTTGGGAAAGCCTTTTCTGTAAACTTTGGCGAGGTCTATTGTTCATGGTAAACAAAGGAAGTCAGTTATTGAATAACTTGATATTGCCAACATCTCAACAGCTCTGTCTTTTTCTTCTTTAATAAAAAGTTTGTATTATCTGCAAACTGTGGGGATAATTTCTGTTCAAGAAAGACGTTTCTACAGAATTTAGAAGACTTTAAAAAGAATGATGCAGTGTTTGACTAGCTCAGTGGGTAGAGCATGATACGCCCCCCAAAAAACAGTGAAATAGCCCTAAAATACCAATATGGAAGATCTTCAGAGTACTATTTTAAAAACCAAAGGCTGGCACAAGAAAGAAATCAGTATGCTGCCTTTGATGTATAGACTAAACAGATAGGTGTGAGAGGCGGGGGTGCTAGGTAGATGATAGATGAGTATGCTCAAATATACATAGTATACTTTTGGAAGGCATCACAAGAACTTGGAAAGAATGACTGGTGATAGAAAGATTTACCTTTTAGACACATGGTCATCTCTAGTTCTCTTTATGCCAGCTATACTCATTACCACTATAAAAACACATTTTGGCAAAAAAGAAAACAGAATACTCTTTACTATTCATGTGAAGATCCTGTGAACAACAACAACAAAAAAATCGAATTTATAAACCTTTATAACTCAAAAATTTAAAGTTCAAAAAGTCATTGAGGTGAAATATAATAAGAACAGGTACTTATTTGAATTCTTAGTTTTAATTTGTGCACTTGTCTACATGGTGGACACTATAGTTTTAACACATACATCTAAACTTAATGTTCTTTTTCTAGGTTTCAAGAGTTTATGTTCAATTAATTCCAACTTAATTGAAAACTGGCTTTTGTTTTATTTTTTTATGTTTTCCAAATTATTGCTAAATTGATAATCCTTTCTGCTCTCTAATGCTTGTGAATCTTTTCTTCATTGAGTCTTCCCAGTAAAAATATGCAATCTAAATTGAAAAGTTTATTACTTACAGCTGAGGGCTTATGGAACACCCTTATAAAGGAAATTATCAGTATCTTGAAGGTTAGTATTATATATATGATAAAATGCAATTCAATAGTCAGACCACAAAAAAATAAATTTTTATTAGCTTACATTGATAATACAAATCACACAGTCAGAAACAACACAATTTTGAAGCTTAAATAACAAGTAGAGGTAATTTTTACTTTGGGATAAGGTACAACAGTTAATTGCGGACAAAGTTTCTACTAAACAAGAAAAGGTTGGCTAAATTATGTAAACCTTCTCCATAGAGAAATTTAGCAAGAACAAGCAGTAATTGGTCTGTGTTACAGAAAGTAGAAAACCTTTTCCCTCATCCTTAGAAATATATGTTGATTCTCTGGAAAAACTAATGATTGACCTTAGCCTTGACAAAATTTATGTTGGATGGGTGAGTGGAGATAGCTAAAGTAGTATTGTGTGTGTTTGTGTGTGTATGATGTGTCACACTGAGCTACCATGACTATTTGGAAACTTGAAACTGATATTTAGCCGGTATTTACTGCCCAGAGGGATATGGAATAGAAAATTAGGGAGTTCTAAAAAGGCAGAATGGGATCCCTGAAAGTTTTACAGTTTAGGAAGCTACCTCTACAAGGAGGAAGAAGTTGACTGAATCTTACTGCTGATCTCTACCTCAAGATAATAGCCATATTTTGAAACCAATTGGACAAAAAGAGGAAATTTAGTTTATGAATTTTAATATTGAGAACTCAATCTTTTTCAGAATTTCAAGACTGATAAGTTAGATATCTGCCATATTCTCAATCTAAAACCAAAGAAATAAATGCTACTATAGCTGATTCCACCTAAAAGTAGATTGACTCAAACAAAATATCTAGAAAAATCCAGAACAAGTTTATCTCAGATTTCATTTATATCTGAAATTGAAAACATTTTCTTAATAAAGGAAATGGGAGACATTGTTGGAAGATAACATCTGAATCCTTAGGTTCTTTTTTTTTTTTAAGATTTATTTATTTATGCATAAAGAACTGGGGTACAGGCCAGAGATGCGGAGGGTGAGAGGCTTCACCAGAGACAGAGTGGGGAGCAGAACAGGCAGATGGATGAAGTACACTGCTGAGGGGAGCAGCGGGCAGGTCAGGAGAGGTCTGCCACACCCTGTGGTTTCCTCCAGGGCAGGTGGGGATCGAACTCACGCAGAAGTGGCTTTAGCTTCTCAGTGCAGTGTTTTAACTCGCTGCACCACCAGGGAGGCCTGAATCCTTAGGTTCTTTTGTACACTGTGATTAACTTGCAATCAAACCTTTATAAAATAAAGTTACAAAAATATGACTAAAATGAAAATAAAAATATTAGACAATAAAGGTATAATTATTGCAGATGCTGTAGTTAGCAGTCTAACTTTGAAATGAATTCTAAGTTCAAGAAAATAAAGAAAAAATTGCATAAAATTGATGGAATATAAAAATAACATCAGAAAATTATCTATAGAATGAATTCTACAACTTAGAAAAATAGTGATATCTAAAATTAATAACTCAATATGAGTTATCTACTGCTAAGTAAATAGGATGCATTAGAAGGCAAGGTTAATAATGTGGAAAAGAGAACAATAGAACATATCTGAATTAATACACAGAGAGTAAAAACATGGAAACTGAAAAAGTAAATTGTCTAATATGCTAGAATAAAGTAAATATTTAATTGAAGTTTAATAAAAGAGAGGATGAGTAGGACAGAAGCTGTATTGAAGAGTGAGTAGTGAAATTCTTTAAAAAATGGAATGTATCTAGGCCCTCCCTGGTGGCGCAGCGGGTTAAAGCACAGCACTGAGAAGCTAAAGCCACTTCTGCATGAATTCGATTCCCGCCTGCCCCGGAGGTGACCACATGGCGTGGCAGACCTCTCCTAACCCGCCCGCTGCTCCCCTCAGCAGTGTACTTCGTCGATCTGCCTGTTCTGCTCCCCACTCTGTCTCTGGTGTAGCCTCTCGCCACCCCTGAGCCTCTGGCCTGTACCCCAGTTCTGTATGTACAAATAAATCTTTATTTAAAAAAAAAATGGAATGTATCTATATACATTTTTTAAAAACTTAGGGAATGCAGTGTAGATTAAAAATGACCATATAAGAATATAAAGTAGTAAATATGTTTAAAATAAAGACAATCTTAAAAGCAGTCAGAACAACAGAGACATATTAATATCAAAGGAACAAAAATGACCAAGATCTCAACAGAAAGTTTGAAAACCTGAAATTAATGTAGTAGCAATTAATTGCTGAAAGCAAATTACCAAATCATGATTCCATACCTTGCTAGTATATCTTTTAAACTAAAGGTGGAATAAAACATTTCTAGAAAAAGACTGAGAGAATATTGTCAGCATCCAGACTGAACCAAAGCAAATAGCTAAAGTGATTTTTTTAGACAAAAATAAGAAAATTGAAAATATGAAGGAGCAGGAGAGAATAAGGAACAAGAGGGTAATTATGTTGGCAAATAAATGAATATTAAAGTGCAAACTATTATTACCATGTATCAATTATGTGTATAATTAATATACCCAACAATTATAATGTAAAAGGTCAATAATTTTGAAGGTCTAAGCAGTCCTGGGAAACAGGAAGTTTCCTTTATGGTAATCCATGTGATACTCTAAATTTCTTCCAGCACCCTGTAAAATGCCCTTTCTTTGAACCTTCTTTCTTTTCATAAAGAAAGGCTTTTTGGGCCCTCCCTGGTGGCACAGTGGTGTAAGCAGGTCTATGAAACTATCCTCAGTCCCTGTAGCATGAGTTCGATTCCCCACCAGGGAGGTGACCCACATAGCATAGCAGACCTCTCCTGTCTTGCCTGCTGCTCCCCTCAGCAGTGTATGTCAGTGATCTGTCTGTTCTGCTCCCTACTCTGCCTCTGGTGAGTCCTCTCATCTCCTGCATCTCTGATCTGTACCCCAGTTCTTGTATGCATAAGTAAATAAATCTTTTTTTTTTTTAAAGTAAAGAAATATTTTTCATTTTGGTAGTTACCCCAATTAACTTATAGACAGTTA
This sequence comes from Condylura cristata, assembly GCF_000260355.1. Lineage (NCBI taxonomy): Eukaryota > Metazoa > Chordata > Mammalia > Eulipotyphla > Talpidae > Condylura > Condylura cristata. Next base: position 48,148,724 of record NW_004567111.1, read on the forward strand.
TGAAGTTGTATGTTTTTTTGTAGAAAAAGATATGTATGGAAGAGCTATATTCTTCCAGATAATTTATAATGTACCTTTGCATTGTAAATTCTTTCTGGTTATGTTTCTTTTTAAATCTGATCCTGTGTTAAACCTAGACATTCCCCAAATTGGTGTTGGCTTTCTTGATGTAGTTTCCAGACTTTTCACTTTTTATTTCTTTTTTCTCAATTGTATGTTACCAAATCTCTCATGATCGCTAATATAGTTCTCAGAGTTTGGCCTGAGTAGATGACCCCATGGCGTATGAACCTTGGGTGCAATTAATAAGTAGCCTGTACAGATGCTATCAAGTGCTGTTTACATTGTCTTGACCCCAAAGGGAAAATCTAAGAATGTAGTGATTTTTGTTGTTGTTGTTGGTAATGATGTCTTATGAAATACTGAATGTTCAAAAGAATGTGATGAATTTTTTAAAAGAAAGAAAAAAAGACCCAAAGCCTAGACCTTTGTATATAGGAAATATATTCTCTACATTTCAGTCTTTTTAGTGCATTTCTCTCCATTTTTTTTAACTTTTTCTTCTTTTTACTCTTTCCTCTTATGCTATGAGTATCTATGAAACTTGAACTGAGTTCATTGTTGACTTTTTATATGTGACTATTCTAGCTTAGACAATACATTAATTTGGGGACCTCCCTGCTGGTGCAAGGGTTAAGTCACAGCATTATGAAGCTATCCACAGCCACTGCAGCATAAGTTCAATCCCCAGCCAGGGAGGTGACCCAAATGGCACAGCAGACCTCTCCTGTCACTAGTTGCCCCCTTCAGCAGTGTGTTTTAGTCAATCTGCCTGTTCTGCTCCCCATTTTGTCTCTGTTTGTCCTTTCACCATTGCATCCCTGGCTTATACCTCAGTTCTTATATGCATGAATAAGTAAATCTTTAAAAATACATTGGTTTTGAGGAGAATTAGAAGATAGGTCCCTTGATTCATTTTTTCACTTAGTAATTATCTTGATTTATAAGTAGGATGAGAGCTGAGGCTGAGAGCATTGGTTGAGGTGGTTAAAGGTTTTGGTATCATGGAAGTAGAAGAACACACTGACAAATAAAGAAAACAGACTCATAATGAGGAGAGGAACAAAAATGAAGGCAAAGATACAGACATTTTGAGAATGGGAAGAAAAGAGATATAAATAACAACTGGCTTCACTTTAAAATGTACAGTTCCAGAATTATATTGTCCAAGAAACATGAAGACTTTTTAGTGTTTTTCTGTGGTTTTATTTAAGTTTTCCTGTATCAATATGGCATGTCCTTTTAGAAATCAACTACTCAAACTACTATATATAATTATTATAAATTGTTATGAAAATGAAAGTCAAGTTCTGTAAGTTTGGGACCCATACACCAATCAGAAGATAACAGAATAAGATATGGAATACATTCCTTTTTTCCCTTCCATTTTCCGTCCCCCTCTCATGTGATTCTGAGTATGAGAAATAAATTCAGAGTATATTTGCAGCAGGCAGGTAGTTATGTGACCTGTTGTTTGTTTGAAGAGAAAGAAAATATGACTGCGTGACTTACATAGAAAAGCAGGTGAACTGATACACATCTTCACCATCTAATCAATTTAAAAAATATATACATAAAACTGTGATGAAAGAATTTTTGGTTGTGATTTTGCCATATTATTTAAGTAATGAAGAGCCTTTTAACATTATTTGCTTGTTTGTTTTAAAGGTAAGAACAAAAAATACATCACATCAATACTTGCAGTGATTATTTCATATGGACTACGCCAGTTTTTTCATTTTTAAGAAAGGTTTATTTATTTATGCATACAGAACTGGGGTACAGGCCAGAGGTACAGGGGCAGTGAAAGTATTCACTAGAGACAGAGTGGGAAGTAGAACAGACAGATTTATGTGCAGTTTATTTTGTTACAATTTTTTTAAATGTGCAATTTTGAAGAAAATATGGTTGTCATTAATGCTACTTTTATTTTTTTCTCCAATGTCCTATCTAGTTCAAAATTTTAAATTTTGTTTGGTAAGTTTATTGCAAATCTGCCAAAATTTGACATCTACAATTCTTAATATATATTATGTTGAGAAAAACAAAGTGTTCTTTTAATTAGATACGATTTCAGACCCATGAACATAACAAAGAAGTATTTTTTTTTTCCTTTTTCTTTTGAGGAATGGGTTCAGTAGTTCTGAAACATATTGGCATATTAGGAGTCAGATTTGCTGGGGGACATCTGTAAGTTGTCAATCCTCCTCACTGCCCTACCAATATTCTTTCCAGTCTCCTCCTAGATGCTATTTTGCAAATCCCATAGTAAATGCAATTTTTGGGCATTATGCTGTATTCTGGGATTACAAGGTTCATTAAACTTTTACCTTTCTTTCAAGAACCTTCTTCTGTTTTGTAATTCTTATAAGAAAATCAATGATATGATATAGTGGAATGGGAACTATGATTGGTAAAATATTCTGTGGAACCAAAAGCTAAGACAACCTAACAGGTTAATAAATGTTTAAAAGAGGAGTTGACCTTTGAATCAAGAGGTGAAAGGTGAATATAAGCAAGTAGATATAAAAAGGGGTTTTTATGTGTAAGAGTATGTATCTTTCTGGGTGCAGTCTACAATTATTGTAAAGAACATCCCAAGCAAATAAACACTCTGAGCATATGCAAAAGTATAAAGGAGAGAGAATATACTGAATGTGTTAATATAATTTGGAGAAATGGCACATGTAAATAAAGTGGCAGACGTTCAGAAGGTAGGAACTATGTTCTGAAGTGATCGCTGCTGTGAAATCAATTCAAAATTTTAATAAAAGAGTATTCAAAACCAAACTGAAGCCCCTGATCTAGGAGAGCAATATCAGATTTCTCTGAGTGACTGTCACCTCCCTCAGAATTTTGGGCCTTGATTTCTATAGGTAAATTACCTAGAAAGAATGTATTTAATTTTCGCTTTACAAAGAAAAGAAGATATGTAGTTAATTTCTAATTTCTAACATTTACAGTTAGCTAAAAGGAGGTTGATTTCTAAGAAACTTAGTTAATTGGTAAAGGAGAAGCTTATATATATATATATATATTATATATATATATATATATAATATAACACACACACACACACATATATATATATATATATGTAATGTCAACACATTCCTTGATCTTACAGAGCTAATGGAGCCAGAGCTCTGTGTTTGGGAAGATGTAAAAATCTAAAGCTATGATCTCTTTTTGTCTAATACCCTTTATGTGAGGACACAGTCATGCTCCTTCTTCTTGCAACTTGAACAAGAACAACAAGGATCTCCACCTGTGGACTTTTTAGACACTGCCTTTGTTTCTTTTGAGAGGGTTCTTCACAGTGAGCAAACTTTTGTTCTGCTGCTCCAGTCTCTTAAGGCAGTTCAGGCATGGCAGATGTAGAAATTTTACGATAGATTACAATAGAATCTTTTTTCCTTGTCATAGGACAGATTTGAAGTTACTGTAGAGCTTAGCATCTCTCCTGAACACTTAGGGATGATTTTTAACAAATATATAATCATACTTGGAGTTCTAAAATATTACTGTTAAAAAAGAAGCAAAGCTAGAAGGCAATGAGAAGTTAAAGAAGGCTAGAGGCAGATGAGATTATGTTAGAAAAAATCAGTATCGTGAGAGTGGTAATAAAGAAAAGATGATGGAAACAAAATACTGAATTCATATTTCCCCCCTATTTGATATACAGGCAACTTGAATGAAGACATTAGGTACATTTTAAAGTTATTTACCTCCCAGAAAATTATGATTGACAGCTTATACTATAAACCTCCTGCTTCATACAGTGCTTATGATTTATATTGATGCCCCTTTAATGTTACCATTCCAGCTTAAAAAAAAAAAAAAAAAGAGGCTTTTCCTTAAGAAATAATTTTCTTTGAATCTTCAATTATTGCTTCATTTTCTATCCCCTTCAATGTCCAATTTGTCAAAAGAAGTTGTCTATTTCTGCTGCTTTAATTCTCTTTAATTATCTTCTTGTCAATTTACTCTTGGATTGCCCTTGCCAAGGCAAAGCACAATGCCATCTCTGTTGGAATATTCAGTGAGCTTACTTCTACCATCTTCCTTCTTATTGTCCTATCATTGATCAACATACGTTTCCCATGCTGTCCTGGAGATAGATACTGACTTCCCTTGAAATGGTGATTTTGGTTTCTCTCCCTTCTTTGCTGTCACTGTCTCCATTCCTAGCTCCTCCTCTTCCATCTCCAGGTACTGAAATTCTTTAGGACACTAGCCCTTCTTTCTTGTCTTTAGCTAGTCTCCTAATCAATTCCATTTTATAATTTAAAAAGTCAATGGGCTAATACAGTATAATTTGTATCTACTCTCAAGTATCTTCTCTGAATTCCATTTACTGTGTCTGAAAACTTATTATATATTTCAATTAATTCATTAATAAAGGTTCCAAGATGTATTAAGTCCAAAATTGGTCTCTTGATTTTGAGCTTGATATTTTTCGTACTGGACTTTTCTATTTTATTAAAAGTTACTGTAAGATAGCCAGTGTTCAAGTCAGAATTCTGAGAGAATATCCTTGTTTCCTTTCTCTTCTTCAATCTCTTCAAACTTATTCCTAACTCTTCACCAAGGCTTGCAATTTCTACCACTGAAATGTAACTTTCTTTTCACCTTCATTTATTGCTATACTTCAAGTCACAAGGTTCTCACCTGGTTTGCCTCAGCAGCTTTCTTATTGATTTTTTTAATTTTTATTTTATAATGGACAGTATGGCATCACTTAAAGAAATTAATTTTCCAACTGCTATTATAGTCATTCAAAATATTGAGACAAATGGTATGCTGTGTTATTTAGTATCATTCTGAATTGTGTTCATGCAGTCATGCTCTGTGTCTATCCATAACAAATATTTATTATGCTTATAAATGAATAACAGTTGCAGTATTTGTGGAATAAAATGCTGTAGGCTCATGAAATATCAGGTGTTTATATTTGTGATTGCATCTGTGAGATTGGCCATCATTTTTGCCAAGTACAAATGTTTATTAATAACATATTGTTAAGAGTGAAATAATATCTCAAACCTCCAAAACAGCAAAATTCTGCAGTTATTTCTAGGTGATATTTCCAGCGAAATATTCATTTTGAAGGAAAGAAAATGTGTATCTGGAACTCCCAGAACATTCTCAACCTGGCCTTGATGATGGGCTTTCTCACTTTCCCAGTGTACAGAGCGAGCAGATGGACTCAAAGAATGAAGCCAAATTCTTCTGCATGGGGAGGTGGGGAGAGCTAGTTTACACAGAATCTAATGCTGGCTAGTTAATTTGAAGACTTATTGAAAGAATACTTAAAACCTGTAACCTCTTAGACATTTTCCTGTGGCTAGTAACCACTAACAGATGTACACAGAAGAACAACAGCTTGAGAAATATTTGAGACTTTTTTCCCCCATCTTTTAGTGTCTTGTTTACAACCTTTTTGTCTAGAAGTGACTATGAAAGATGGAGAGTAATTGGACTGACTTACAATTTGACCATTATAATTTGAGAAGAAATTGTTGTGAATTATTTAATAACATCTTGAACAAATGAATGAATTTATTTCTATCATTATTTATTAAATATTATCTATGCAAAAATATACCTGACTGTGAATCATAGGTATATCAATATGAAATAAGATGTTGTTCTCTAAAGTTCGAAATTTTATAGGGAAGGTCACAAATTAATGCAGGAGTAACACAAGAGTAGTTCTAATGTGAGGCAAAAGAGAGGTTCCACCCAAAGTAATATGTGAGATTAGAAAAGAAAGGGATGATTGACAGGGAATATCAAGATAGACACCATGGTCAAATTGGAATTTGAGTTGAGATTTTGATAAGAGAAGGAAAGAAATGTAGTCAATATCATACCAGGGATATCTAAAAATGTCAGGGTTAATAAAATTAATATATCCAGTATTTGCCAACATTTAATGTGAGGCTAGATTAGTATAAAATAGTTTGTATCTCTAAATATTACTTTGGTTTTTCTTATAAAGTCCTTCAAGGTGCTGACAATGGAATGACACTATCAGAGTTGGAGTTTAAGAACAAAAATTAGTTGTTTTTTTTTTTTTTACACACAAATATGATAAAGAAACTCTATTAGAATGCCCAGTTTGGAATTTGTTGTGGCAATCTCTAAGTCATAAGTATAAAAAGTTTAGGGAAATCTGAGGAAGGAGATTCAGTAAAGTTGAGGACAGAATGAATAATTAGTCTCATCATTAAGACAGCCTAAGCACCTGTATGGGCACCCAATTGCAAATGATGTCAGACATTTTAGCCATATTTCTACTAAGAAGAAATAATATTAGGAAAAGAGTAACTTTCCACAAGAAAACTAATAATAGAAACCAAAATTTCAACACACAAACTAAGGAAATTAAAACATGCTATTTTTATCATGTGATGTCAATCATTTTCCATTTGAATGAATACATGCATCATGAAGGACCTACAAATCAAATGAACTCTGTGAAAAAAGAGCAACATATAAGGCATCCTGAAATCACTAATCAATAAATTCACATTCAAGAGGCTATTTATGTTAGATACAAAATATATATTTCCTCAGATATTTGATGGACTAAAATGCTTTTAATTTTTTTTTATATTCTCACATTGTTTTTCATTTTTATACAGTATTTGATTGCTCTCCTCAGTTTTAGACTGTATATCTCCCACCATCACATCACCCTTAAACCTTCACCATGTGGAGGTTTTTCCCCTGCCCCTGTTTTGATCCCTCTTCTCTCCCTTACCCTCCTGTATGTCTCAAAACTATAGTTTGCCTGCAAGTCTGTCTGTTTTGGTGAGTTCCAGTTCTAAATCTTGTTTACCTCTCATTTAAAAAAAAAAAAAAAAGTTAAAGTGTAACCAAAAGAAAATGCTTGGAGTGTTGCCTGGGTTTCTGAGCATTGGTACAAATTGTTGTGTTGGTACAAATTGTTGTGTTGGTACAAATTGTCGTGTGTGTGTGTGTTTATATAGGAAGGTGAAAAGATAGCCCACTGAAGAGAAAGTCCTTAACCACTCCAGGTCTCTGGGCATTTCAACATTCAAGCCATCTGGTGGCTTGGATTTTTTTTTTTTTTTAAAGATTATTTATTTGTGCATACAGAACCAGGGTATAGGCCAGAGGCTCAGGGGCGGTGAGAGGCTTCACCAGAGACAGAGCGGGAACAGAACAGGTAGATGGATGAAGTACACTGCTGAGGGGAGCAGTGGGCGGGTCAGGAGAGGTCTGCCACACCATGTGGTCACCTCCGGGGCAGGCGGGAATCGAACTCATGCAGAAGCGGCTTTAGATTCTCAATGCGGTGCTTTAACCCGCTGCGCCACCAGGGAGGGCCGGATTTTTTGTTTTTTAACAGGTTAAAACAAACAAACAAACAAAAAACAGCCTCTCCTGGATGATTTAAGAGTATTCATCCATTCATTTCCAAATTGATCTAGCTGAAAAGTAAAGATACTCATTAGACTAAATTGGGAGCTTCCTTTTGGTTATATCTGCACAGCCTTGGAAATATTGAATTTCTTAGGGGATCTAAGTCTGAGTAAGGCTTCCTCTTCGTGTGACACTCACTGACTTTAAGTCCGCAGGTAAAATCACTTGTCAGTGCAGAATGTGTTAGAACCTGATGAATTAAAGCTTTGAGTATGAGAAACAAAGACATATTTAAAAAAAAAAAAAAACAACAACCTCAGTTTTAGACTCTGTATATCTCCCACCACCACATCACCCTTAAACCTTCACCATAGTCCTTTGTTTCCCCCCGCCCCTGTTTTAATCCCTCTTCTCTCCCTCTCCCTGCTGTATGCCTCAGATCTATAGTTTGCCTCCAAGTCTGTCTGTTTCTTTTTGACCGTTTGGTTTTCCTATATTCCTCCTGTAAGTGAAACTATTGATAGTTTTCTTTTTTCTTCTGGCTTATTTAATTGACCATAATCCCTTCTAGCTCCATCCCTGTTGTTGCAAATGACATGAGTTTATTTTTTTGATAGCTGAGTAGTATTCCATTGATCTTCTTGATCCAGTCATCTGTTTTGGGGTGTTTAGGTTGCTTCCATATCTTTGTGCTAAAATACTCAATGATTAAATTCCTTGAAGAATGGCTTGTTGCTTTTATTTTCAACTTCCTGAAAACAGAAATTAAATAAAATGAAGAAACTAATCTTAATGACTGAAGAAAATAAGATTAGTTAACATTTATAAAAATGTTGCTTTTTCACAGAAGCCTTGACTACGGCTTATTAGAAACCATGCATTAACACATAATGTTAATAATTATATATCATATGAATCCATACTGTAATGCAGAACACTCCTAATATTTAATTTAAATCCTTGACCTCTAATAACTCATGGCTTAAAGAAAAGTAATCATGTACTTCTGAAAGTAAAATAAACATGTATAAATTTTTATCATTATATTTACTTTGTACTGTAATTTTAAAAGTTTTTTTTTTTTCCATATAAAATGGATATAAGTCCCACAGAGCATCTTTTCTTTATATCCAGGGTCCACCTCTGTTCCATGTGTAGGGTCATCTGCTGGGCATGAGAATACTGCTGTAGCATGAGAAAGTCCTTCTACCCATTTCTTAATTTTTGTTGTTAGAATTTGGTTGCTTTTGCTCAAAGCATAAGTGCTTTATGAGTCCATCACATGAATAAAAGCTCAGTCTATAAAGTCATACTATGAAGATTCAAATTCTGTTTCTGCTCTTTGCCAATCTGGGCAAGTTATGTAAAATGACTGTGGTCCAGTTTGTCTCTAACATACAGATAAACATTATTTCCATTCATATAACTGTCAGCATTTATACAAAGTTCTGTCATCTAATGTGTCGAAATAAGTGGTTTCTACTTTTAAAAATCATTACTATTGTATAACTGTTGAGTTTCAATGAAAATGTTAGATGGGGCCCCTCTGGTGGCACAAGGTTAAAGACAGTGCTGTCAGCCTACTGCCAGTAGCATGAGTTTGATTTCCGGCTGGCCAGGGAGCTGACCCACATGTCACAGCAGTCCTCTTCTGTCGCACCCACTGCACCCCTCAACAGTGCATTTTAGTACATTTGCCTGTTCCGCTCTCCACTTTGTATCCAGTGAATCCTCTAACCTTCCACACCTCTGGCCTGTACCCCAATTCTTGTATGCATAAACAAATAAGTCTTTTAAAAAATAAGAAAATATGAGATAGCTTGAGTGGGGATTGCATATGTGTATGGGAAAGATACCTGCATCACAGTGTGTGCTTATTGAGAAAAATGAATATTAAGTAATCCAAGTAATGAATGAAAGATCAAAACATTTATTTAAACAAAGTCGCAAGATTACTGGCACAGTATGGGGGAGGAGTATGGAGGAGGCTGTGAGTAGAAATGAAGCTGAAAGAATGAAAGAAGGATTTGTTCAGAGCAGATGATTCCGTGCAGATCTTGGAAAACAATCTAAGAATCAGAGGTAGGTGTTGAATTTCCTGTATCCAAAATTCATCTCTTGTGTGTGGGAATATTGACCTTCATTTAGGAGGTGCTCAGAGGTTCCTAGTTGACAATGTGACTCCACTCAGGGAGGTTACACTTTATCACTTCTCTTCTATATGATTTTGTGGTTGTATTATCTGTGTTCCGTTATTGCATAAGACAATGGAATACACATGACTAAAACATGTATTTTGATAAGTAGACATTATTGTTTTATGTAATGCAAGCTATTTCTAGGTAATAGAAAGAATGTCAGTAATAACACCTTATACCCCACCAAAATTTTGTATTATTGTTAGTTTTTGTTTTCAAATTTAGTATTTTGAGTATCTTTTGAAAATGGCCTTGTCATTGTTTTGGTGCTTTGCTATGAAACTGAGAAAACTCAGTTTCTTGCTGCAACATGAGCATGAATACAAAATCTTGTTCCAGGAGGGTGCAGGGATTGGTAGAGCACCCCTGCCAGAAATCATGTGGTTAGAAACAAGGTGAGAATGTATACACCGCAGGCTGTGCTGATGAGAAATGAACATGAAACATATTCAGCTGTATCAAAGTAGCCATTGTCTTCTATTTTCATGTGTTCACAGGCCTTTTCTGCAAACCTTGACACTACCCTATTTCCCAATTGAAATTAGAGACTGCTGACTATCTACAAATTCAGTAGTAGAAAAATCCACTGCTTGAAAATCTAAATGTCTTGAGAATAATTATAATTAATGCTAGCTGGTTTTTTTTTCCCTCTCATACAGAATGGCTAGAAATAGACAGTTATAAGGAAAATAATTCTATTTCTTGGACATCTGAGTTGGAAGCTTTAAAAGTTTATACCAAGGATGCCTGATCTAAAAATAATTTCCAAATTTGGACACATTTCTTTTTTTCTTTTTCTTTTTTTTTTTAAAGATTTATTTATTCATTCATACAGAACTGGGGTACAGGCCAGAGGTGCGGGGGGGATGAGAGGATTCACAGAGACAGAGTGGGGAGCGGAACAGGTAGATTGAAGAAATACACTGCTGAGGAGAGCAGTGGGCAGGTCAGGAGAATTCTGCCTCAGCAAGTGGATCATCTCTGGGGCAGGGGATCTAACTGGCACTGAAGCTTGGGCTGTGGCTTGCTTGCAGTGCTGCGCTTTAATCTGCTGCACCACCAGGGAGGGTCCTGGACACATTTCTAAGGAACAGAGACCTGAATACTGCTCCCTAAGCTTCCATCACTGTCATACGCAATGTTAGATCATAGTTCCTAAAAAAAAAAAAAAAAAAAAAAAAATTCATCTATCTTACTGAGTATATGCAAATTATATAGAATTAAACTTATTTTAAGAATTCCTTCTCTAGTATTGAAAGCATATGAGAATTCCAAATTACCAGAAATTGATATAATTTAGTCATCTGCTACTATGCCAATCTCTTCAAAGCAGTGCTTACAGTTGTAGAAAAGGGACTGATACCTATATATTTACTGTATAAGAATCCAACCAAACACAAGATTATGAGTATGATATGTAAGATCCCCTAATTTGGAGTATTGACAAAATTGGCACTTTGTTTTATGTAAAGGTCAGGTTATAAGGACTTCAGGAAAAAATTAATTGAACTCTAATTATCCTGCTTCTGTACAGTTTTATTTTTTTCAGTTCCCATGGAATATTTCTTTTATTTCAGGTTTGTTCTTGTCAACTACTTGAAGCTTGTAATTATGGAATTGTTTGATGTATTTTTTATGAAGTTCCTTAGTTACCTTTAGCTTTCAGATTTTTCTGTTTCCAAGGTGTTTTGTATGATTTCATACAACTTTAGAAATACATTAATTCATTGTTTTGTGCTAAAAACAAAAGCCATCAACATGATTCTTCACATTTGGTTTAATTTTCCATGTGTTGTTTTTGGAAACTTGGCTGGTAAGAAATTACTAGTCATTTCTCATCATAGTGTAGAAATATCACTGATGAATATTTATCAGTTGTTGTGTAAGATCTTTCAAAGACCCCACAGAAGAGAATACAAGGAGTTCTATTTAAAAAAAAAAAAAGAATAAGTGCTCAAAACTTAGGAAATATTTTTATTTTTATTGTTTATATGTAAAAGGAAATATATGTTCAAATTAATATAAAATATATTTCAACAAATAAAATTCAAATACTCTTTGGTCTAACTACCTTTGGACATTTCCATATTGGTATTTAGCAATGGTTAAGAATTCTAAGATATTTCATCTTGAATTCTTTTGCTGTTAATGATGAGATCTCTGTATATCCCATCGACAGTTTCCATCTGGTTCTTATGATTAGCATTTTTTTGTTAGCTGCTACTATTTAAAGTTGAATTTATTATTATGAAATAAATGAGACAAAATGCGACAAAATAAATGAGATAGCATCATGCACCAGTTGGAAAAATAGAAGAGTGCAAGCTATATTACACTCGGACTGAAACAATTTTTCAAAAAGGAAAAGTTTTTAAAGACTCACACTGGATAACTAATGATGGTGATGCCTGAGAAAAAGGGAACAGGTGAGATGAGCTCTGTTATCCCAGATATCTGTCCTGAGAGACCTCAGGCTACAGTGTAGTAAGGGAGAATCCAGATGCAACTTGACTAATTCATACTGCTGAATGAAAGGGAGAGTAAGAAAACTAGATTTTACAGAACAGAGGAGAGAAGTACATAGAAGGTGAGCTCTATAGATTTTTTTTTTACATTATTCTTCATTTTGTGCAGTTTCCACCTCAGTTCTAATCCCCGTGGACTTCCCACCACTTCACTTCACCCATGTGCCATCACCCCATCACCATAGTGCCATGTGCTCTTCCCACTCTGGTTATATATATATATATATATATATATATATATATATATATATATATATATACATACATATAATAGTTTATTTTTACATCATTTTGTGCATTTTTCCATCTCAGTTGTAATCCCCTTGGGCTTCCCATCACCAAATCACCCATGTGCCATTACCAAAATCCAGTGCATTTCCCTCCCCCCACTGTTTTTGATCCCATTCCCCACTCCACCCCCCTAAAATATCTTTGGTATATAGCTGTTCATTATTATTATTATTTTCTCACCTGGTCAATTATACTCCTGCTATGAGATAAACCACCAGTGTTTTTCCTTTTATTTCTGGCTTATTTCACTAAGCATGATCTTTTCCAGCTCCATCAATGTTGCTTCAAAAGGCATGTGTTTGATTTTTTTGGTTGCTGAGTAATATTCCATTGTGGATATGTACCACGTCTTTTTAATGTAGTCGTCTACTGTTGGGCATTTGGGCTGTTTCCATGTCTTTCCAATTGTAAGTAAAGCAACAAAAAACATGGGGGTGCAGGTGTCTTTTTGAAACAGTGTTTTTGTGTCTCCTAGGAGTGGGATTGCTGGGTCATATGGAAACTCCATGTTTAGAAGTTTGAGGAACCTCCAAACTGTCTTCCAGTGCTTGTACTAGTCTGCATTACCCCCAGCAGTGCAGGAGAGGTCCTTTTTCTCCACATCCTTGCCAACGTTTGTTGTTGCTAGTTGTTTGAAGATGTGCCATTCTCACTGGGGTGAGGTGGTATCTCATTGTGGTTTTAATTTGCATCTCCCTTATTACAAGTGATGTTGAACATTTTTTCATATGCTTGTTGGCCATCTGCATTTCCTCTTTGGAAAAGTGTCTTTTTGGCTTTTTTGCCCTTTTTTTTGATGGGGTTGTTTATTTTTGTTGAGTTTCATCAGTTCTTTGTATATCTTTGTGATCAATCCTTTATCTATAGTTTTGTGTGAGCAATTTTTTTTTTCCCATCAGTAGGATGTCTGTTTGTCTTTTGAAATGTCTCTTTTGCTGTACAGAAGCTCTTTAACTTGATGTAGTCCCATTTATTTATCCTTGCCTTCACAATCATTGCATTGGGTGCTGTATCTTTAAAGATGTTGCTGAAGTGTATGTCATGTAGTGTTTGGCCCATGTTTGCTTCTGGGTATTTTATGATTTCTATTCTTATGTCTAGGTCTTTAATCCACTTTGAGTTGATTTTTGTGTATGATGTGAGGTAGTGATCTAATTTCATTTTTTTTTTTTTTTGCATGTAGTCCCAGTTTTTCCAGCACCATTTGATGAACAAACTTTCTCTGTTTCATTGTATCTTCTTTGATCCTGCCCATAGCTGTCCATAAACCTGTGGACATACATCTGGGTTTATATAAGTTTTCTATCTGAATCCACTGGTCTGTATGTCTGTTCTTGTTACAGTTGTTACCATGCAGTTTTGATTATTATGGCTTTGTAGCGTAGCTTGATGTTTGGGATTGTAATGCCTCCATTCTCTTTTTTCTTAGTCATGAGAGTTTTGGCTATTTGAGGTCTTTTGTTGTTCCATATGAATTTCATCAGTGTTTTTTTCTATTTCTTTGGAGAATGTCATTGAGACTTTTTATTGGGATGGCGTTAAATCTATATATCGCTTTTGGTAGGACGGCCATTTTGATGATGTTAATTCTCCCAATCCATGAGCAGGGGATGTCTTTCTATTTTATGGTGTCTTCTCATATTTCTTTTAACAGTGTTTTGTAATTTTCTTTGTAGAGGTCTTTTACTTCTTTTGTTAGTTTGACTCCCAGGTATTTGATTCTTTTTGTTTTAATTGAAAAGGGGATGGATTTTTTTTTTAATTTCTGCTTCCTCTCTGATTGGTTGTGTATAGGAAGGCCTCTGATTTTTGTGTGTTGACTTTATATCTTGCTACCTTGCTAAACTGGTTGATGGTTTTGATTAGTTTCTCTGTGGAGTTTTTAGGGTTTTCCATGTAGATTAACATATCTGCAAATAGGGAAAATTTTACTTCCTATTTTCTTATTTGGATTCCTTGTATGTCATTTTCCTGTCTTATTGCTCTGGCTAGAACTTCCAATGTTATGTTGAAGAGCAGTGGTGATAGTGGACACCCTTGTCGTGTTTCTGATCTCAAAGGAAAGGCTTTCAGCTTTTCTCCATTGAGGATAATATTCTGTTTCTTTGGCACTTTCTGGTGACTGATCTTTTTTGTGGTGAATTTTTCCACTGTGGACTTGCTTGATTATTGATTTGTCTTCTTTTCCCTGTCATGTATTTTCTAATACTTTCTATTCATTGAGAAACGGTGTTGCTATTATTGAGACACGGTGTTGCTATTATTGACCAGCATTTTTTCTGGATGTTCTTTCTAGGATGGCAGAGGGACTTCCAGACATTTCAGTTTTGGAGGGAATTCTGAGCCTTGTTTTGTTTCAATATCTCCTGTTTTTCCATCCCTCACTGTGTGGAATTGTGTCTGCCATCTCAGTCAGTGACAGTCAGGGGTCTCTTGTGGTGTTCAGCTTCTTCTGTTAACACAGTGAGTCCTTGTCTCTGGAAAGTGCCTGTTGATCTTTGTAGCCTTCCAATGTCCTGGGTTCTCTCTATGCTTGCATGTGCCTGTGGGGAGTGGGGCATTTAGAAGTGTTGTAGGTCTCCCTGCAGCTGGGCCTGTGGTTGAGCCAGTCACTGGTTTTGTTTATTTTCTGAGCCCTGTGAGACTTGCAAAGTAGTGCCTTTCTGGCTCTCAAGTCTTCAGGCCACTTCTGTCCAGTAACACCTTGATCCTAGCTTCTGCTGTGGGGGCAGGAGATGCAGGGGTACAGAGAGCAGTTGAAGGGCTGAAAGCCTCCCAGCTGTACAGGCTGCCAGTCCTCCCTCAGCACCTCTAGGGCTCTTTGTGCCCGCTTTGAGCAGTCTCTC
Organism: Condylura cristata; assembly: GCF_000260355.1. NCBI lineage: Eukaryota > Metazoa > Chordata > Mammalia > Eulipotyphla > Talpidae > Condylura > Condylura cristata. Next base: position 48,164,039 of record NW_004567111.1, read on the forward strand.
CCTGAACAGTCTTTACCCACCGCTTGTGGTCCACTCACAAAGCAGAATTGTCTCTCTTTAGCTCCAGGGCTTTACCACAGGTTTTGTGGGTAGATGTGGTAAGCAGGTAGAGCATTAGCAAATCTCCCAGTGAGGCACTTTCTAGAGCCTCTCTGTACTAGAATGTGCCCATGAAGGGTTGGGGGAGTGTTGAAGGTGTTGTAGCTCCCCAGGGTTGGGTCTATATTTGATTCAATCTAGCTGGTTCTTTTCTTTTTCCCCCTTTTTCAACCAGGGGTTTGTGAACTTACTGACCCCACCTTAGTGACTAATGGTGGGAACAAACCTCCAGGACTGTGCTGTAGGGTGGGGGATGCGGGGAGCTCTGGAAGCAGCTCCCCTAGTCGCCAGTTCCTGCTCCCCACCTCCCGTGCTCTATGTACCCACTAAGAGCAATCTTACCCTGCAGCTTGGGTTCCACTCCCTGAGCTGTGTTGTCTCTCTTTATCTCCTGGGCTTTGGCGGACCTGATGAAGAGCAACAAGCCTCCGTCTGAGGCACTTCCTAGTGCCTGGGTACCTGAGCACTCCCGGATCAGAGCTTTCCTATCAGAGCTCCCTGATTGCTGATTCTCCCGCAGGTATCTTCCTTCTAGTGAGTCCAGGGTGTTCTCATTTGGGTTGAAACTTGTAGTATGTAAGTCTATCAGTCTATTTTTAGTCTTATATTTCTGTGTGAGCTTGGACGTAGTGCTTTCTGTGCCTTCACACTGCTGCCATCTTGCCGGATCTTCCCATTTGGGTTTTGATCTTGTTTCCCTCTCCTCCCCTGTAGAATGTTTTATAGTTGTTAGTTATGTTCTTTTTAACTTCATTACAATTACTATACACTCTTGTGTGGACCCTCTTGAGTATTCAGCTGAGTACTGATCAGTTCCTGCATGTGAGAAAAATAATAGAGGCTAGAGAATGAACAACCTGCAAGGATTAGAGGGAATAGAATCTTACATGCACACAAGATTGTATCTCCCCCAGATTAGCAAACTTTTATAGTTCACTGGAAATTGAGAATAGCCTGCAAAAGAGTTATGCTTAAATAGTATGGAAAAATTAGCCTCAGATTATACAAACATCTGGTCCTGCCAAACAAGTCTTAACAGCAGTATTTGGATCAAATTTTTTCCAAGTCACTTAACTACATCCTAGAAAAAATTTAAGATTATTCAGAGTGACACAAAATATCCAACACAAACAAGGAAAAAATGTAAATGTCTGACAACCATTGAAGAATTACAAGGCAGAGAAAGAAGCAGGACTAAATGGTGAATAATGAGGACACAATTCAGTCAATTGAACTGACTCTCCCAGAACTGCACAACTATTCAAAATAACAGAGGATGTTGAAACAGTTGCTTTAATTATATCCCAAAGGTTCAAAACATTATAGAAAGACATGGAAGATATAGAAAATGCTAAGTTGAATTCTGGAGATGAAAATTGAAACATTTGAAATGAAAACTGTAGTGCATGGGGTCATAGTCAAGTATATATTGCAAGAGAAAGGGTTAGTGACTACAAAAACATTAGCTAGAACTCTGAAGTGAATATATAGAAAAAAGAGAATTAGTAAAACATATGCACAGTAGTGATCTATACCAAAAATTTAAGAGCAGTCTAATGATAGTATAATTATAATCCCAGAAAGGAGGCACATTTATTGAAGAAGTAATGACTGACAAATTCAAATTGGTAAGATTAGAAACTCACAGAAGCTAAAAATAAAACATCCAAAGCAAAGAAGCCTACTCAGTGCACATCATAGTCATATTCAAAACCAGTGATATAGACAAAATCTTAAGTCAGAGGTAAGGAGGGGGAAAGGACATACTACATACAGAGACATAAAGACAAGAAAGAAAATAGTGGAACAATGTCTTTATTATACTATGAATAAAAGCTAGATTTGTATAATCTAGCTTTTTTAAATTTTTATTATACTATGAATAAAACCTAGATTTGCATAGTCAGCAAATAAGGTTGAAAAGATCTTTTTCTCATATGGTAAAATAAAACAATTAATTTTTAGGATATTTTGCATTAAAAGAAATATAAAAGAATACCAGATAAAAATATGGGTTACTCTCCATATCCAAATGTACATGAAAGAATTGGCACAAGGAATAGTTATTAAATGTGTAAGCAGATAAAATCTTTACTATTTCAATCTTTTAAAAAGATAACAGATTATTAAAAATATTTAGAAAGAAAATTAAAAAATCATTTGAATTGAATGAACATTAAAACATGTGAAAGTTTCTCAGATACAACTCAGTGCTACACTGTGAAGGAATATATTCTACTGAATACTCATATTAGAAAAAGGTAAGTTCTTAGGTCATGACTTCACCTTCAACCTTCAGGGACTAGAAAACTAACAAAAACATAGAAGTAAAGCAATAAAAACATAGAAGGATAATTAATAAAATTGGAAAAAGATACTCAAGAGAGGAAGTTGATAAAACCAAAAGCATAATCTTTGAGGAACTCAATGAAATATACTAACAATTAGCTCTATTATTTAGGGAAAAAAAAAACAGAAAAAAAGACAAATTACAAAAATTGGGCCCAAAAGATGTGATGATTTTTACTTATTTTTATTTATTTATTTATTTTTAAAGATTTATTTTATTTGTACATAAAGAACTAGGGTACAGGCCGGAGGCTCAGGGGCGGTGAGAGGCTTCACCAGAGACAGAGTGGGGAGCAGAACAGGCAGATCGACGAAGTACACTGCTGAGGGGAGCAGCGGGCCGGTCAGGAGAGGTCTGCCAGGCCATGTGGTCTCCTCCGGGGCAGGCGGGAATTGAACTCATGCGGAAGTGGCTTTAGCTTCTCAGTGCAGTGCTTTAATCCGCTGTGCCACCAGGGAGAGCCTACTTATTTTTATTTTAATCCTTTAAAATTATATGCAAAGGGCAGGTATATTGTGCATAGACACAACTGGGTGGTAAGAGCTTCCCCTGAAAGGAACAGGTTTGTGAAAAGAAACAGCTGAATAGTGGTGGGGGCAGTCTTGGAAGAGAGCTGCCTCTGCTGCTTTGTGGGGAAGTTGGTGAAGAGAAACACCTGCATATTCACAGATGGTCAGGAGAGCTCAAACTAATGACTTTTTTTTTAAAGATTTATTTATTTATGCATACAGAAATGGGGTACAGCCAGAGGTGCAGGGGCGGCAAGAAGATTTGTCAGAGACAGAATAGAGAGCAAAGCAGGCCTACTGACAAAGTACACTGCTGAGGGGAGCAACGGACAGGCCAGGAGAGGTCTGCTGTGACATGTGGATCACTTCCAGGGTAGGCAGGAGAACTCATGCTGAAGTGGCTTTAGCTTCCCAGTGCAGTGCTTTAACCTGCTCCGCCACTAAGGAGGTCCCTCAAACTAGTGACTTTTAAAGAAAAATTGTGGAACATTTTGAACAAGATTAGGCTCACAAATTGAAAATTGTGTGAAATGGATAAGTTCCTTGAAAGACATATTAACAAATTTCACTGAAGAAAAATAGATTATCTGGATAGACCCAGATTAAATATGAGTTTTTAGTTAAAAATCTATCCTTTAATGAAAACTCCAGGTCTATACACTTTACTGGAGAATTCAACTAAACATTTAAGAAAAGTATCAACTCAATACAAACATTTTCTAAAAACTGAAGATAAATTTTCCCAGCTCATATTGTGTATCTTGCATAACCATGATACTAAACTTAGGCAAAAAAAAAAAAAAAAAACACACACACACACACACAAAACTGTAGACCAATAAACTTTTGTAGATTGAATATAACATAACCCAGTAGAATACATCATAGAATGAATGAAACGAATGGGGTGGATTTAATATTCAAAATAAATTCCATATAATTCACCATATGAAACTAAAAAAGAAAACCCATATTATTTTCTCAATAGATGTACAGAAATTATTTGGTAAAACCCACCTTTCATTCCTGATAAAAGAATTCTAAGTAAAGTTTGAATAAAAAACACTTTCTTTTGCCTGATAATTGATATCTACTAGACAAGTAGTGATGTTAATTTCAAAATAAACATACTTAAGACTGAAATACTGAACGGCTCTTTTCCCTCTAAGATCATGAAGAATAAGAATGCTCATTCTGGGCCCTCCCTGGTGGTGCAGTGGGTTAAAGCACAGCACTGAGAAGCTAAAGCCACTTCCACATGAGTTCGATTCCCGCCTGCCCCAGAGGTGACCCCATGGTGCGGCAGACCTCTCCTGGCCCGCCCACTGCTCCCCTCAGCACTGTACTTCGTCAATCTGCATGTTCTGCTCCCTGCTGTGTCTCTGGTGAATCCTATCACCCTCCGCATCTCTGTACTGTACCCCAGTTCTCTATGAAGAAATAAATTTAAAAACAAATCCTTCAAAAAAAAATGTTCATTCTTATAACTTCTGTTCAACTTTACTATTCATATCCCATAAATTCTACTCCATTTTATCTCATAAAATAAGACAAGAAAAATAGCCAAAACATCAAGGTTGCAAAGGAAGAAGTAAAATTGTCTTTATTTTCATACATAACTATTATGGAAATATGAGGTTATCAACAAAATGTTACTAGAACCAGTAAGTTCTGGTAACAAGACTAGAATGTATAGGTTCTAGTAAAAAGTGAATTTAACAAATTTAAAGAGCACAAGATCAGCATATAGAAAATAAGCAACTAGCAATTTAGATTAAAAACAATACTATATAATGCCATCAAAAAAAAATTAGGTACCTAAGGAGAATTTACAAAAGATATGTAACCTCTGGACACTTAAACTAGAAAACTTTGGTAAGGTATTTCAGGAAGGTATGTATAATATGAGAGATGTTATATCGTTTGTATTAAGGTGATACAATATTGTGAAGATTGTAACCACCCCTAAATTAAAATGAATGACCATGTCAGGTGTTCGCAAGAAAAGTTGAAAATTTTGCTTATTTCTGGTGGAGAGGCAAAATACTAGAATTCCCTTAGAATATGGTTTGGCAGTACCCTTAAATTTTAAACATACACCTTGCATATAGTCTTGCTATTCTACTCCTTCATATCCAAGAGAAAGGGAAAGAAGTCAGACATACAATGATTCAGTTTATATCGAAGGCAGACAATGTACTTATTTGTAGTGAGATAAGGTAAAGCTGTGGGTGGTTGGGGGTAGGGCATGGAGAGGAAGGGAAAATGGGAAGGTAGGAATTACAAAAATTTTGGGAGGAAATTTTGGGAGGTGATAGCTATGTTCACTGTCGATTGTGGTGATAACTTCTTACCGCTTTATAACTTGCTTTAACAAATATTTGCAGTATAATTACTTCAATAAAGCATTTAAAATAAGCAGTTAGTGGGTATGTTTGTCCAAAGATTAACTGTGTTTTAGGTTAACTTCTAGTTGATTCAGATGCACAAGTTCATTAAACCTTAACTTTGAAAGAAATACTGCTTTATGGAGATTTCTGCTGAAACCACTGTCTTAAATTCCATAGACTCAAACTTACCATATGCCACTTAAGCAGAGTATGGTTAGAAAAAGAGCTGAAGTCAGCTGAAGTCTGTACAATTGTGAAAACCAGTGTTTGCCACACCCGAGCTAGTACTTGTTGGTTAATGGGCATGTGATAAGTTGATTGATGACCTGATTTAAGAGTGCAGGGCCAAAAATGAATATAAGTAAACTCACTGAGTTTTATTTTCTCATATGAAAGTGGAGATAAAAGTCTTCAGACATTTTAAAGTCTTAAATATTGCCTTTAGAAGCACATTCTGCACTGCCTCTTCAATTTTTAGACAATATCTCAGTAGGGATTGAGTAGGAATGATGTTTAATTATTTTAAATCTCTACTATTGGGTTTTAGATTATTTTTTATTTTCATCTATTATATTATTATAATTCTCTTTATACTTGAAAATTGTTTTATTGGAGTGTTTGAAATTAAAAATATATAGTGTAACAAGCATGTGACATTTTAAATAATTAAAGTATTTAATAATTGACAAATTATCTTTAAATTTTATTCTAATATATATTTACATGTGTCACATGAAAGACTCCTTTACCAGAGAGATATGCTAGGTTTTTGTATGTATTCTAGCCAATATTGATTTTCTTTACCTTCTCTGGTTAAAATTAAAAGAAAAGCAGGGTTATAAAGTTAACAGCGTTTAAAAAGACCTCGCTCTATGCTCAAAGTCCAACATCTAGTTCATCATCAAATGAAAACCCTAAAGGGGCTAAATGAATTAATGTATCTACTAATTTGTTCTATGTAAATAACTTGTGCTTTTCCTAGAGGGTCATAAAAAACATGCTATCTGTTTGGAATAGCCATCTGTGTCGATACTTTAATATATTCTTTAATATATTCTTTAATATATTCTAAATACTTTTGTAAAGTCACCCCATGTCCTGCCCAGTTGAGGTTGAAGCCCAGGATCCTCTATGAGTACTGAGTTAGTAGAACATTTTGGTTCCTTTCAAGAACTCTAAATGCTAGCTAGACTAGAATACATCCTGAAAATTTCAGGAAGCATTACTATTAAATTTTTATATCTCACTTCCTTATCCTAGTTGCTCCTCAGCAAACAAACAAAAAATGATTTGTTATCATACAAACTTTTCAAGGCATTTAGTGATACTTCCATATGAACCTCTGATCCAAGCTACACATGTATGTCTAGCCTGGTATCTTCAGTTTAGCCTTCTTCAACTTTACAAGTATCTCAGTGACTGACTACCAAAGCATGGTATAATCTTGGTACACTATCACTGCTCATTTTCTCATCAGTATGCATTTTATTCCTTCATTTCTCTTATTTCCGCTTGTCCAAGCTAAAGATGATACTGTGTGAGATCTAAGTACATCAATCCATCAGCAAATACTTTTCTACTTCTCCTTTGCCTTGTAGTGGCCTCTTATATTATTTCAAATCTTAGTGAAAGTCATCTCTGTGCCTCTATGGCTAGCCAGAAATTAGGAGTAATTAACTGATGTATTTGTGCTTGTGAGGTACTATTTATTTTATTAGAACTCATGATGAATTCTGAATTATTGATGATTTGTTTCTATATTTTGAGGATGATAATTAGTTGTTTAATCTCTTTAACCACATAAATACCACACATCCAGGGTTATGTTAGGTTTTCAGTTGATATTTAATGGTTGCTTCATTGTGTGTTAGTTCTTTATGGAAGAATAATAATAATAAACAAGCAACACAAAATGTATTCAATTTCCTTTAATAAGTATTTGTTATTAAAAAAAAAGAGGTATAAAGTCCTGTTCCCAAGTCCAAACTTCTTAATGTAAACCTTGAGTTTTTTGAATTACCAAATTTGAAGTAATTCTCTTTATACCTGAAAAATGACTTCATTGAAATGTTTGAAATAAAAAAATATGTATTGCAAGAAGCATATGGCAAAAATTTCAGGAGTACAAAATTAGTTGTAGAAATAACAATTTACTGATAAACCCACATTGTATTAGAAATGTGCAAAGCCTTTTGCTATAAAAATTTGTTTGAACTTTTAATACTCAGCACCTATTTTTATAACTTTGCATGGAAAGGTAACTGCATATATTTTTAAAAATCAACATAAGATCAAGGCTCAGTCTTCTCAATCGACTAATAGTTCATCACTGAGATTTCACAAGAATTTTCTTGATGGATTTCAAAATTAGCCAGAAATTTTAATGGTAAGAAGTTAAAACCTAAAAAAAGTGTTCTAGTTTCCTCAGTTCCCATCCCACAAAAGGCTAGCCCATAATTTCTTTCATGTTTTGCATTCAGAAAAATAAAATTAAATTTGCATTCAAAATTCTTTCAATATTGATTTTTTTGTGCTGATGGTTCATTTCCAGAAGTCAAAGTAGATTTCATAATTTTCCCTTCAGACAGATTGCTAATTTATGGGTTTTATAAACTTTGTTGCTTGGTTTCTGTATTTTCATTGAGAACGACCTTCCCTTGAACGCCTTCTAGATCCTGATTAGGAAGAAAAGAGAACAAGAAGATTTTAAATATTATGAAACTTTAGAATTTAACAATATGATGTTCTACGCAGAGTTGTTCCTATAAAAACCACCTTTTCTTATTGTAATATATGTTGGAATTTGTTTTTTTTTCTTGATAATATCCTCAGTTTACAGTGATGAAGTTAGGGTTTCTCTTGAACAAAAGTATTTGAACATAATTTAAAAGTTTAATGACTAGTTCTTTGGAAAATTTGGATGAATTTGAATGTTAAAAAGAATTTTTGTAAGGCCTTCAATTATAAATATTTGTACAATGAACTCTTTAATTCCTATATTGGCATTAGTCATATATGCCCAAAATGCTTTCATAGGCCCTGTACCTTCTTTTGACTATTAATTTGTAATTATATTAGAAATTCAACCTTATAATTGCTTAGAAGTTCCACAAGAGACACCTTTAATTTTTTGAACGTATAAGAATGTATTAGGAAATGCACATAAATATAGTTATAAAGAAAATTATAGTGAATATATATTTGGATATCATCTATATATTTACATGGACACTTTGTACATATTTACACTGATACTTTTTCTATGTGCACAGTTTTTAACATACTTATGTTTCAAACTGTATTCTCATCTCAAACAGTAACATTTTGACAGAGTTCAGTTCTAACTGAAACTTACTTTTGTTCAGTTCTGGTATTCAAAGATGCTTTTTACTTTACTTGAGTGGTATTCAAAGATGCTTTTTACTTTACTTGAGTCTGTCTCAATGGTTCAACGTTTAGCAGTTTGCCTCAACATAATTCATAATTATAATATACATAATGAATAAATTACCTTTACTTGGACATTTGTTATTGATAATTTTACTAATAATGCATAACATGAAGAATTTATATCCTGATTCTTATCACAAAATACTTTGCTTCAAAAGAGGCTAACTTTTCTTCTGTACAGTTCAATAAAATGTTAAAACTTTTCTTTTTTTGGTTTCCCCTATTATAAAAACTTATGCCATGTCTACACATTATTATCACCAATGCATTTACCTTGCACTCTCTTGTTGACTTCCATCTTCCTCACAGGTGTGTCTAAAATTAAATAGTTATGATTATAAGTACTTTGAAATTATAACTAACATCAGAAGGAGACTGTTGTTAAGCAGAAAAGTATAAAGTTTCAAATAAGCATCACTGTAAAATGTAAATTTCTTTGATGTATAAGACTTCTGGCTCTGTAAAATTCTTTTTATAATTAATGAATCCCTTACATTATATGAGGATGCAAAAATATCACTGACCTACTAACGCTGGGAATATAGGCAGCTAATGAAATATGTGCTAACATACCCCCAAATTTTGTTCTTCTTATAAAACCATTAAAAAAAGGTTATCTAGTTAAAATAGCACTTTCTTATTTAAGAATTTCATGAGTGCCAATAAATATTGCAGGTTTGTGTCATTATAGTTAAAATATTTCCCAATTCACTTACTTTTTTTGGATTTATCAACAAAATCTCCTAGTAAGTCTAAATTCACATTTTTATTCTATTGCTGAGCACTTGAGATCAGAGAATACATGCATTTTATAAATGAATGAACAATTTTCTGTATGTCTTTATTCTCTTTGCTCATTTTTACTTCCTGCTTTCATATGTCATTATCCTCACCAAATAAAATTTTCTATGAAGTCTAAACTTTCAATTTTCTGAAATCCCATGAAAATCAAGGCATGAAATTATCACCATTTTGATTGAATGATACCAAGTTAAAAGAAAAATTAACATAAAAAAAGAGTTCAAAAGTCTTTGCTGTCTACATTGCCCCTTTCCAATGATGAATGCTCAATTAACTGTTAATTTATCACTACTTTACTATGATAATCGCAGAATAAGAAATGTTCATTGTGACAGAGAATATCTTTACAAGACAGTAGGAGTAAAGTGCAGAAAATCAGACTTGATCTCAGTGGCTCTCTGCAGCCTCAAATGAATGAGCTATAGCAGGTCTTGACTAGAGAAGCAACATGTGGTGGACAATCAAAAGTGACCCCAAACCTGTCTATCACTGTGCCCCTCTCTTTCCACTGACTTTCTGAAGCAGGCAGTGTTTCAGCCCAATTCTTTGCCGGATCTTACATTTTTTCTTATTGGTCTAGAATTTAAATTAGGATATAAAATGTGGCTTTTATATTAGTGTTCATTAACCATAATATTAACAGTAGCTAACATGACATATGGACTGAGCATTATTCCAAAGCATTTTCATGTTATCTCATTTCGATGTAGGTAACATTGTTGACCCAGCTTTTCAGATGAAGAAACCATGGCAGAGAGAAAGGGTCAACTTAAGTGAGTTTGATTTGGAACCAACATTGGAAACTATATTGTCAATCTGATTCCTTATTCTCTGTAGAGGATGTGGATCTTTGAATATTTTATTGGTAGGTATGTCCAAATATTCCAACATGACTTTTTTTTTCCTTTTTCCAAAGTCCAATGGTCTCTCTTAATTAGTAGCTTCAGTAAAACAGTTCTACTTAAAAAATTACTCACTGCATGGAATTTTTAGTAAGGTTTCTGAGATAGTTCAGTAACAATTACAATATTATTACCAAAAGAACTACTTAGTCATGATAGTAATCATGATTCAAATGACTAGAAATATAGTCAGTTTATCACAATGTACTCTGTGTACAGTAGTATGATCTGCTCTAGAAGAAAATATCAAATTCTGAGAAAAACAACATAATTTGGATATATTCAATTATCTATATTTACAAAGAAAAAAAAAAAAAAGCCAGACTTGCACGACATGATCTTTATTCACAACAGCTTCTTTATGAGTCACTGTATCTGAGGATCTAAACAAGAGTCTGTTTGTAACTCACTGATGGCCCAAAGGTTTTACAGGGCTAGAAAAATGAAAGCTAGCATGTGCAATTAATAGAATAAAAACTAGCATATCCATTTAAGGGATTAGTAGCTACACTGCTACTAATGAAATGATTGAAAATATATGAAAATGATTGATAAATATATATGATGTGATGTTGTGGAAATTGATGCTCTGTAAAGGAGGAGTTACAGAAAGTCCTTTACTGAACGTGGAATACTGTATTATTAACTTAGAGCAGGTATATCTTATCTTGACTGAAGCTACTTGGTACTTAGTTCACTGTTTATTATGGACTGTCAATGGGGACTTATTTAAGGTGAGGAAAATATACTTACCTGAGGTTGAAGCCTAAATTAAAAAAAAAAAAGGAATACAAATAGGTGCGGCTACTAATTGATCATTCTCTAAAAGCAAAGCTGTTTACTATGGTAAGGAATGAAGAAAAACAGAATTCAATTTTATCAAATTTCTGTTTTCTTGACAGAGAGTTAAGAATTTGGGAGATGAATAAAGTCTGTTTTATGAGATTCAGAGTTTATTATGGGTGTGCTATATATTACTAAAGGAAAATTTTGTATCTTTCATTACATATCTCTCTACCATTTTTATGATCATTACATAGTCTCAGTACATTGGTAAGATCTGCTCTATATTAAAATAAATAATTGGTAATTTCCACAATTAGACATGATCACAGGATAATTTATATATGCACGTATATTTGCACATAGGCACACAATTTTTATGATTTTATGCAGAAAAGTTATCTGGATCAGACTTTGAATAAATGCCAATCTTCAGTTGTATTTCTCAGTTCATAGGTTAAGTTTAAAGGGGCACATCCCACTTTTCTAAACAATTAAAACACTTGTTCCTATAAAACAAATTTCTATCTAGATACTTGTAGTTAATAAAATAACTATTTATTTAAATGACAATAGCCCAAGTTATGTTTTATATATGATGAGAACATTTAGTGTACCTTCAAATAATTACCATTTAGATTTTTGTGTAAGATTTTGAATTCTTTTTTTTCTCCATTGCTTTTAAAAGTAGGTCATTTTAATGCCATAGACAGAGAACATTCCATACTTAAAGTTAATTTCATATGCAGAATAATTTACATCTCCAGATATGAATTGTCACTCAAACTGTTAGAAGAAACAGACACCCATTCTTAAGAATGTAGTTTTGGAAAAGAAAATTACTAAAGAAACTTTTTCTGCTAGATAGATCTATGCACTTCAATATTCCATAAACATGCCTTTTATTATTGTTGTGAGAGCAATGAATACATTTTTTTAATATAAAATGTCTTTCAATTTGGGCTTTTTAAACTGACAATTTAAAAATATTTCTCCTTCACATAGTTAAAACATCTTTAGAATTATCTGTATGTATCCAAAGCCAAACATATGTATATAAATATATATTCATTGTTCCCAAATTTTATATCAAAGAACTTTTTAAAGACTGTTTAATGTAGCAATTATTTCTTCATAACTACCATTGAAAAATCAATCTGTTAGCATATGGTGGTGTTTATTAACCTAATTAAAAGGAAAACCTGAATTCTCAGTCTTTAAAAAGTCACCAGAACCTGTTAAGAGGTTAGTTGTTTCCCTTTTACTAACCTCCCTGAAGCAGTCTTTTAATTTCTTCATCTTCATATAAATGACCATCACCACCTTCAATGAATTTGGTGACCTTGGTGACCTCTGAGAGGATACATGTTTATAGTAGATTGGTTTAGGTAAGAAAAAGACAGGAGATGTGTTGTGATATATAGTGTCACCTGCTCCGTAATGAATTCCAGACCAACACTGTTCTTTCTTGTTTTTAGGTTTTTTTTTCTAATAAGCCAATTTTCTCAGAATGCTATTGAACATATGTAGTAAATGCATAATACAAGAATCAATGTGATTGTCAATGAATTTTATCTCATCTTTGACATCAGTAATTTTATTTCAAATTACTGATTTGGTATGGCATGTGAACAAAGAAATGACATGAAGTAAAAAACATGTAAAAGCTCTCAAAGATTATTTTGGAATTTGATACAGATAGCTTAGCTAAGGTCTTATTCTCCTATTTCTAGTCACACTGACCTTCTTGAAATAGTTTCTTCAGAGTTTCTTCTGTTTCTCCACCACCAGCAGCAGTGATTCTAGTGTATTTTATTTCAGGTCCTAGAGGAAAGACAAGTTAATAAGATCTAAACAGATTAGGCAATTTCCTCTGCAAAGAACCAAATATTAAGAATCTTATTTTTTTATTTTTACCTTGAAAATTACCTATAATTCTTTCACTTTAAGCAGCTTTATTGAGGTATGAATTCCAAACAAGTCAGTTACTGTCAGCATACAGTTCTTTGGGTTTCATTAAAATACATAGTTATACAACAGCACCGTATGTTAGTATGCTAGACTGCTTCCACACTGAAGCACTTTAAATTGTCATCAGTGAGTCATTATTTTGGAAGATAAATGACTAATCACAAATGATGATCAGTGGTGTGTGGTAGGAAAGTAAAAAAAAAAAAAAACTCTATTATTTTGAATTACAGTTTCTAGGAAGGAAAATGAAGATTTTGGACAAATATTGTCTGAAAAATTAAAATAACTCTGATGGCAAACATGTAGTATAAACAGATGATGCTTTATATAGATGTGAATCTGAAACATGTATTTTATAAACTAGTGTTAAATTCAATACAAATTTTAAGAAACTTAAAATGCTATATTACATTTTAAAAATAATTCTTTTTTTACAAAGTAAGTGATAATGTATAACAAGTATTTATTGTAGTGTTTGTACTGGCAAAATATTTGAAACACACCTAACAAGTTAAGGTTAGTTAATAAATGGCAGAACTTCTGCTGAAAAGAATCTTTTATAGCTGAGAAAAAGGCAAGGTTGCCCTGAAGGTATATGTAAGGAAAGATCTCTAGGGTTTATGAAAGATGTGCATTTTTAGTGGGATGTATATTCTTCTTTGCTTGTGTTTTCAAAACAATGGAAGAAGACAAAAGAAACTAATAAAATAGGTTACTAATGTAAATATGGGAAACAAATTTAAGTGGAAGAGGGCAGGGGTGGAAGTTAGCTTCATGCTACCTGGATACTATTTTATATTATTTTAAATTTTGAATCATAAGAATGTTGCCTACTAAAACATAAACTTTTAATGCAATTTCAGATTTATTAGATGATTTCATATTACATTTTCCTTGGGTAGAGAAAAAAAGATAAAAAAGATAAAGTAATGTGCTCAGTTTGCTGTGAATAGTTTGTCACAACAATACAACTCTCATTATAATATGAAAACAACTATAAGCATTATATAAATGAATGTATACACAGTGTTCCAATAAAAGTTTAAATATTTTTAAGTAATTAAAATGGGCCATGGTTGCTAACTACTTACTTGATCAATTACCGATTATCCAATTCAGAATTTTAGGGTAATTTATTTGTGGGAAATGATGCAGAGGTTTATAGAAATTATTAATCTATTGTTTATACAAACATGCATGTATTTTGGGTTGCCTATGTAAACCTTAAGACTTAATGGAAAATCACGGAGGGAATGGCTTTTTTTTAGAGGTCATCAATTCATTAATAAATAGCCAAGAGAAGGTAGAGCTTTGTATAATATGTATGTATGCACATAATAAAACACATGGATAAGCATGCCTACTAATTTCTAATTCAGGTAAAATACAGACTGTATATATGGAATATTATTTTTGTTCCAAAACAAATGAAGTCACTTTAGTACCACCACCATGAAAATGACTTTGTTTCTCTAATGATTCCTAGAGTTATTTTAGGATTAAGTACTGTTTGATTTTTAAAATCCAGGTAGAATAATACAGATGAAATTAAAAATCACCTGTAATGATTCGCTCTTCCCTTGTCTCTTTTTCAGTTATTTCCACAGGTACTCCATCAATGATTTTTGTGTATTTCTTAATAATTGGCTCTGAATTCAGGGAATGAAAAATGCATTTGTTTTATCTTTTTATGGTGTCTCAGTTGCCATAAACTAGAAATGTAAAATATATTTCCCAAAACAATACTATTTAGAATTCAGTCTTAATCACTTCAGAGACCAGTCTTAAATAAATTCAGATAAAAGGTAGCAGTTGTGGCCTAGGTCTGTATGAGAGAAGCTAACTGGCAAAGTAACTCTGTTTGTAACCTTATTTCCTGAGTGGAAAGATTATTTAGTGGGAACTTTACTTCATTACAATAAGAAGCCCAGTAATGAATCCTAACTGTGATTTATTACCCAGTGTTATACAATGGCTTCTCTATTTCTAAGTCCAGTGTGTTCTTTGGTATGGACATCATTGACATTTTTGTCTTTCACATCATTTCCTGCTTATGCAGAGCTGATGGCTGTTTTGTTGGACCTGGTGACATAATGACTTGTTTAATTCCAGTGTCAACGTGGATTTAGCCTTTATGAAATAAGCTTTAAATGTTTTTGGTTGTTTCCGTTAAGGAGTATTTATGAGGATAAATGATTCAGTCTATGGATTTGCTACTGAGATAATATGTGACTCCACTTTGTGAGCCATATAGTATATGTAAATATGACCTAGTCTACCAGTAACTAACATAGCTCTAAATTTACCATATTGATATCATCCATTAATTTTTTATTGTTAGTTTAATTTGTTTCTAATAACTCAGTAGCTTACATTATTTAATCTAGTGGACATAAAGCTGAGCATTTAAAAAAAACTACCTTTAAAAAACTGAATTTCAGGTTTTATGAAAAAAAATGGATTTGCATACTTACCTTCTATATGGCAAATGATACAAATATTTACTAATTAATAAATAGTCCTTCAATGAAATCGGTAAACCGATGTTGTATTTAACTTGCAAAATGCTTTTGTTTACAGAGAAAATCCTTTTGACTGTTAGAAAGCTGATTACTATATTAGTTAATCAAAACTACTTCATAAAAGAAAAATAAGGTTCAGTACATTTAACTCTTACTGTAATACACTTTAATAATTTAATATAATGATCTTTGTTACCATTGAGATTTATTTCCTTGTCCAGAAATTGGGAATATATATACCATTACTCAGAATTAAATAGTATAGCACAATCTAAAATAATGAAAACAAGAGTATAATTTTCTCAAACACCATGATATTTGATCTGTGGGGCAAAGAGTTATATGATCAAAATTAAAGTCAGTTTTTTAAGTTATAGAAATAATCTATTCCTTTTTTAGAAAACTGCATCTAACCTTCTTACTGACTAAAGATGATAGCCTGTTCTTTTGAGTGTGTGTATGGTAAGTTGCAGCACTAAGATGTTTGTAAATGGGAGTAAGACATTCTTAAGATCTATTCTTGCTAATAATTAAATACATGAAATGAAGGTGCAGACATAGATATAGGAATTGGCTAACACAGACAATAGGGCAGAGAGACGGTGACTAATGTTCTAATCTGAAGTCCAAAGAGAGAAGTACATGAATGTATAATCTCATATTTATATCAACACACACACACACACACATAAATTCAGGGCAAGGATTATCTATTTCCTTTTATATTTCTGATGGTCTAATGTTAAGAAAAGTCATGTCATGTATTGCTATATTTTAAAAGCTTTCTCAATGCACAACTTTTTTCTCTTAAGTGGTTGGATGAAAAGTGCTTTCACATTTTGGGGAAGAACTTGGAATAATATAAGAAGAGATCAGAAGCAAAACTACACAAATAATACACTCTCCAAAAGAACTAACTGTCATTAAAAAAAAAAAAAAGCTTAAGATTTATTTGCTTAATGAGTATCTGGATACTACTGGTGATACATAAGTCAATCAGGCTCAAATGAAATCAAGTATCAAGCAAATGTACTGAAAAGTTTTAGGAATGCTGTACTACTCTGCTAAACAATTTGCATTCCACATTCTGCAATCATATGAGCATGCCACTGGTATAGACATATTTAGGTTGTTAGTTTCAAAAGGAATGTAGCTACATTCATACAAGTCAGTCCATTACATGGATTTTTTTCATAATAAAAGGAGCCATGTATAACATTGATTTTTTACCTTCAGTTTTGATAATAGGCTGAAGACTGTCTTCAATCACTTTAATTTTTGGTTCTACAACTTTGGTTATAATTTTAGTTGCTGAAAGTATAGAAAGTGGAACATAAATGATGTTTCCATGAAGACACCCTGACCCGGTAGCCTATTTTTGATCTGATACCCACTGAGGAATCAGATGTGATAATACGTTCTGGCAGTCAAATCCAGGAACTATTCATGATACATTATCTAGTGTCTTCTCATATCCAGATGGTGAACTCTGAAGTCCAGTGACTTGAATTTGTTCCAGTGAACTATCTACTCACTAATTGAAGAATTCTATCTAGAAATCTATCATTTTGAACTGCACCACTAAAGCTCTTTACCTTCTTTTGTACTTCTTGAAAATAATGGCTGCATTGCAACAGAGACAAATAAACATGATTAATATCATGCAGTTCATAATATCTTAAATTTCATTGTTGGATTCTTTCTTAAATAGAAGACAAAAATGAAAGAAAAATATTCAAAACATTTTCATGCATTTGATAGTAGGGATATAGAAAGGAATATACTAGCCAGCCAGTCATGAGCTCTATGCAACAAAATATGATATGATTTGTATCTCAGAGGCTAAAATATTTTTATTTCCAGCTTTGCCATCATTGCCATTTTTAAAAATAAGCTATGTATTTTGAATGTATATCATACACTCAATTGAGATATAATGTGCACACTTTCTTTAAAATATTAGTCACTACTTGAATGGCTTTTGGCAGTGCAGACTACCGTCATTTCTAATTAAAATCATTAAAAGTGTTTCTGTAAGATAATGGGCTAACTGCGAAGTCACAGCAGATTGTGGCACAATTTGCCTTTCTGTCACATTCTCATGTTTCTAAGGTGTCAACTTTTAAAATTAAGATGATTTCTAAGTCTTAATTTTGACTATGTGTTAGTCATAGCTGATATTACTTATTGAGATCTCAACTTATGAAGCCTAAAATATATCAAATCTCTGTGGCCAATTACTGATTTTATAAGTGATCTTGCCACAGAGTGATGAATGTGTGAAGATTAAATTCAGAGATCTTAGCTTCTTGCTATCAAATGGATTAATTACTTTTACCTTAAATTTTCACTTCATGTAAGGGAAGTGAAAGTTTATGATATTTAGTTTATTGGTAGTTTTACTTCAGTTTTGCTTCTCTGAAGACCTGATAGATTCAGGATGAGGAGCAAATGTTGACTTTATTCCTATTTACCTCAAATATGATAAATTTGAAAACATAAGCCAAAGAACATTTCCCTATAGAATTTAAAATATATGGTATTTGGGGGACAAAAGTTATTCTCAAGGACATGAAACATTTTATAAAGGACTTTCAATGTGAAATCTTTTCTGTAATTAGTCTCTACCCCCATTTGAAGTAGGCTTCTAAATAGCAGTGTGCTCATATGGGTATGACTTAAAGAAATATCTGATATTGAATGTAAATCTCAGAGTTGTGTCATGCACTCGAAAGCAGGTTGGTGTGCTCCATTGGATTTTCATAATTTCACACAATGTAGTCTCATTTGTGAGTGAGGATCAAATTTTCACAGAGGAAAATAATGGAATCATAGTATTTTGGCGATTGTTATCTAATTAGTATATTGACATAAATGGAAAATGGGCCTACCCCCTGAATAAAGCAGGAAAGGAAAAGAAATGTGGTGCTAGTAATCATAATTTGTGGAGAAATTTGACATAACATTTCTGATGAATAGAGCCCATAAGAATTCTTTAATTTGTTATAAAATATATCATTAACAAGACTGCATAATTCCTTACTGGATTTACACTATGTTGAATCATAACTATTCTAGATACACCTAGAGAACTGTGCAGAACCAGCACAATACTGTAATTATGTATGCTATCATTATATAATTGAAATCAGTAAGCACAGCAGACATTTTGTTTTGCTCCTTCCATTGTCTTGCTTTTTCCATATCTACTTTAAATCTTATTGAAAACTAGTTTCATTAAATAACAGATGCTCATGGTATAAAATAGGGTATTTTTCTAACCAGGATAAATGTGGGAATTGAAATAAGACTTTAGTTACTGATACATTTTGAGAGTCCAGTTCTAGAGTCAAAACAAAATGAAAATAAGTTCTGCTGAAAAAATGATAATTGAAGAAAGAAAAAAGGGGCAAAAGAAGAAAAAGTCCCATTGGAAAAGAAATTATCACAAGTTATGGTTATGAGAAGAGAAATGAAATTTCTTTACCATTGTTAAATAGTAGAGGTTACTTTTGATAATCTGGTAGCATCAAGAGACAAAGAACATTGGAATCTGGAAACTTTAAGTTTTATTACCTGATAAACTTATTTCTTCACTCAATTTTGGATATAGAGTGTTTTTGAACCACTAACTCATAAACAGTAGGATTTTCTAGTATATCATCTCACATCCTACTTTTTAAATGGCTGAGGGCTTGAGGATGAAATCAATGACAAATCTTTTGGTAATGTTATTTTTATGTCCACATATGTACATTTTCAGGTAACTATGAAGTGCTGTTCAGCTCTTTTTTTTTTTTTCGCTTTTTATTTTTGTATGTCTTTTTTTCCCCTCCCTCTTTGACATACTATTACATTTTGTTGCCATTCCTTTATCTTATCCTTCCTATTTTTCCAGTGAGTGGAGAAGTGGTTCATTGGGTAAGACCAAGATTGAGAGCACTTATTCAGATCTCAAGCTCTATTTCAAGTATGACAAGGTTTGCCATTGTTTGGAATTCTGTATACCAGATTATCAATTATCTCTGTTTATAAATACAAAGATAATTATAGGGTTGTAAATTTTATATCTTTCCATTTATATGTTTCAAATAATCATCATGTACTTACTGTAGACAGTCATAGGTATTTCTTTGAAGGTGCTATCACGAACAAACTGGAAATAGATGCTTACAGTTAGTAACATGAAATATAGCAGTTCTATCAACAAAATCACCATTTCAATTCTTACTAAAGTATAAACAGTAAAACTACCATTATACTTAGTAGAAGTGAAGTCTTTATATAAATCATTTTTGATTTCCTGTTATTTGGGCAGATGGCATAAAAATTAGTAGATTTGTTATTTAGTCTTAAAAATTACAGAACTTGGCCCTCCCTGGTGGCGCAGCGGGTTAAAGCACTGCACTAAGAAGCCAAAGCCACTTCCTCATGAGTTCGATTCCCGCCTGCCCCATAGGTGACCACATGGCGTGGCAGACCTCTCCTGACCCGCCCGCTGCTCCCCTCAGCATACTTCATAGATCTGCCTGTTCTGCTCCCCACTCTGTCTCTGGTGAAGCCTCTCACCGCCCCTGAGCCTCTGGCCTGTACCCCAGTTCTGTATGTACAAATAAATAAATCTTTAAAAAAAAATTACAGAACTTTACCCCAAATTTTATATATATAGATATATTTATTAAATGATATATATTTTCTGATACTTCTACCCTACACAGTTGAAGTATCCATGCCTTTAAATACTACTATAATTAGTGGTATTTTTTGGTAAGCAAAAAACTTTTTTTCTATTATGTTAGCAGCAATGATATTTGATGAAAAGAATATAGTTTTATATGTGCATGTCTTATCTATTCAGCTCAATAGTAGACTTTTTTAAACAAAAGGCCATGTCTGACTCAACTTGATAATTCCCATAGAACTTGATATATTGGTTGGACTTATATAACTTTTTAATAGCTATTTGGTAAATAAAACCATAAAGAAATGTGTCATTTCATGATAGGTGGGTCAGTAGTACATGGTCATTAAGGAACAATCCAAGGTCAGTACACATTTACTTATTAATATTTACTTTTCTAGTCTCATGTTAAACTTACAATATTTTCCAACACATTAAGAATGAATTTAGTAAAATTCTGTACCTTAATTTGGATGTATTTGATCAGCTTATTAAGTATTTCCAGCAACTGATAATTTCCAACAGGTGTGTCTATGAAGAAGCACATTAAATACACACACACACACACACACACACATAGGTAAGAAAATATAAAATAAAAACCTAGTTTCTATAGAAACTTACTTCATCCACTAATTAGCTCACTAATTACCAACCTGCTGGGTAGAGGAGTTTATCAACAACATGAATAACACCATTTGTTGTCATGATGTCAGATTCTTTTGATTTCAATTCATTCACCAAAAGTGTGTCATTTACCTATTAAAACAGAGATAATGAGAAATTTAATAAAAAGTGAATATTAAAGTAAGTCAACGATGATGAAAATTATTATAAATTCATTTTAGAGAACTTACTCCTTTCAGGTAGATTTTGCTTCCTTGTGTGGTCTTTAGAATGTTGGTAACACCAGGTTCAAATCCCTTTCCAATGAAAACTCCTGGTGTCAGGTGATAAAGGATGATGTTTTGAAGTGCATTTTTGTCTCCTAGGGGAAAGATATACATATACATATATATATATATGTATATATATATATACACATATATATGCATATATATGTACATATATATTTAATATATATTTTATAAATATATATATATCTTTATCTAAAAATATATATTTACTTAATAACATGTCATTTTTTTGACATTTCAATACTCTGAGGACTAAGGAGAAAAACATTTCTGTGCTTTAGCTATTTTTCACGGTATAATTTCTCATTATGCTATTGTTCCCTCAATTTGATGTCAATGCTATATCAAAACTTTTAGTCATTTTAATCAGTTCAATCAAAATTTTACCAACTTAATGGAAGAGAAAAAATCTAATTATTCTGAAGTTGTGACTTTTTTCCTTCTTTGTCAACTAATTGTGACCTTTAATAGAAATAGCAATTGAACCTTTTGCCCAACCACATGATGGTAAGCAGTAATTAAGAATAATAAGTGACCCTCCATATATATCAAAGGGAACTGAGAAAACCTAGGCTAGCTAAGAAAATGAAAGAGGATGCAATTTTGAGGCTGAAATCAGAGTAAGAACTCAGAAGGAGGAATTGAGATTCTGAAATCTTGGGGTGAATAACTCCTACTCACGGATCAGAATTTCCTTTTCTTGGTTAGTCATTCCCTTAAAGGCATCATTGGTTGGCACAAATAATGTCCAATCTCCAGGATGTGTCAGGAGCTCTTTCAAGTCTGCAGCTTCAAGTAGGCTGAGGAAGATGCTAAACAGGAATGATATGTATTCATTTTATTAGATTTAGGTTTAGGTGTGCTCACCTACAATTCATGGAATAAACTAAAATCCTTGTACTACAGAATTCACAAGAAAATAGTTCCTGTACTTTCATTTAAGTACAGTTTACCCATTAACAAAGTTTTATCATGAGAAAATTTAAATATACAATATATTTTTTTTTAATTTCCCAAGCTCGTTTTATCCCATAAACACTTTAATAAAATAGCTGTGTTTGTGATCACTTAAAAAAAATAATTATAAAGAAATTTATAACCAGTTTAGTCTTCATTTTTTATTTTCACTGACTGAATTATATTATAGTATCCCAAGATGCAAAATAAATACTCTTAAAACATACTGGAGTTTAAAAACGTTTAACTTTCTAAATTTGAATTTTCTCCTCAGAAATACTGACTATAATGCCTTTGAGACTGCTAACTGTGAAACAAAAATATGCCAATAAATGTCATTAATTCTGTGGAGGTGAGACTACTAGTCTTACCTAAAGCGCTTATCCTGTTTTAATTTTTCATGGAGAGATTTCTCTGCTGGCTTGATGATCTCTCGGAATATGTGAATGGCACCATTTCTTCCTTGCTTGCTTCCTCTCACCATACATGAATTTTCAATGCAGACAGCCTAGGCAACAAGGAAAGAAACATATACAGCATTTGTTCTAACTTGACCTAACTTGAAATTTCTTATGTGGCAATAGCTATCCAAAGCACAAATTTCTAGATAGGCTCTTTTAGGAGATCAACAGAACCTTCCAAAACCAGAGGAAGCAGCTTCTTTCCTCTCTATTTTAAGGTCTTCAACAATGTGACCTCATACTTCTTTCTTAGCTAGATTTCCCACAACTAGTGCAGCTACTTTTGTCAGTAAATAATAATTCTATTGATTTCATTTCTGTGTCTTCTGTCATTCCTCCTTGGGTCTACATGTTCTTCCATACCCTCCTCACAAAATTAACATTTTAATTCCATGGGGCCTTCCTGATCTCACGACTCTTGTGATCTTCATATATATACTGTGTTTTCTTAACTATGTAATCCTATCAACCTTAAGTAAAATGATTACTTGAGTTACAGCATTTTTGAATGTGTGCATGTGTATGTGTGGGTGAATTAGAGTGCAGCACATTTTCTGCATCATTTTAAATGTGTGTCTTGGAATTCTGAAGCTAAAAGGAGCAGCTGCTGTGTGTCACATTCAGTACTAGCTAATGCTTTACATTTTTTGAAATTGTTCCATTGTATGCGATTACCAGAACAGAAACTAAACAGCATAACTAGGTACACTCTAATTCTTATAAACAATATTTTCTAAAAAATTTCCCTCAGATAAAAGTAATTTAGAATGATTTTGTAGAGTCAAAAATCTTTGCCTGTAAAAATTTATCTTGACAGTTATTCCAAGAAGATTCAGTTGCTGAATGGTGATCTTGTAGTAAGAAAATTATCCTACATTTTTGATTCAATATAAAAATTACCCTGTAAATCATAAATTGTTAATTTAAAGGAGATTTAGTGATTTCTAGAATTGAAATAATGAATGATTTACAGCATAGTTATTTAGAAATTGACACATAAATATCTAAATTATTATAACAATTTTTTTGTGTGTGTATACTGTCTTCCAGTCTTTTCTCACAAATGACTCAGTTTTCTGATGTACTTATGAATATTTACTAATAAAAGCACATAAACAAAGCTCTGGAAATATCTGTGCAATCGCATTTGTTGAGAAGCACATGTCATTTTACATGTAGAACTATATCTTGTTCTGATTCACTTACTGTGCGATACACAAAGACTCTGAGCTGTTTGCCTCCAATGGTCTCAAGTCTTTGTCCATTGTAAAGCTCATTAAGACTAACTTTTACTTTCAAGATGTGATTCTGTAGAATTAATTTTAGAAGGCGCTGGTCCATGCTCAGTGTGTCATCTATAAATAAAGAAAAGTTATTATTTTATTTAGAATGTATTAAAGTCTCTCTAGGAAAGAGAAATAATGAAAATGAAAAATCCTTAATATTGTTGATATGCATCCTATACTCATAATATTTGAGCATGCTTGATGCTCAAGTCTAGAAAGACTGCAACAATTAGAAACTCTATAACTTTTTGTATAAAATGACTATAAAATGATTCCAAGTATTCCAAACAATAGCTTACAGCTCTGTAAAGGATACATAGCTTTCTATGGTCTTAGCAAATGTCAAACTTTAAGCTGGCCAAGATTTTTTTCTGATGTTCATTAGTTACATGAAAGACTACTGGTGAATCATTTGTAAATCTATCTTTTAAACTGGAGAGAGAATCAAAACACACATGCTTTTAAAAGCAAATTAGTGTCAGCACTATGGGTATATTTATTACTGCAATAAGGGAAAATAGCAAGAGTCAGAATTTGATTTTTTCACTAATAACTTCCTTTTTTCATATGTTGAATATAATTTCAT
Organism: Condylura cristata; assembly: GCF_000260355.1. Taxonomy (NCBI): domain Eukaryota; kingdom Metazoa; phylum Chordata; class Mammalia; order Eulipotyphla; family Talpidae; genus Condylura; species Condylura cristata. The sequence continues at coordinate 48,188,704 of NW_004567111.1, forward strand.
TGAGATTTACAGTTTACAATACTGTTTAAGATGCAGAAATATAGAATTACACCTGCACTATACCATACTCACCACCAAGAGCATACACACTTATTAATAATTTCTAAATACTGGAGTATTTGGGAAAATATTGAAAAGGGGATATTTATTTCTTTAATTGCTAATTTTTGTATGAAAATAAAAATGTCTTTATGAAATCATTTTTCTGGAAAAAGCAGTAGATTGTTTTACTCTAAATAAAACCCTTGGGTAGTAGTTACTAGGTAAAATACTTATAGCAGTTATCATCATAATATGGAAATGTAAATTGTCTCATTTTTATTATTTATATTTTGATGCTGTTTTCAAATTTTTACATTCAAAAAACATGTTTTTTCCTGAGTATTATAATGTCGATATTGAATAAATTATTTTTCTTAAGATCTACTAATATTTCGATGACTTACAATGGATATATGATTACATTCACAAAATAATTCAACACCCAATATCACAACTCTTTAATCTTATCTTTTAAAATGAAATATTTTGCAATGAAATTCATTTTAGTGGGATTACATAATGCTAGCATTTTGCAGAATTCTAAGTAATGCAGGAACAGCTTAACACTTTGTGAAATAACTGTTATTTTTTTCTGCAAACAATTATGGTGGGGATAAAAGTTGTATGAGAGGGAAGCAGGAGTGAGAGTATGAGAGTATCCAGTACATACCAGAAAATGCATTATTCATGGGTGCCAGCAAAGTATATTCTCCATCTGGCCTCAGAGCAGATGCCAAGCCTAATTGGGCCACAAGGTCTTTGAAAGTGGTTTGCTGATTTCCAGCCAGCTCAATAACTTGTTTGGCTGTAAAATAAACCAACACCATCCTAACAATGTCATCATTATTACTATTGTCATCATGAAATTGGTAAAACAAATCTTGACTATTTTCTAGAAGCTATTTGCAGCACTGGAAATGTGATAAGGTACCCATTTCCCTAGCACAAGAATCTTAGCTTCCTTTTTTGCAGGTTGATAAGGCCAAAGAATTTCAGAATGAAAATATTTTTCTTATTTGTAGATTTCTTTGATTCTCTATTAGCACCTCCTGATTTCTCTACTCACATGATTACTCTACCGTGTGCATTGCCAGAGTTGGCCATTTAGTTACATCATTTCTTCTGTTTTTTGGAAAACTAGCACTGTAAGAACCTTTATAAGTATGAGGTGTTAGAAACCCGGGAAAGTCAAAGAGCTATGTGGAATGGCCATGACTTCATAGGTGATCTATTAATACTCAGCTCACTGCTTATTTTATGTTTATATTTCACATTCCTTCTTTATACTGTGTATTTCTTTTCCATTGACTCATACTGGATGAGTCAGTTAGTAAGCAGTATTAAGCAGAAGAATATGAAACTGTTTGTGGCTCACCAGAATCAGGAACTAGGACCTGATCAATCAGGTGGATGACACCATTATTGGTCACAATGTCTTTTTTGTTCACCATTTTTATTCCATTGACTGTTATGCTGTCCCCATCACATCCTATCTCAATTGTGCTTCCTTCCAAGGTTTCAAAGACTGCTCCTCCCATGATAGCCTCAGAACACTGAAGAGTATTTAAAATGTGGTACTTCATGAGTGCTGAAATACAAAATAAACAGAGCAAAATTTCAGGTCAAGTGGTGTTTGACCCTTTAAAAGACATACATTACATTGGAAATAAGTGTTCCTATATGTGAAATATCTTAGGATTATGGAACATTTTAAAATGCTGTTTACATTAGGTACCTTTCTCCCCCCATTAACTATGCAATAAGAATAGCTTAGCTTGGTAGCAAATAAAAAGAGATCAGCTACATGAAATATTTTTTGTAGTTCACGAAAATGTGTTCAGTCAGACTTAGATCACTGGCATAAGAAAGTAATTTCTGATGTGAAATAAAGAAGAATCGATCTTTTCAGAAAGCCTGTAGTTAATTTGCTAGTGATAATGGTTCCAAAATATGCCAGCAGTGTCTTTAATGGAGGCAAAGGGTGAAACAAATAATTGCCCAAAGGCAACATGTTGAAAGTAGCTGAAATAAAGATAGTTTCTTGAATGCTATATAAAGGTATCAGTGCTTTAACTATACCCTCAAAATTTCTCCAACTAATTGGCTGAGTGTGTTTTAGGATAGGCTGAATAAGTGAAATGTACTTGTTAATGTTCTAAAAATCTATTAAAAATATAAAGAGAAACTGGGAAGGGATAATAAAAATTATATATGTGTGTGTGTGTGTATATATATATATATATATATATATACACACACACATATAAATGTGAGGGTTGAAGATAATCGTGTTATTTTCTCAAATCCCATTATTCATTTTAGTTTAAAATTAGAATGAAGAATATTGCATAATGTGTATATTAAATTTTCATTTAATTTTTTTGAACATATGCTAACCCTTTTTTTTTTTTTTTTAAAGATTTATTTATTTGTGCATACAGAACTGGGGTACAGGCCAGAGGCTCAGGGGCGGTGAGAGGCTTCACCAGAGACAGAGTGGGGAGCAGAACAGGCAGATTGACGAAGTACACTGCTGAGGGGAGCAGTGGGCGGGTCAGGAGAGGTCTGCCACACCATGTGGTCACCTCCAGGGCAGGCGGGAATTGAACTCATGCAGAAGCGGCTTTAGATTCTCAGTGCAGTGCTTTAACCCGCTGCACCACCAGGGAGGGCCCATGCTAACCCTTTTTAATGTCTGCTACTTATTCATCTGTAAATGGTACAAAAATACGGTATTTAAAAATTTTTGGCTTACTAATATTAGTGATTGAATGAATTTCTCTGTGTAATGTTCAATGACTTTTTAAAATATTTTTATAATCCACCTCAGAGTAGGAGTTTGTCTTTATTTATCAAGGGTGATAATATTAGATAATTTATTTCCTTTTCTTGACATTTTGGAGATTTCTCACAGAGGAAGATATTGTAGTACCTTCAGAAGCCACTTTATCTCCCATAATCCTTTCTAGGACACCTCTTGGAAGTTTTTCAAAAGCCTCATTGGTAGGAGCAAAGAGTGTGAAGTGACCATCTCTTCCAAGGTTCTCCAGTATGTCTGATGTGAAAGCAGCTGTCTGAAAAACAAATGTGCTCTTTAAAGGCATGCACATTGCAAATCCAAAAGAATATTATGGCATTCTTAGCCTAGGCTGACATGAGGGAGCAGATTGAATGGAAAACTGTGGAAATTTGCTTTTGTTAGATCTTTAAAACATTACACTTTGGCATGGCTAACTATGTCTTTTCCAAGTTGCCTCAAACTATGTTTGTAATAATGGGAATTCTGCCAATGTTCATGTGACTGTAGCAATAGCCAGTAGTACATGTAATAACTTAGACAGACAGATTCTAAATATACTATATACACTAGAGTCACATAACTATGTTTCATTTATCATTTCCACATAAGTAGTATTTCACCTGAGGAGATGGTTTTTTTAATGTAAAATACAAATATTTTCATTTCAAAAATTATATTTGTTACATTTCTGCAAGGTTTGTTTAATAGAATTTTTATTGTTTTTAGGTTCTGACAGGGAAAGAAAGAATCTCAAAGACAATCTGCTGTTACTACTTGAACATACCCTGAAAGATGAGAGGTCATCTTCTGCTTCAATGTAGTCTTGAATCGAGGTGCCAATTTGTGTAAGGACACGGTCAATAACATGCACAACACCATTTGTTGCAATCTGATTCCCATGGATGATTCGAGCACAGTTAACAGTGACAACCTATAATTATTTGGGAAAATCAAAGTGAAGAATTCAGAGCTATTCTTTGACTGCTGAGGTTACCAACCCATACCCTATTTATCATTTATAATGAATATCTTTTATGTAATCATTTATAATGCAACATGAAGGAGCCAACAATCTGAATGTACTGTTGAAAATCAAAACAATATCATTAAGTCTTAAAAAGGAACTAGGAGAAAATGGAACCAGTTGTGAATCTGTGTACAGTAACACCATATATAGAAACATAAAGCAAGATGTTTTCCATTCAAATAATTGCTTTGGCTCCTTTCTTTTATAGAGGGAGTCTTAAATGATTCTAGTATAATACAACAAATCAGGATCTAGGACCTGATCAATCAATAAAGAAGCCAAATTGGTCCAAAATAAGTTCTGAGACAGAGAAACAAAAACTTATTACAAAAACTTATTGCATGAATATAATGGTGCAGTTCTAGCAACTTCCTAAATGTTGCTTCATTAGTGACCCTTTGTGTCCCAGAAGATTTAACTGTTGCCAGTCCCCTCTGAACCCATTGGAGGGTTCTCACAGTGACTCATACAAACACACAAGAACCCAAAATAGTATAGTAAACAAAAGGTGATTAAATAAATACTTGCCCTCTGATTATGCTTTGATAAATTCTCCACTAAATTTTAAATTATTTTTCTGAATTTTTTTCAATCATGTCAACTACTAAGATTTCTTTTTGTAGAAGATCAACTGTTGATTCTCAATTGTTACTTTAATTTCTTCCTCACAATCATTCTTATAGAATCAGTCACTGAATTAGAAATCCACATGTCTTAAATATGGGAGTAAATCATGTATGGTACTATTACCATTGATATTTTATTATTTCTATGAAAATTGTACAAACTATGTAGACATAATTAAGGGTAATAATATTTCAAAATATAAATTTTTTATGGATGAAACTTACCCCATTAGGATAGTGGTTAATGAAAAGTCCCAGATTATTATACATTGAAGGAACAATCATGCCATTTTTTAAGTCCTTGGTTAACATTCTCTTATTAACCATGTGGCTGTGTAAAGCATTCAATAACTCAACATTCACATTGTTCTCCAAACCTCTACGTATATCCTTGAAAAAATAGAAATGATAGATGTTTATTTTATTGTGGTTATTTCAGTTCTTATTACAATTCTTATAATATTTTTTATACTCATAACTTTCCCATTGGATTAACTGGATGATCAAACCAAATTGACACAAATAATATTGCAATTTATTAAAATTTCTCTAAGTTTAGGTACTTCATTCAGAGTACTGGATCTTATAGAATGCTTGGGCATTTTTAGAAACAAAACAAAATTAATAAATGAATATACTGATGAAGAGTAATCTTTATGTAAATGAAATATTTAGGGGCACCTAATGTTTTTTATATTAGATTAGAGTGAAAACAAAATTAAAATGGCATATTTTGATATAATATTTTGGGTTTAATGTTTAATGATAATTTTATGTTTATTCCATAACAATTTAAAGAATTCAACCAGTTTGGTTACCATATACTGTTATGTGTTAACATAAGGAATTTAGAAAGTTATGTGGGACAGTAAAATGGGAAATTTTGTTGGAGTAAAACATAAAAAGAAACTTGTAATGGAGAGACACTGAAAATTTTGTGGCATTGGAATATAATGATAAGGTGAGGCTTTAGGAAGGTTAAGTTGGTAATAATCATAGTAGTAATCAGAATTAGGTGGGTGAAACATGAGACGTGGGTGACTAATAGTAATTTGAAGGAAGTGGAGGGGGAATGTGGTCAGGATAACTCAAAGTTTTCAGTTTTCATAGCTACAGTTGGTATTGCCAATTATGGGGTAGGGGGAGCAGAAAAGCAGTTATTTGTGGAGAGAAAGAAAATGTTTTATATAACTTTTTTTTTCTTTAAAGATGCAAATGGTGTGCCCAAGGAGAATAAGTACAAGAAACAAATCTCTGTTTATATGCACTAAGGTGATAGCTGAAATCATTAGAAGTATAGATAAATGACATAGTCTAGTTCCATAAGACTCTTTAATGAACACATTCTTAAGGCAAAGATGTGGAGTTAGTATAACAAACCAGGAAGATGGTTAGAGATGTGGTCAGTAATAACTAGAAGAAAGAGTTCTAGCAAGTAAGCAAGTGACCACACAGCTAATGTAACAAGATAATATCTAAAGGAATCTTCTTAAGTTTTACTAAAATAATTTAAATCTAATGATAGTTACAGGCCATCTTCGTATCAACTAAAAAGGAAGAGTACTTCTTTCTTTAATTTGAAAATTTGTTTTAATAATTTTTATCTCATTGTTAAAATTTTCTTTCAGGTAGCACTGACTCACAACACTATATTTATAGAAGTCTAAGACAGGCATTTCAAGTATATGTTACTACATCCACTACCCAGACATTCTTAGTGCTCCACCATAGTCCATTGATCCTCCACCCTATATTGTTTTTCTCTTCCTCTGGTAATCTCAATTCTGGTTAGAGTTCTAGAGTTTGTTATTTGCTTGGGCTTTATCTGACCCTTCATTTTATTTCTCTATTTTCCACGCATAGATAAAACCTTAGGTATTTGTCTTCTCCCTTCTAACTTATTTCATTTAGCATAATCCCCTCCAGTTAATAGTGTTCTGCTGGGTATAAACTTTCTGTATCAGTTTTATGTGTTTGGAGATTGAGTCATAATCCATTCATTAGAAATATTATTATACACAAAAGTTTGAAAATCAAATGTATTGTTAGAACCCTTCATTTAAATATCCACACGTCTGTACCTGAATAGCTATATATGCTTAAATATAATTAGAATTATTATGTACACCTGTATAATATACTCTATAATAAATTGTAAATTCTAATAGTCTTAAGTTTGTATTAGACTTGCAATCTGAAATTCAATGTATTTTTCCAAAGTAAAAAAGAAAGAGGAAAGGAGTAAAATAGAATAATGGTGCCTGTTTACTCCACTCTTGGCTTGTGTTTTCTGTTAATCTAGGAACTGCTGGAGAGTTATTCCATTTATGGCTGTATTAAAATGTTTTACTACTTATATTCAGCCACTCATCCTTTTTTGTGTACTCATAACAGGTGATAGAAAAATATAAGATTTCTATTAATTTCCAGGTTAATAAATCAATTCAAATGAAATAACAGTAACAACAGAAATATTATATTTATAAAAATAATGAATTACAGAATCCAAGTTGTCCCAAGCCTCATTACTCGGTGCGAAATAGGTGAATGATCCTTTTCCTTCAATCTCATCCCTCAGTTTGGAGACATCAGAATAGTGCTGTGTTGTGGTCGCTCCCACAATGCCCAGTGTGCCATAAACATGGTCAATAGGCATGACTGAAAGAATCAAGAGATGAGTAAATACTTAGGCTCATACTTCAAGAATATTATTTCCCTGTCATTAATACTTTCCATTAGGTTTCCCAACACATTTAATTGATAATTTCAGCAATAAAATTCTGTAAATCAGAAAATGTGAAAATTGCCTCTGAGTGCTAAATAATGAGGTTCTGCTGAAAACTTACTTCATATACCCACTGTGTTAAGGGAAAATCATGTTTAAGCTGGAAAAAAATCCTAGCTAAAAGCCTGACTTGATAGTATTCATGTAAAAAAGATATAATCCGTTTTAATTGAATGCAAATTCTATATGAGCTAATGGTATGACATGGTAACAATGACATTAATCAAAGTTCAGGAACCCCCCAAATTGAGGTATTTGTCTTGATATTCTCTTAACTGCTCAGATCCATATGGATTGTGGACACTAGTCTGGGAGTAAATTCAGACAAAAGATGACTGGAGTACATGATTTTTGAAAGTTTCTGTCCATTATAGACTCCAATATGTATATCACATTAGAATAACTGGGGGTGATGAGTCTGGAGAGGAGAATATTTTGTTAGAGAAGATAAGGTGACTGGAGGAAGGGTGTGTCGACTGGTGTGAAATATCCATGAGTGTCTTTCAAAGAGGAAGAAGGTGAACTATTTTTTTCTTTAAAAACATAATGAACTAACCTTCAATATGAAGAAAGTTATAATCAACTATTTGATTAGCTAGGATTAGTTTTGCTAACTCGTCAATTTTATCTTTCTAGAAAAGTTCAGAGAAAATGATTTGTTATAGGATTTTTTTTTCTTGGAATTTGAACTAGCTTAAACTTATGACTAAGCTATTGTTATTGTCTAGCATCTATTGCACAACCATGTTTTAAAGTTTTATCATGAATAACATCAAATGACATATTATGGATTTATCATGGGGCTGAAATACATACACATACAAACACAAGGACTTCTCTACAAATTTAGCTTTTTTCTTATACAAGAAGAACTCATGTTTTAATTTAGTAATTGAAATTTTACCTGCTGGACAGCCTTTCATTCCTTCCATTCTCATATATCCAGGGCAACATTCATATAACACAGTCCTACACAGTGGAAGAAAATTATTTAATGGAGAACTATACTGAAAACATTTTGACACACACTTAAAAAAATCATGTATTACAATGTTTTATTTAGACTATAGAATAAACATTTTTACTGACACAGAAGTTTTTATATTATTTTGAACTTCTCTATAGCCTCATGGCAAGTTTCCATCTCTTGAACCAAAAGAATGGAGTGTGATTTCCATTTTTACTATTAGGTAGATATGTGACCTTGAGCAAGTCATTTGATAACTTGAGTCTAAGTTTCCCAGCTACTAAAAATGGTTATAGTGGCTACAATACCTAACTGTGAAATGAGGAAATATAGACCATTTTGTAATTTTAATTGAGAAATTCATGTCATAAAGTTAATTACTTATAAACTAACATGCAATTTAATAATTAAACATATAGGCCTTAATTCAGGCAATATTTTCTTTCTTGTTATAAAGTTGTGTTATTTTTGCTCAGGATATGGGAATGAATTAAATATTTTGAATGTATTTAAGAGAAATATTGTCAAATATAATAATAACACACATTCTCAGTAAAATAAAAATTATGGTGAGAACAAATTTTTTAAAAGTCAAATTTTACTTTTGTGAGAAATATTCTATGTCATTTAAAAAGATAAATAAGCTGTTGGATTTCAGCTAGGTCTACTAGTTGGTTATCCATGTTTTTAATATTTGATTCTTCCTTAGCTCTGTTCTAATTGTAAATTTTAAAAGCACAATGTAACACCTTTGAATATAGTATAGAATATAGTAGAAAAAGTGGACGAGAAAAATGATTGACATGAGATATTTCCTTAATGATGGCCAACAGATGAGAACATGGATAAAATGTAAAATGTTAATTTCAAATTGTTCTCTAATACAAAATAGAGATAAAAAATAGTGGCATTGAAAACATACAAAGTATAGGAGAACTTTATGCACATTCTTTTTTGACATCAAAACAATTCAATTTACAGATTCCCATATAAATAAATTTGAATATTTGAATACCAGAGATTATAAATTGCTTAGACATTAACTTTAGCATATATTGCAAATAATACAGAACTGAAATACTTTTTTAATGTAACAATACTAATAATACTAATGTAGTAAAATGATAATGGTTAAACAGTGACACAAGGTGAAACTATTAATGTAACAAAAATTACCATAATACTTGCTGATAAAACCCAAGAGCCAACCTTAATGTAGAAAATGAATATACTACATGGGATAAAAATTCCAAAATAATCTATTGAAATTTTGGCAGCCAGTTGAACAAAATAGTTATCTCAACAGTTATTTTTTTAATAGTTTTCTCAGAAGAACATTTATGCTGCAGAAAACTCAAAGTTCTACGCAATCAGTAGGACCTAAAAAGGGTGACGAAGCCAGTACTATGAGTATTAGAAATGTATCCTTATACATATAATATATGTTGGAAATATTAACTGAAAATGTTGTTGGCATTTTTAAAAAAAGATTTATTTATGCATACAATAACTGGGGTACAGGCCAGAAGTACAGGGGATGAGAAGATTCATGAGAGACAGAGTAGGGAACAAAACAGGCAAATTGAATAAAATACACTGCTGAGGGAAGCAGAGGGCAGGACAGGAGAAGTCTGCCACACCATATGGGTCACCTCCCTGGCTGGGGATTGAACTTATGGTGCAGTGGCAGCCTGTAGCTTCATAGTTCTGTGCTTTAACCCCTTGTGCCACTGGGGAGGGCTCCTTACTGACACTTTTAAAAATTCTGCAAGTGGCCCTCCCAGGTGGCGCAGCGGGTTAAAGCACTGCACTGAGAAACAAAAGCCACTTCCGCATGAGTTCGAACCCTGCCTGTCCTGGAGGTGACCACATGGCGAGGCAGACCTCTCCTGACCCGCCCGCTGCTCCCCTCAGCAGTGTACTTCGTCGATCTGCCTGTTCTGCTTCCCCTCTGTCTCTGGTGAATCCTCTCACCCTCCGCATCTCTGGCCTGTACCCCAGTTCTGTACGAATACATAAATAAATCTTTAAAAAAAAAATTCTGCAAGTATAAATTGTGGAAAATATCTCAAACATAAAACATCTATGCAAAACATATTTTTCATTAGACCTAGCCCATTATTTCCACTAACTCCCTAAGGGAACTATTTTAACTAGAAGACAAGAAATTCTGTCAACTGATAATATTAAGTCCACGAGATATCTTTGGGAAGTTTAACAGCTGCATGTAGGTGGCAAGCCAGGCATTCTTCCTGTCAGTGTTATTGATTTCTTTGGGTATTTGAAATTTGTAACTTGCATTTACATTTATTGAAGAATATAGGGGTAAATGTGTTAATGAAAATAAAGCTACTTTTGGGAAAATAAGTTAAATATAATTTAACAAAGAAAACACTATAATATTTCTGGTAAAAACCTGGTTTCAAAGCAGGATTCTGTTTTTTAATGGAAGCAAGAAAGAATCTTGGCATATACTATGTACACATATATCTCTAATATATTTGGAAAGTTGAGGTAAAATTATGTCACATTTTGCTAATCTCCAATAAAGATATGATAATTATTTCTATTAAATATGTCAGAGAGTAGGTCCTTTCTTAAGTAGCTTATGGGCATTTCCAAAACGGCCCCTGGTAACCAAGATTATAAAGAACAAAAGAAGGAAAACCCAGTTTCCAACTGGTGCCTATCTATTAAAGTGACCAAGATCACTGTCACCACTGACTTGGTTGTAATTGTATGAATAACCCACAAGTCTAGCAGTTGTCTTCAAACTAATAGGAACAATGTTCAGGTCAAATAGTAACATCAATTGAAATTCCATTAAGTCAATGAGAAGGGATAGGAAGCAAAGTTCTTTGGTGTCTTTGTCGTGGCTGCTATAGAGAAGAAAGGTCCAGCTCAGTTTATGTGTCTTGAATACATGATTCTTATTTGGAATAAGAAAATTCTGTGAATTTAAAATATACATGTGGCCACAGCTCCATTTCCCACTATCTATATATACCCATTTGTTTAAGTAATTTAAATTTAAGGGTAATTGATATTATTAGAGTTACTTAGCAAGTTCACATATCTTAATTCATTTTTCGTTCAGCAATAGGAATGTATTATATCCATATCTCACAGGTGAAGAAAACTTTATAAGGTGTTGCCATATTTAGTATTTGTATTAATATTATTATTAGCAAAAAGTTGATAATAGTCCCCCCAGTCCTTCCATCTATGTATGTAATTGGACCTTAATGATGATTGTTACGTATTGTTTACTCTAGTTGACAAGGCATCCTTCATTGAGGGTGGGGTCTAAGTGAGTAGGAAGCTTTTCCCATTGTTTTTTTGGACTGGCCTTGCACCTCTTAGCTTTTTTGGCTTATTCTATTCTATGTGTGACTTGCACCTTTCTTTGAAAATAAAGAAATAGGATCACATGAATAATTCTTAACTTTTTTTTTTTAATTTTAAAGATTTATTTATTTGTGCGTACAGAACTGGGGTGCAGGCCAGAGGCTCAGGGGCTTCACCAGAGACAGAGTGGGGAGCAGAACAGGAAGATTGACGAAGTACACTGCTGGGGGTGCAGCAGGCGGGCCAGGAGAAGTCTGCCACGCCATGTGGTCACCTCCGGGGCAGGCGGGAATCGAACTCATGCGAAAGCGGCTTTAGATTCTCAGTACTGTGCTTTAACCTGCTGCGCCACCAGGGAGGGCCCAATAATTCTTAACTTTTAAATGCCCAGAATTATACTTTTTCTACCAATATTCTTGATGAAAAAATTCAATAAGCACATCTACTAAGTAATAAAATATTCTTCCCATTGTTAACATCATAGGTAAAATTATAACTAATGTAAAGAAAGTAATATTTTTTGGCTATTATGAAAGTAAATATAGTGTGTTGAGCTTCCAGGACAGTCTTTGTAGATCCATGGGGATCTGGTCATTTAGAATGAAATGACAGAATTAAATGGAGGGATGAAATGCCCTTTCCGTGAAATACAGAGGTGAACTGGAGCACTTTCAATAATTTCCAAATAATTGTAGGCAAACATTTCATATTTGCTCTCCATGTCTTAACATTTTACTTCAACTTACTCTTCTGGACCATTTTTTAAAATTAAATGAGAAAAGTGATGCAACAAGTTAATTAATTTGCCTCAGACCAAAGACAACCAACCCAGGAGTGAAATGACAGAATCAGCCATTAGCTCACATTCCTTCTATGCCAAATCCCATTGTTTTGTGATTTGCCTCATTTGGGTCTTCAAGACACATAGATTTGCCGATAATGAGAGTTCCACTAGTGTAGAGAGAGATATAGGGAGACATTCTATATTATGCATGTGATACATTTTTTTTCAAAGTTCAGAATTTGGGAGCATGTTTTCAAGAATGGTTCATATGCCCAAGAGAAGGCATAGATACCATGATATAGTCTTTGGAATTGACTTATTAACAAAAAGATTATACTTACGTTTTCTTTCCACAGATGGCACCTTGATACCAGTTCCTGCAAGTGCTGAAGTATTTCTTTTTGGTGCCCAAAATCTGCTGAAGGGCACAGACATTTGGGCTGTAAGACAGATGGAGTGAAAGAGTTAATATCTTAATGATGATTGGTGTTCCATCTTTACAGGTCAGTGGTTAAAATAAAAGTTAGCATGTAGATTTGATTTTCAAAGATGTAATTCTAGTCTTGCACAAATACGATTCTTGACCCAATTCTACTGAATCATTGGAAAAACTAGTTTATGGCAAGATAAAGACAGGGAAAGGAAGTAACACATTCTCAGTGTAAAAAGCCTGTGTTTCTTCTCAGTCTGTCTAAAAAAATATTCAGGCAGCATTAAGTTTAACTTTATTTTCATGAATCTTATTATTTTTTAAATTAAATAACCTACTGACCTTTCTTTAAAACCAAACATGGTCATTTTGGGTGTTGGGGCAACTTTATTGCTCTCTGGAACAATGGGTAAGTAAAAAGCCAAAATTTTACTGTCCAAAGATACAGTGCTTTGTAATTATCTAGATAATCACAGAAGTATTAGGAATAATTTAAAAGATGTGGCTGCACAAAGGAAAATTATTTCTTTGAATGGAAATAATAAATCAGAGCATCTGCCAGAACTTTAAATGTTTTTTCACTTTTTTAGAGATGAAAGTATTATTTGCACTGTGAGCAAAGAAGGCTTTGAGCTTTATGAAAATGCCCCTGAGACACAGGAAGAAGTGCCAAGATTCACTTAGAAAGAATTATAAATGGTTGGGTAAGTTACTAAATTATGTTTGATAACTTTTAAAATGGTAAATGTAGTTGATTTATTTGATTAACTATTAATTGATTTTATAATTTTACAGAGTGCTAAATTTAAAAAGCAAGTAATTCAGAAAATGAGTTACATTACCCATTTTTTGGTTATTATATGTAACTTAAATGAATTCATTTTCTAACTTCTTAGATATTTCAAAGTTGTTTAATGAGAGTCTAACCATGGATTCTTCAATTTTGAAAACCTCTTTCCACATTTTGGGAAGGAAACAAAAGACAAGCTAAGCCATAAAACAATGCCTGCTAAATACTGTTAATTATATTAAAGATTTATATAACGTCTCTTAAAAGCAATTATATACGAGTTATTTGCCATCATTCTTAAGGTTTAAAATGCACACATAAAATGCAGAATACTCATTTTGCCCTTTTTCTGATTAATTTCTTACAAGTAGAAAAAATCCTGAGCTATATAAAGAACTTTATATACTTATAACAAACTAAGAGAACTAAGGGTGAAAAAAAGGTTTAGAAATCCAAACCACTGACTTACCCCTGGTCTCGGCCTCTGATACGGCTATGAGCCAAGATCTTGTCGTAATGACCATTGGCATTTGCAGGGTTAACAACCACAAGCAATACTAGAGAAAATACTGGTAAGAAAGGAATCATCTTGCTCTCTCCCTTGCAGTTAGTCACGAAGAGATCTGGCAGTGGGCTTTGGAGAGCTCAGAGTTTATATACATGTCAGAGTTGTGGGAGGGAGTGCTACATCAACTTGGGAAACTGAACTCTTTCCAGAAAACATCAGTAACTTTAAGTTGCCAGCTAAGATCTGCTTTTGTTGGTTATGTTTACTGAACAATTTGAGCTGCTTTGTCTTCTTGGAAGATGTTTACTTTGATGTTATTTCTATTTTTGATTTTTAATAGGTGCCTCATTACATGTTCATAGTTCAATTTTATTCTTTTGTAATTTCAAAGTTTTATGAAAATGATTTGCTTTGGGTTTTAGATAATAGTCTGCAATCTCTTTTCAGAATATATGTTGCTCTTCAGTGACATCCTTATTTGATGTTATCACACCTTGTCACAATTCAATTCATATCAGAACTAAAAGTTACTCTTTTTAATCGGGAAACAGAGGTAGATGTAAGTTTGATAACTACAAGGATGTGTTTTTTTTTATTATTAAAACATGTTCAATAGATTTAAAATTGGCGCAAAATATGTAAGACTTCAAACTTGCTGGCAAAACTTGCAGGAGAGATCAGATTTTCCTTAAACTGGGAGAGACACCTCTCATTTTACCCTTTTAAACTTCAAGGACTAGCGAGAGTTAACATAAATCTATTTCTGGCAAGATTCCCCAGCATTTGAAATGAAGCAGGGAAGGAAAATATTTGTATTTTATTACTTTCTCATTACATACTTCACATAATGTTGAACATCTCCAGTCAGCACATCTACTGATAACCACTGGACAAAAGCAGCCCCTACTGGAAACAAGTATTACTAATCTCACTGTAATAGAATAACTAAAGGCATATTAAGAAACAGAAATTACCGGGATTCTTCTCTGGGTGATTTTACCAAGAATGACTGAAGTCTTCATGTAATACTATTACTAGCCAAGTAAGTATTCATTTTTACCACTCCACATGGGTGTTAAATGTTCAGAACTTTGGATAAAAGAAATCTGAATGTTAGAAGTCAAGAATAAACAGAAATAATAACTTCCAAGAGTCTCCTTGAATGCACATATTACACATTGTATAATGTCAAAGAACAATCCCAACACATCCTGATGTAGGTGTCTCGGTGTTTCTTCACTGAGAGGGTAGCGTCATTTCAGCTATACAGTTGAAAGATCTTTTAGGAGGAGGCTGGATTGGGCAAGAGAAGAGTCCAAGTGTCAGGAGAATTATATTAAGCTTATGATCAGATATTACCTTGGCACCCTAAAATAATTCTACAACTTCTTGCTTATTTCTTAAGAAAGCATACAGTGAAATGATATATTCAGAAATATGTTTCAGAAGGCTCTTTTCAACTTGAAAATGTTGGTATTAAAGCATAGAAAATGTAAGAGCAATAAGAAAGGATAACTGGAGATAAGATAGCATAAAAAGTAATTCTTTTTCTGATTTCTTATCAAATGAAAAGAAGAATGAATCTATTATTTATATTCTCTGGATGAAATTATTCTAACCTCACCTATATCTCTGATTTGCTTTACGTAATAGGTTTCTATTACTCTTATGTTGTACAAATAGCAATGGGTCAGTAATTGCTTATTGAGTAGAGTGAAAAAACTTATGAAAATAAATTATATTTAATATCAATAAATTAGTTGTTAGAATACTATTGATCAATGACATAATTACATAGACTATTCAGTTCTAGACTGGTCAGACATTATAATATGTGATAGATTACTTATTTTCAAATCATAATAATATGATTTTGGATTATAGAAAAATATCTGTACTTTATTACTTTTCAATAAAATTTAAAATACAGATTTTTCTCTTGGATCACTACTCATTACTGGGATTGCTTACTACTCAATGTAGCCTTTTCACCTTGGACAACTGTAATTGCTTATATGCTTTTCTATAATAAAACCGAGATCTGCTCAAATCCAATGGTATGATGGCATTTCATTAGAAAGGAAGGAATGAGGTATATAGTAAAAAAGAGATTTGATTAATATATATCCAGAATAAAAGAGTTTTTAAAAAATTTTTTTAAGATTTATTTATTTATTCATATGTAACTGGGGTACAGGCCAGAGATGTGGAGGGTGAGAGGATTCACCAGAGACAAATAAGAGAGTAGAACAGGCAGATCGACGAAGTACACTGCTAAGGGGAGCAGTGGGCGGGTCAGGAGAAATCTGCCACGCCATGTGGTCACCTCTGAGACAGGTGGGAATCGAACTCATGCGGAAGTGGCTTTAGCTTAGTGCTGTGCTTTAACCTGCTGCACCACCACGGAGGGCCATAAAAGAGTTTTTTAAATAGAGTCCAGAATAACAATTTGATAATGATATAGGTGCAGAGACAGAATCAATCATCACTTGCTTTCTTAAGAGTGTCTGAATAAGTTGAAAATACATTAATCATTTGCAAGAACAATTTTGACCTACTTGTTTGTGACCCTAGCTTTTTCCATTGGGCTTAATGGATTCCATTCATCCTGATTCCTTCAGTGTTCTAAATGGGCAAATAATCACCTGAGATGAATAGGGAAAATAGAAATGCACTAATATTTCAAAAATGGACTACCTTCTGACTGGAACTAATGATTTACTTTTTATAAAAAAGCGTGATGTATAGAAACTATAAAAAGTTTCAGAGTTTCAAATAATAATCTTAGTATTCTATTTTGAACTTTTCTAAGTCCCACACAAATTAACAAATGCTAGGCCTTAACTGATATTTACACTTGGGATAAGCAATGCCATCAAGGAAAATTATGAAAATGAGGGTCAAATTGTACACATAAACTACATGTAAATTTGGAGGTTGGAGAATATTCCATGAGAAGGAAACTTTTGGGAAAATATAAAAACATTTATAGCGCTGCAACTTGAAAAGCCAAACCTAGCCCCAAAGCTATGATATTATCTGATAATATATAGTGGGAGAAATTCTAAGCAACTGTGGTAGTGAGAATCCTGGCTTTAGGGAGGCTAATCATTAAACGCTGATCCATAGCTGGCAGTTTGGAATAGGATGAAGGAAAAAGGCTGTGCCAGAGAATGGAAGAAAAGATTTAAGCTATAGAAAAGAGATTGAAAAATCTTGGGAAGGACACAATTTCTTCTTTCAGAGAGGTATTCAAATTTCCCCCTCTTGTGTATGTATACACTCTCTCTCTCTCTCTCTCTCTCTCTCTCTCTGTCTGTTTCTTTCTCAACACTGTACCCTTATTCTTCTGCTCATGGGACAAACCTGCCTCGGGGTTTGCTGCATAATTTTCTTAACAGTTTGGAGGCAGATTGTAATGTTGGTAATTAAATCTTACATTCAGGGTTATAAGGTCTGACCCAGAAATCTAAGTCATTAATGAAAAAAAATGGTTTATTATGCAAAGAAAAAATGTCTGAAAGACTGAGACATTTGTTTCCAACTATCAGGATGCTAATTTACTGGTAGCCTGAGAATTATCTGGTAGGTTTTAGAAGCAAAGCTTATGACCTTGGGAACTGTAAAGTCACTGTAATATAAAAGCCTGCTGTCACCAATCTTAAAACAGACCCTCACCCTTGAGGATACAAACCTGTCTACTCACACTGAAAGCAGATTTTAAAAAACAGAATGGTTTCGAATGGCCTCTAGGAATTTGTCCCAAGTTACTTCAAACCATATGCTTTTAAATATATGGTCTATAGGTGCTTACCATTACTTGAGTATCACTTTGCCTTCTTACTGGCCTATTTGCAAGCCTCGGCTAATAGATCTTGTAAAACATCATAAGGTCCTGAAGTGAACGCCACACATTCTTGGGGGCAGCACTGCTCAGGTCTGAGCATCTTGGGAAGAGATGTTTTCAATCTTTCTCAGTACCTGGGTTTGTGGCCTTGTAAAATGAAGTTCTGGAAAAGATGCAGTGATCTTCATTTCCTTTCAATGTGGGAAGTTTTTTTCTTCATACTATTAGATTATGCTTAACTCTGTCAATAGAAGAAATTCAAATTAAGCAGAAATTAAATATTGTGATATTTTTTCCTCTTTAAAATATTCATGTAAATAAAATTTGCTAAATGGCCAACTTAAAGAGGTCACAGAGACTTAAATTTCCAATGGGTTTGTTTTATCTACTTCCATAGATTGTTTGGGTATGTTTTGGCATAACTTATCTAAGATAGTGAAATCATATTCAGAGAAAGAGATGACAGGCCCTCCCTGGTGGCACAACTGGTTGAAGCACACACTGTGAAACTGTCTGTAATCACTGTAGCACAAGTTCAATCGCCAGCCAGGGAGTTGTCCCACTTGGTGCGCAGACCTCTCTTGTCTCATTCGCTGCTCCCTTCAGCAGTGTATTTCTGTTAGTCTATCGGTTCTAGAAGCTCCCCATTCTGTCTCTGGTGAACCTTTCACCTCCTGCATCTCTAGCCTGTACCCCAGTTCTTGTATGCATCAATAAACAAATCTTTTAAGAGATGACAACTAATTTCAGCCCAGAGTAAACAAAAATGGGTGTCTCTTCAATGTCACTTCATTTAGAAGCAGGCTGTCTATGATAAATGTGGATGTCATTTTTCTCCATAAAATGGAGAAAATTTAGATTTTCATCGCCTATACAAACCTATCAAGTGACAAATTTTACTCTCATCCTAAGTAGTCAGTGGATATAGTTGTTCCTAGTTGAAATAGAACCTTTGAAATCTGTAAAACTGGGTGCTTATTAGAAGCAATTCTTATTAGCAATATTTACTTGTATTTCTCTGGAGACATCTAGTGGAGAAAGTGAAGTATACATTGTCTCCAGAAGCACACTTACCAGCTATTATATTTTGATGAGATATTAATTAATACAAAATAAACATGAACAATCTCAACCATTTTTCTTAAGATTTATTTATTTATGCATACAGAACTGGGGTACAGGCCAGAGATGCGGAGGGTGAGAGGATTCACCAGAGACAAAGTGGGGAGCAGAACAGGCAGATTGATGAAGTATACTGCTGAGGGGAGCAGTGGCCAGGTCAGGAGAGGTCTTCCACGCCATGTGGATCTCCTCCGGGGCAGACGGGAATTGAACTCATGCGGAAGTGGTTTAAGCTTGTTAGTGCTGTGCTTTAACCCGCTGTGCCACCAGGGAGGGCCCCAATCTCAACCATTTTATGTACATTTCAAAATGTTGAAATTATAACAAATAAGGATCTCATGTAACATATTTCTAATTATTATTTCCCGTTGAGGCAACATCGATTTATAGCACTAAATATGATTTAAGGACTTAAGTTCAACCTCTTCAAATATATATTACCATACCATACTCCTCCCAAAGCAAAGATTATTCATATCCATAATAGATAATGTGAAAATCCACAGCCTTGTTTATATATGAGTGTCACTGAAAAAGTATTTCATTTTTAATGGCTTATTCTTATGTTCTATACGAAAATAGGATTGTAATAAGGAATAGTGAAATCGGAAATAAGAAGTTTCTATTTCAAATTAATGATTGGAAGTAATCACCCTCACTCTCACAATTTGATTGTCACTCATTGCTTCCCCTCGCTTCTATTTTTAATTATTTATTTATTTTTTGATTTTTAATTTTTTTTATGCATACAGAACTGGGGTACAGGCCAGAGATGTGGGAGGCTAAAGGATTTATGAGAGACAAGAGTGGGGAGCAGAACAGGGAGATGTACTGAAGTACATTGCTGAGGGGAGCAGCAGGCGGATCTGCCATGCGTGTGGGTCAGCTCCCTGGCCCTAGATCAAACTCATGCATCAGTGACTGCCATAGCTTCATAGTGCTGTGCTTTTAACCTGCGCCACCAGGGAGGGAGGGCGGTCCTCCCTCTCACTTTTATACAGTTCTTATTTCTCATCTCTGGTGTGCTTGATAATAGTAACATAGTGTCTTTCATCTGTTAGTTAGATCTAGACAACTGTGTTTTAGAGGAAAGGCCCTACTCATCATTTATCTGTCACTCACAAAAATCTTTTAATATTCTTTCAGATCAAATTGTAAGAAGAAATAGATAATTGCTGCAATTAAAACAACTCTCACAATACTAAAATTCCTTCCAATAGTAAAATTTCAACATCCCATCTTGTGTGTTTTTTTCTATTCAAGGAATGGTTTAAATTATGATAACTTTTTAATGCATAATCACGAATTTATCACACTCTTTGAACACTTTCTGAAAAAAATTGTCTCATCCCATGTTTAGATCTTGACTCTGTCCATGTGAACATTTTCCTCAAATTCTCTTCATCCTTTATCTCAGCATTCTCCTCATGTGAAAAATTTATTTTGCTTTCTTCCAGGAAAAATGCCAAGTAAAGGGGAAGTTACTTCTCACTTCCTTAATCATAAGTTTTTCTCAAGGACATTGACTATATTCTGCTCTAAAACAAATGACCCTTTTTCAGTTCCCTGGATATTGATGTTACATGATTAATTTCCAGCTGCAGAGATCCAGTATTGTTGTGCTTAGAGATTCCTTTTCCTTCCTCTCTCCACATATCATGAGAATGCCTGCTTTTTTAGCTCAAATGTTCCTTCTTCTCTAAATGGGTGCATCTGGAAAGAATTTTTAATCACTACAATATTTTTACATGCAAACCAATCTTAGAGCAATGTCTTAGCACTATGGAGAACAAAAGTGGGAAAGGACTTAATTATTTTTACATTAACAAATGTGTACCTTCTTTATATTTTTATTCTTATTCATAAAAATACCCACATTTGTAGAAAAGGTGAAATTAGAAGCCTCACAGGCCCTCAGGTCTTGTCTGTATGTTTGACTTGCACATAGTATGGGCACCAGTTTCCTAGTTATAATGAACAAAAAGAAAGAAGGTGATCTTATTAGAAGAAGTTCTGGGGGGTAAAATTATTCAGTGGACACAGAAACTCATTCTGTGCTTCTTATTTAGAAAAAGAAAGGTTATAGTAATTTATGGAAGCTTTGACCTTAAAGTGGGAAGAGAATCTGTGATTCTCTCACTCAGCTTTTAGGTTTTATAGAAACAATTCCATATAGTGACATTGTTGCATTCAGCAAATAATTTTCAATTTAAGTAAACAAGTATGCAGACATAGGTTTAAATAATGACAATCACAGATATTCATTTTAATACATATTCAAGCAATAAGAAATGTTTGGAATCACACACAAAATAAAATGTAACAAGAAAATCATTATTTTGGGTGAGGCTTGATATTGCTAGCTATATTATGAGGAACTTACTTTAAAACTATAGAGGTAATAAATGAATTACTCTTCATCCTGAGAGAATATTTTGGGAACCTCAATTTTGAAACATTGTCAATTTTCAAGTTTCATTTAAATAGCTATTAACATGTAATTTTTTTTTACCACATGGCAGCTTTCCCTCTGTTTCCCTTTCTTCACAGCTCTTACAAAGTTAATAGTTACAGGCCCAATGAGAAGAATAAACAAATCATTTAGCCAGGTTTACCTACATTTTGTATATTTCTGCTTTGACAAAGGCCCCTCTGAAGGGAGGAACTCAACTGATTTCTTTGGGTGGTCTAGTCATCTGGCCTAATATATAACTCCAAACTAGTGGCTCAAAATAACAACCAGCTTATTATACTGTAGCTTCTGTGAATGTCAAGGACTCCAGTGTTGTACAGTGGGATTTGCTTATAAACCTTCCTGCCGTTTCTTGTCTGTGATGGAATCTGGGGGGGGGGGGGAGCTCAGCGTGCCTGGTGTAATTCTACTGACTGCTTGCTGCCCCTGGGACATCTTACACCAAAGAAGTTGTCCAAGGTGGTGTCTTCTCTCACATGTCTAGCACACTGGCAAGAATGACTGGAAAAATAGTAAAGTTGAGACTATTAGCAAGACTACGCCCATATGCCTCTCTTGTATGGCAGTCTCAGAGTAATTGGAATTTATATGTGACAGCTCAGTAATCCACAAGCAGAATATGCATGGTAATTTGAAAGTTGGCTTCAGAGCCCACATGCTCCTTTTCTGTCAAATACGCTAAGAGAAGTTATGGTAAGTTGGTCCAAATATAATATAAGAGCACATAGACTCCACTTGGGAAGATCAAGATATTTGTGGCCATGGGTGAATAGCATGTAGTTCCTGCAATTCCTAATAGACCAGAAATAAGCCAAAGTCCTCTAAAATGTGGTTAAGTGAAACAATGTATATAAAAGTACTATAATCTAATAGTTATTATAAAAATATTTTTATCTTATTTTCAAAAAATCATCAGAAAATCACCATGTTAATAGCACATTATCTATGGTTATGAATCACCTTTCTCCTAGGAATTTTAGAGGTTAGATTAACTAGAGTGAAAAACACAATTTACTCAGTCAGGGCAAATAGGACTATTGAATTCTGAACTGGAAGACTTTAAAATTGAAAGATCATATTGCAGATTTAAATGTCTGACCTCTAGTGGCAGCAACTAATTTTTACAACTATAAATTGATAGGCATTTTCTAGAGATTCTTTTTCGCAAAGTATTTGTTGATGATGGAAGCTATCACAAATGGTTGATTTTTTTTTCAGTTATCATTGATAGCAAATATAAAAGTTGATTTTTATAATAAGCTTGTATTATGCAACCTTAGATAGTTTCTGTATATCTTACTGCTGTTAATTTTCAATTAAATTTATTATGACCATAGAACATGCTATCTATAATTTTAATCCTTCGATATTAATTGTAATAGTTTATATTCATCATATGGTCTATCTTGGTAAATTTTGCATGCTCATGAGCAAATACACATATTCTACATTTGTTATATAAAATGGTTATAAATATCAATGTAGTCAAATTCGTGGGTAGTATTGTTTAATTCTTCAATGTTTTCATCAATTATGTGATTATTTTAAAATTATTTTTGATAAAGGAATGTTGAAAACTTTATCAATAGTCTCCCCAGAGGCAAGTATGATTTTTCCCATTCAGGAATTTATTTGAATGTCAAGACAGCTGATAACACACTACTGTCAGTAAATAAGGTTTACTCAGTCCTCATAACAAGAGGGGCATTCCCTATTGAACAGGGTTTCACCAATGTAATGAGAAGCTGAACAAATATGGTGGGTGGTGGGATGGCTTTTTGTGTGGAGTCAAAGGCTTGGGTTGTTCCCCTCAGGCTGCTCTATCTGAAATGCTCACAAGGCAAGGCAGAGAGCACGGCTTGGGTCTTTCTGATCAGGTCTGACAGGAAAATGTGGATATTCTCTGGTCAATTCTTTCCAATTTTGTTTCATGTCTTTTAAAGCTTGGTATCAGTTACATGTGAGTTAAGTATTTTTATGTCTTCTTTGTGAATTGTGTCTTTGATGATTGTGAATTATAAATCTCTATCTCAGATAAATCTCTTGTAAAGATGTTCAACATCACGTATCATCTGGGAAATGCAAATCACATTTCCAAGTACGGCATCACCTCACACTTGATACATGATCACCTAGCTTGAAAATCTGATAAGTTCAAAATTAAAGTACATTTTAAAATTTTTCGATTAGCTCTTAATTTAGCTTCTAAATTAGTTCCACTGTAGTAGCTCCCCATTAATATTAATGTCATTAAGACAAAAATAAATTGTTTTCCTTTCAATGTTTTAAAAAGTGCTATTATTTGTGCAGATATGACTCAAAATTCCTAAAGTTTGACTTTTAACTTCTGTATAAAACTTTTTTTAATTAAACCTTTACAAATCTGAGGGTATTTTTACGTAAAAAAATGGAAAAAAATCTTTTGATTATCCTCCAGACAATTTAGGCTGTAAAGGTGCAATTACTAAAAATGTCTGTATGTGTTCCTATGGGCTCTTATTGCACATTGGAATGACCTGAAGAACTTTTAAAAGTACAGGTAGCCAGAAAGACACCCCAGGGGAAAAAAAAAATAAATCATACTTCTCTACAGCATCCAGAATTGAGAGACAGAGCTGCAGGTAATTCTGACACAAAGTGAACCAGTTGGATTGAGTTGTTCCTTTTCAGTTATTCAATCAAATGCTTTCAGTTTCTAATTACTTTACATTGTAAAAATCTCCAGCATAAATAAAATATTTAGAACTCATTCTGAAAACTGTATCTTATGAAATTAGTTCACAATAAAGCATGTAGTTATATTTGCTGATTTTTAAGATTGCTTTTACTTCAAAGTGTAACAGACTTCCCACAGCTGAAAGGTGTGAAGGTGAGATGGATGGTGTTTGAGGTTAGCCTCTAGACTCGAAGATACTAAAAGCCATTACATCTAAAACAGAAAAGAGTAGTACGCTGATTACAAAAATTCCTATTGGCTATGTTTTCAGAGACCAGCAGAGAAACTATTTAATTCCTTCCAAATATTTTACCCCTATTTTATTCTCTCTTTTTGAAGTAATCTGAAATTCTAATTATGGAAGCTTTTAAAAAAATACTTTTAAGATAGTATACCTTTGATGAGAAGTTTGAGTGTGACTTGAATTTATCAGGTGTTTTTTTATTTTAAAAGATTTAATTTATTTGTGCATACAGAACTGGGGTATAGGCCAGAGGCTCAGGGGCAGTGAGAGGATTCACCAGAGACAGAGTGGGGAGCAGATCAGGCAGATTGATGAAGTACACTGCTGAGGGGAGCAGCGGGCGAGTCAGGAGAGGTCTGCCACGCCATGTGGTCACCTCCGGGGCAGGCGGGAATCAAACTCATGTGAAGTGGCTTTAGCTTCTCAGTGCTGTGCTTTAACCTGGTGGCCGCTAGGGAGGGCCCTCAGGTGTTTATTTTTTAAGGTAAAGAGTTTACCTATTTGAGATCAGATTCTGATAAGAAAAGTCTGCAAAAACTCTCAGTAAACATGGAATTGATTATGAAATTAGGCCTTGCAACACACGCTGGGAACAAGATTGGCTCTTTTTTGCCCAGCTCCAGAAGCTGCTTTTGGGCAGTGGAAGCGATAGTGGGTGATGAGCATTTTACCACCTTCTGCCAGTGGCTCCATAGGGCTCAGGCTACAGGCAGAGGTCAGTAGTGATGGCAGGTGGCAGTGGTTCCTCTACCATGCCACCCCAGGACATGCTGCCCCTAGATTGAGGCTTCAGGAGCCCCACAGAGCCAGCTCCAATGCTGTGGCTCCCTCCACCTGCAGGCAGTAGAGAGGCTCATGGATTTGGTGTCTGGATCATAGAATGGACCAAACAAGTGCAAGTTATGAGCTGATTGGTGCAATGGGCCATAGCATATAGGGCTGAAAATGGTCCAATCCAACTTGTAGATGGAGGACCCTGAAAGAAGGCAGAGTAGGAGCCAACTCGGGACTCTCGGACACTTGGGCTCTCAGACTTTGTGCTTGAGAAGGGCACTTCCTGGTCTCTAAAGAACTTGGAAGGAAGAAGAGAAGCCAAAGAGCTTTATAGAGGCCAGGCTGGGCATCCGTCTCCGGCTTGCCTCTTATATCACTGCCTGAAAGGACCACCAAAGGCACAGGCCTGGTGTCTCAAAGGCTGTTTATTGTGGCTATGTGCCAACAACTATTGGCTGTTAAAGCTGTTTTTTTTCTGATACCGCAGTCTCCTAGTGACCAGTGGTGATGGGCACTACCGGCCAGTGCTGCCCGGCACTGTTAGAGGGTGACCAGTACCCGCCGTCTGGTGTATAGACTGTTGTTGGCCTGCGGCAGCATCCTCTCAATGGCTCTGTCTGTGAGTGCCTCCAATGCGGTGAGTTGGACCCTGGCCTGTTGCCTGTTGGCTTCCATCAGCTCCACATCCTTGTTGGTGGGAAGGAACCATCTTGGATGAGTAGCCTTTTGTTTGGGATTTCTGGACACTGTGGACACTACCTAGGATAAGAGAGCTGGCCGCTTGTGGCCTTAGAAACTCTTTGTTTTTCCTATTTGTGCAGTAAATCCCACCATTGTTCCTTGAGCCTGAGTGGTCTAGTAGTTGTGTGCCGGTGAGAACCTACAGATTTCTGTTGTCCTTTCGGGGCTGTAGCCCCTTTATAGCACCCCTCCTTACCAGAATTGTTTCAATACCAGTTCTATCCCTTAGTGAATTTTATTCTCTTCAGTTCTTTTATTCCTCTCTCAATAAAGGTGTTGGAGCATAATTTCACAGAAATTTGTATGTTACTGATAAAGTTGAGAGTGAGCTTAGAATATTAACAAAGGTAAAAAGACATTGAGTAAATAACTTAAAACTTAACAACTGGGGGCAAAGGGAGAGACTACACTGGTATTTTAAAGAGACACCTACTGAGAAGTCTCATGACCTGAGCCTTTGATCATCATCATTATCTACTGTGAGATCATTAGGAAAATCTCTTTGCCTCAATCTCTCGGGCTGAAAAGCAGGCTAATATGTGTCTTCTCAACTACTCAAAGATATTTTAAAGGTCCTCTTTAAAGTAGGAAGGAGTTTAAAGTAAAAATCTAAATGGAAGAAATTCCATGCCTTTTTGAATTTGACAAACGTAAACATCACTCTCAAAATTGTCAACTCTGTGTTTGTGCCAAGTGAGACCTTAAGTAATACCTATTATAGTTCAGCCTTGACAGGCAGGATGATTGACCTGAAAAAACAGTTGTGCAACAGCAACAAAAATAACAATGAAGATACCCAGAGTTATTTTTTTGTTGAAAATGGAGTTGACTGCCAAAGTCCCCTTTAAACTGTAAAGCAGTTATAGGATTTCAAGTTAGTGTTAAGACATCTGGGGGCGGGGGAAAGCTCTGTATCAGTAATTACTCAACTACTCAGAAAAATCAACTCTGGGGAGAGCCCACCTGCAGTGGTGAAAGGCAGGATAAATGGACAAAAGATGAGGTACTTGCTGAGTAATTTTACTGTGTGGGCTGCCAGTGAGCTCACAGTAATGCTGAGATACTAAACTGGCTTCAAAATGAAGCATAACCCAAATTGAAATGAAAAAAGTGTGTGTGTGTGTGTATAGTGTGTGTACACACACACACACAGGAATGTTATTCAAATGTATCAGGAGGATGTATAATATCTTTCCACATTTATTTAGAAACAAATGTAACTTTAGTTTTAAAATTCCTTTGAAATAATTTGTCTAGGAAGATGCAAGATGTTTTGGTGTTCGATTTTTAATTTTTTGCTTTTCACTGCCAAGAGATACATAGTTGCCACTGACTTTAAAATATGGACTACCTACTGGGGATTGTACTCTGCTGGTGTGAACTGAAAAGCAATTGTACTTTGTGTCTCTTATTAACATAGAAAATACTGCTTGGAAGCCTGGAAGTTTAGCGGGCGATAGGAGCCGCTTTGACCTTCACTAAAGACCTGAAGGTGAAGGGGGAAGGCTCAGCTCAGTGAGTGGAGCCCAGGCTGAGGAAAAACTGTAGATCCATCCGGAGCACCTAGGCATTAGGCAAAGCCACTGACGGATCAGCTTGGGAACGGGCAAAATGGTGGCAGAGTAAAGACGCCATGCTTGTATGGGAATATATAAACACGGACTATAGACTTACATGCTATGACTTTCAATCCAAATGAGAACACCCTGGACTCACTACAAGGAAGATAACTGAGGGAGAATCTGCAATTGGGGAGTTCTGATAAGGGAACTCCTATCCGGAAGTGCCATAGATTGGAACCCTACAACTCTGATCAGGGGAGTGCCTGAGGCTCTAGTGCTGCAGATGGAGGCTTCCTGCTCATTAGGCTCAATGAGTGGAACCCAAGCTGTGGGAAAAGACTGTGGAAGTGGGCACATAGAGCCTGGGAGGTGGAGAAGAAAATCTGGTGATCTGGTGACAGGGGCAGCTGCAAGGCTTACAACCCTTTCACCCACCCCCACAGCATAGGCCTGGAGGTTTGTTCCCAGCATTAGTCACTAAGGTGGGGCCAGCAAATTCACAAAGCCCCTGAGATAAAAGGGGGTTAAAAAAAAAAAAAAGAAAAAACGGTTAGACTGAATCAAAAACAGCCCAAGTGGTAGGGAAAGACTGCTCAGGGAGAGACTGCTTTGAGTCCTGGAGGCCTTGAGGAAGGACTGACAGCCTGTACAACTGGGGGGGGGGGCGTGAAGAACAAGGAATCAAGGTGGTACTGCTGAACAGCAGTGACCAGAAAACGTGTGAGCCAGTAAGGCACTGCCTTGCAAGGCTCACAGTGCTCAGAAAACCAGTGACCGGCTCAACCAGAGGCACAGCTGCAACACTTCTAATACACCCCATCCCCCATGGCTGCATCCAAGCCTAGAGGGAACCTGGGACATCAGAAAGCTACAAAGATCAACAGGCACCTTCCAGAGACAAGGACTCAATGAGTTACTGGAAGAAGCTGAATACTACAAGAGACCCCTGATTGTCACTGGCAGAGACGACAGACATAATTCCACACAGTAGGGGCTGGAAAAACAGGAGATATTGAAACAAAACAAGGCTCAGAATACCCTCCACAACTGAAGTGTCTATAAGTCCCTTTGCCATTCCAGAAAGAACATCCAGAAAGAATGCTGGTCAATAATAATAACACCGTGACTCAACGAATAGAAAGTAATGGAAAATACATGACAGGGAAAAGAAGACAAACAAATATTCAATCAAGTCCACAGGGGGAAAATTCTCCACAAAAAGATCAGTCAGCAGAAATCACAAAAGAAATAGAAGAACTGCTTAGCCTACCAGATAGAGAATTCAGAATCATCATGATAAACAAAAAGAAGAAGGAAAAAAAATGAAATGAGGCAAGCCATCAAGTTGAAGAATGCAAACAAAGAAATGAATGAAAGAAATGAAAAAAAAATTATGAGACAAGCAAGCAACAAACTGAAGAAAGAAAATGAGACATTAAAAAAAGAAATAGAAGAAATGCAGGAGATGAAAAGGCCACTAGAGGAGGTAAAGAATGCTGGAAAAAGTAATGAAAACAGAATAGATGAAATGGAAGAATGAATCCATTCCCTCAAAGATACAGAAATAAAGATAATTAAAACAGAAAAAAAAAGAAAAAGGAAAAGGAATGAAGACACACTTCAAGACCTATCTGACACCATTAGGAAAGGAAATGTCAGAGTTCAACAGATCAACAAGACAAAATAAGCAGACACTAAAGCTCTGAACAAGGACCTAGACAACATGGGTCTAAAAGACATCTATAGAATACTGCACCCCAGAAAATCTGAGTGCACATTTTTCTTAAACCCACATTTTTCTTAAACCCATATGGATCGTTCTCTAGGATTGACCACATACTGGGTCACAAAATAAATATCAATAGATACACTAAGATCAAAATCATATCAACTATTTTCTCTGACCATGGAGGAATCACACTAGAAATAAACCATATGAGGAAGACAAGAAACCCACCTTCCATGTGGAGACTGAAACTCACACTACTGGAGGACCATTGGATCAATAAGGAGATCAAAGAAGAAATTAAAAAATACCTGGAGAAGAATGACAATGACGACACAAATCTCCAAAATGTATGGGACACATTAAAAACAGTTATAAGAAGAAAATGTATAGCATTAAAGGCTCACATAAAGAAACAAGAAATAACTCAAAGGAACAACCTAATGTCCCACCTTAAAGAA
>NW_004567111.1:48218666-48220316 GCF_000260355.1 Condylura cristata
ACAACAGACCCAGCAGAAATCAAAAGAATAATCAGAGAATACTATGAGCAACTATATGCAAACAAAGTTGGACAATTTAACAGAAATGGACAAATTCCTACAATTCAACAACCACCCAAAGCTAGATAAAGAAGAAATAGAACAACTAAACAGGCCAATTACAAGCAAGGAAATTGAAGGAGTAATCAAAAACCCTCCCCAAAATAAAGCCCAGGACCAGATGGATTTACAAATGAATTTTATCAAATGTTCAGAAAAGAAGTACTGCCTATTTTTACAGACTCATCCAAAAAAATCAAAAAAGAAGGAAAACTACCACATACTTTCTATGAAGACACCAAGACAGTAATAGCAAAACCTAACAAAGAAAACACAGCAAAAAAGAAAAATTCAGACCAATCTCCCAAATGAACACTGATGCAAAAATCCTCAACAAAATCTTAAGTCAACAGAGTCCAACAATGCATTAAAAGAATAATACTCCATGACCAAGTGGGCTTCATCCCAGGAGCATAAGGATGGTTCAACATCAGAAAATCAATTAATGTAATCCATCACATCAATCAACAGAAAAATAAAAACCACATAATCATATCAATAGATGCAGAGAAGGCATTCAACAAAGTTCAACACCCATTTATGTTTAAGGCCCTGAAAATCCTCAGAATCAAAGGAACATCCTCAACATGATAAAAGCCATATATGACAAACCTACAGACAATATCATCCTCCATGGAGAAAAACTGAAAGTGTTTCCCTTGAAATCAGGAACAAGACAAGAGTGTCCGCTATCGCTACTGCTCTTCAACATAACACTGGAAGTTCTAGCCAGATCAATAAGACAGGAAAAAGGCATACAAGGAATCCAAATAGGGAAAGAAGAAGTAAAACTGCCCTTATTTGCAGATGATATGTTTATCTACCTGGAAAACCCTAAAAGCTCCACAGAGGAACTAATCAAAACCATCCACCAGTTTAGCAAGGTAGCAGGATATAAAATCAACACACAAAAGTCAGAGGCCTTCCTATCCACAAACAACCAATCAGAAGAAACAGAAATAATAAAAAAAAATCCCCTTTTCAATTAAAACAAAAAGAAAAGAATCATAACAAAAGAGGTAAAAGACCTATACAAAGAAAATTACAAAACACTATTAAAAGAAATTCAAGAAGACACCATGAAATGCAAAGACATCCCCTGCTCATGGATCGGGAGAAACTAACATCATTAAAATGGCCATCCTACCAAAAGTGATATACAGATTTAATGCCATCCCAATAAGCCCACGGGGATTACAACTGAGATGGAAAAATGTACTAAATGATGTAAAA
The DNA here is from genome assembly GCF_000260355.1 of Condylura cristata. NCBI lineage: Eukaryota > Metazoa > Chordata > Mammalia > Eulipotyphla > Talpidae > Condylura > Condylura cristata. The sequence goes on from NW_004567111.1 coordinate 48,219,999, forward strand.
ATAAACTATTATATATAAAAAATTAAACTAAAGGAGTTTCCAATTATTTTGCATGTGACATTGTGGGTGAGATTTTGTATAACCTCATTGGGAGTTTGAATAAATTGTTGTTCAGGTGTTCTGTTTAGACTTTGCAGGTCTTATCTAGATGTCACTGGCATACCAAGAGGAACTTATCCTATGAATATGTCAAGATCAGTGTGCTATTTTTGTTGGGAATCAAGTTACCATAGTAATATATTCCCTGTGGCTTAGAAAAGACTTATTTTGCTTAAGTGCTATTTTTATTTTATCAAAATGAAAGAATAAGACTATAAA